>NW_028322263.1:1532163-1838595 GCF_059928025.1 Delphinapterus leucas | reverse complement strand
CCATGTTTGCATTCCGTGTATTTGAGATATCTTATGGTGTTTCTTTTTCTGTGTGACTTAGTTAACTTAGAATGATCGTACCTGAATCCACTCATTATGCCGCGACGGGCCTCATGACATAGATTTCATTGCTGAGTGATATTCCATTGTACGTACGTACAACAACTTCTTTATCCATTTTTTGCTTTCTGGGATATTTCACTTGTACCGTAAATGAGGTTCTTGTAAGCAGAGCCGTCCAAAATTTATGGGTGGCTGTGTCTTGTTGATTTTAATTTTCCTAAGCTATAGGGCCAAAAGTGGAAGTGCCCTAGGGTCTGTAGCTTTGTTTTTCAGATGTTTCAGGATACACCATAAACATCTCCAGAGTGTCTGTTGGCAATTTACATCCCGCCCATCAGCATAACAAGGCTCCCTGTTCTCCATGGCCTGTCCTGCCTTTCTGGATTTTTCACTTTTTTCAGATGTCCCTTTTGACAGGGGGGCAGTGAGACTTCATTGTAATGCATATTTCTTTACAGGCTTGCTTGTTTGGTCAAAAAGGGCGTATGTGTTTTTTCTTGAATATATTCAGGAAAAAACGCATACGCCCTTTTTGACCAAGTGCATCATTGTCGACTTTCTGTCTCTTTCCTTATGCTATAAATGCAATTCCAGTCTGCCCCGGAACTCGTTTTCCTGCAATTCTGCCCCGCTTTCAAGTCCTCTACGCAGCCTTACTTCAATACATTTTTGGACAATAGCTGACATTTATAACTCTGCAGGTTTGTGAATGACAGTGCGCCTGAGCTCCTTTCTTCTACTCGCTTTCTTGTGAGCTGGCCGCAAACCCGCAGGATTGCTTCATGCCCTAATCTGGTTCCGGCACAGCATGCTGATCCTTTGGTAAATTCCTCTTCCTGGTGGGAAATGAGTGTTATATTTGAACGTGCAGACACCTAGAGCTAGTCTCTCATTGGTTCTCCCTATTCCTGTTCATCTTGCGCAGAAATTGCAAACTGTGCCAAACAGGAGTTTAAAGGAACTGACTCTCCAAGTGGGGAGAGTGTTAGTAAAGCGTCTGGAAAGGTGAACCCGAGTACCAGGGGACGAAAACTGAGATGCATTTGAAAACGTTTCCCAATCACACGGTGGACCATTCTCTGGGTTTCCCATGCATATTTTAGCTGAAGGAAGAATCCCTTAAACCTGGAGAGTTGTGACCCTTGGAATGGGTATCATGCAGTATGACTTCAAAGGGTCTGCGTTTGCTCACCGAACCTCACCAATGCTATCAGCCCGAAGTGTCCAGCCTTATGTCTCACCCAGCTCTGGGTGTAGATGTGGTAAATGCAGGTTGCCTCACAAGCCCTGAATGAAGGATTTAAGAATTGCTCTCTATTTCACTGTCATTGTGTTTTGTTTTTGAAATTTATTTTGGTAATGGGATTTATCGGATGTTCACTGCTGCGTTTAGGCCGCTGTACACACGCTTGATTTCCTTATGGAGCCATATAAATCCATGGGTTTTAAGATTCTTACTTCTCAGGTATCTTCCCTGGCGTTGAATATGTGGTGTTGAGTCCATTTTGTTGAGCAAGGAGTAGGTCTTGTTTATCATATATTTGGCTTATGGAATGGTATCTGTGCTAATTTCAATCTCTGGTTTTATGCAGCACCCCAACTCACCTTTCCCGATAAGCAAGCATAAGTTGGTTTTCTAAATTTGAGACCCTGTTCTGTTTTGTAATTCAGTTCATGTGTAGCCAAGTTTACATTCCGTGTATTAGGGATATCTAATGATGTTTCTTTTTCTGTGTGACTTATTTCTCGTAGAATCATCGTACCTGAATCCACTCATTATGCCGCTAGGGACCTGATGACGTAGATTTGATTGCTGAGTGATATTCCATTGTACGTGCGTACCACAACTTCTTTATCCATTTTTTGCTTTCTTGGATATTTAACTTGTACCGTAGACGAGGTTCTTGTAAACAGAGCCGTCCCAAACTTTGGGGTGGCTGTGTCTTTTTGATTTTACTTTCCCTAAGCTATAGGACCATAAGTGGAAGTGCCATAGGCTGTGATGCTTTGTTTCCTACCTGTTTCAGGAAACACAATACACTTCTCCAGAGTGGCTGTTGGCAATTTACATCCGCCCATCAGCATAACAAGGCTCCTTGTCCTCCATGGCCTGTCCTGCCTTTCTGGATTTTACACTTTTTGCAGATGGCCCTTTTGACCGGGGGGCAGTGAGACTTCATTGTAGTGCAGATTTCCTTTACACGCTTGCTTGGTTGGCCAAAAAGTGTGCATGCGATTCTTCCTGAATATATTCAGGAAAAAACGCATACGCCCTTTTTTGCCAAGTGCATCATTGTCGACATTCTGCCTCTTCTCCTATGCTTTAAGTTCAATTCCAGTCTACCCGCTGAAATCGTTTTCCTGAAATTCTGCCCCGCTTTCAAGTCCTCTCCGAAGACTTACTTCAATACATTTTTGGACGATAGCTGTCATTCATTACTCTGCAAGTTTATGAATTACAGTGCCCCTGAGCTCCTTTCTTCAACACGCTTTCTTGTGAGCTGGCCGCAAACCGTAGGATTGCTTCAGGCCCTAATCTGTTTCCGGCAGGGCACGCTGAGATTTGGTTAATTCCTCTTCCCGGTGGGAAATGCGTGTTCCATTTTCCCGTGCTGACACCTACAGCTAGTCTCTCATTGGTTCTCCCTATTCCTGTTCATCTTGCACAGAAATTGCAAACTGTGCCAAACAGGAGTTTAAAGGAACTGACTCTCCAAGTGGGGAGAGTGTTAGTAAAGCATCTGGAAAGCTGAACCCGAGTACCAGGGGATGAAAACTGAGATGCATTTGAAAACGATTCCCAGTCACACGGTGGACCATACTCTGGGTTTCCCTTGCATGTTTTAGCTGAAGGAAGAATACCTTAAGTATGGAGAGTTGGGACCCATGGAATGGGTATCATGCAGTATGACTTCAAAGGGTCTGACTTTGCTCACCGAACCTCACCAATGCTATCAGCACGAAGAGTCCAGCCTTATGTCTCACCCAGCTCTGGGTGTAGATGTGGTAAATCCAGGTGGCATCACAAGCCCTGAATGAATTATTTAAGAATTGCTCTCTATTTCACTGTCATTGTGTTTTGTTTTTGAAATTTATTTTGATAATGGGATTTATCGGATGTCCACTGTTGCGTTTAGGCCGCTGTACACACGCTTGATTTCCTTATGGAGACATATAAATCCATGGGTTTTAAGATTCTTACTTGTCAGGTATCTTCCCAGGCGTTGAATATGGGGTGTTGAGTCCATTTCGTTGAGCAAGGTGTAGGTCTTGTCTATTATATATTTGGCTTATGGAAAGGTATCTGTGCTAATTTCAATCTCTGGTTTTATGCAGCACCCCAACTCACCTTTCCCCATAAGCAAGCATAAGTTGTTTTTCTAAACTTGAGACCCTGTTCTGTTTTGTAATTCAGTACATGTTTAGCCAAGTTTACATTCCGTGTATTAGGGATATCGTATGATGTTTCTTTTTCTGTGTGACTTATTTCTCGTAGAATCTTCATACCTGAATCCACTCATTATGCCGCTACGGGCCTGATGACGTAGATTTCATTGCTGAGTGATATTCCACTGTACGTGCGTACCACAACTTCTTTATCCATTTTTTGCTTTCTTGGATATTTAACTTGTACCGTAGATGAAGTTCTTGTAAACAGAGCCGTCCCAAACTTTGGGGTGGCTGTGTCTTTTTGATTTTAATTTCCCTAAGCTATAGGACCATAAGTGGAAGTGCCAAAGGCTGTGTTGGTTTGTTTCCTACGTGTTTCAGGAAACACCATACACTTTTCCAGAGTGGCTGTTGGCAATTTACATCCGCCCATCAGCATAACAAGGCTCCCTGTTCCCCATGACCTGTCCTGCCTTTCTGGATTTTACACTTTTTTCAGATGGCCCTTTTGACCGGGGGGGCAGTGAGACTTCATTTTGTGCAGATTTCCTCTACACGCTTGCTTGGTTGGCCAAAACGGGCGTATGCGTTTTCTCCTGAATATATTCAGGAAAAAACGGATACGCCCTTTTTGGCCAACTGCATCATTGTCGATATTCTGCCTCTTTTCCTATGCTTTAATTGCAATTCCAGTTTACCCCCTGAAATCGTTTTCCTGAAATTCTGCCCCGCTTTCAATTCCTCTTCGAAGACTTACGTCAGTACATTTTTGGACGATAGCTGTCATTCATAACTCTGCAGGTTTGTGAATTACAGTGCCCCTGAGCTCCTTTTTTCAACTCGCTTTCTTGTGCGTTGGCCGCAAAACCGCAGGATTGCTTCAGGCCCTAATCTGTTTCCGGCTGGGCACGATGAGCCTTTGGTTAATTCCTCTTCCTGGTGGGAAATGAGCGTTCCATTTGCCCGTGCAGACACCTACAGCTAGTCTCTCATTGGTTCTCCCTATGCCTGTTCATCTTGCGCAGAAATTGCAAACTGTGCCAAACAGGAAGTTAAAGGCACTGACTCTCCAAGTGGGGTGAGTGTTAGTAAAGCCTCTGGAATGGTGAACCCAAGTACCAGGGTTCGAAAACTGAGATGCATTTGAAAACGTTTCCCAATCACACGGTGGACCATACTCTGGGTTTCCCATGCATGTTTTAGCTGAAGGAAGAATCCCTTAAACCAAGAGAGTTGGAACCCATGGAATGGGTACCATGCAGTATGACTTCAAAGGGTCTGCGTTTGCTCACTGAACCTCACCAATGCTATCAGCCCGAAGTGTCCAGCCTTATGTCTCACACAGCTCTGGGTGTAGATGTGGGAAATCCAGGTTGCCTCACAAGCCCTGAATGAAGGATTTAAGAATTGCTCTCTATTTCACTGTCATTGTGTTTTGTTTTTGAAATTTATTTTGATAATGGGATTTATCGGATGTTCACTGCTGCGTTTAGGCCGCTGTACACATGCTTGATTTCCTTATGGAGACATATAAATCCATGGGTTTAAAGATTCTTACTTGTCAGGTATATTCCCAGGCGTTGAATATGGGGTGTTGAGTCCATGTCGTTGAGCAAGGAGTAGGTCTTGTCTATTATATATTTGGCTTATGGAACGGTATCTGTGCTAATTTCAATCTCTGGTTTTATGCAGCACCCCAACTCACCTTTCCCCATAAGCAAGCATAAGTTGGTTTTCTAAATTTGAGACCCTGTTCTGTTTTGTAATTCAGTTCATGTGTAGCCAAGTTTACATTCCGTGTATTAGTGATATCTTATGATGTTTCTTTTTCTGTGTGACTTATTTTTCGTAGAATCATCATACCTGAATCCACTCATTATGCCGCTATGGGCCTGATGACGTAGATTTTATTGCTGAGTGATATTCCATTGTACGTGCGTACCACTACATCTTTATGCATTTTTTGCTTTCTGGGATATTTAACTTGTACCGTAGACGAGGTTGTTGTAAACAGAGCCGTCCCAAACTTTGGGGCGGCTGTGTCTTTTTGATTTTAATTTCCCTAAGCTATAGGACCATAAGTGGAAGTGCCATAGGCTGTGTTGCTTTGTTTCCTACGTGTTTCAGGAAACACCATGCACTTCCCCAGAGTGGTTGTTGGCAGTTTACATCCCGCCCATCAGCAAAACAAGGCTCCCTGTTCTCCATGACCTGTCCTGCCTTTCTGGATTTTACACTTTTTTCCGATGGCCCTTTTGACCGGGGGGCAGTGAGACTTCATTGTAGTGAAGATTTCCTTTACACGCTTGCTTGGTTGGCGAAAAAGTGCGTATGCGTTTTTTCCTGAATGTATTCAGGAAAAAACGCATACGCCCTTTTTGGCCAAGTGCATCATTGTCGACATTCTGCCTCTTTTCCTATGCTTTAAGTGCAATTCCAGTCTACCCCGTGAAATCGTTTTCCTAAAGTTTTGCCCCGCTTTCCAGTCCTCTTCGAAGACTTACTTCAGTACATTTTTGGACGATAGCTGTCATTCATAACTCTGCAAGTTTGGGAATTACAGTGTCCCTGAGCTCCTTTCTTCAACTCGCTTTCTTGTGAGCTGGCCGGAAAACCGCAGGATTGCTTCAGGCCCTAATCTGTGTCCGGCAGGGCAGGCTGAGCCATTGGTTAATTCCTCTTCCTGGTGTGAAATGAGCGTTCCATTTGCCCGTGCAGGCACCTACAGCTAGTCTCTCATTGGTTCTCCCTATTCCTGTTCATCTTGCGCAGAAATTGCAAACTGTGCCAAACAGGAGGTTAAAGGCACTGACTCTCCAAGTGGGGAGAGTGTTAGTAAAGCGTCTGGAATGGTGAACCCGAGTACCAGGGGACGAAAACTGTGATGCATTTGAAAACGTTTCCCAATCACATGGTGGTCGATACTCTGCGTTTCCCATGCATGTTTTAGCTGAAGGAAGAATCCCTTAAACCTGGAGAGTTGGGACCCATGGAATGGGTACCATGCAGGATGACTTCAAAGGGTCTGCGTTTGCTCACCGAACCTCACCAATGCTATCAGCCTGAAGTGTCCAGCCTTATGTCTCACCCAGCTCTGGGTGTAAATGTGGTAAATCCAGGTTGCATCACAAGCCCTGAATGAATGATTTAAGAATTGCTCTCTATTTCACTGTCATTGTGTTTTGTTTTTGAAATTTATTTTGATAATTGGATTTATCGGATTTTCACTGCTCCGTTTAGGCTGCTGTACACACGCTTGTTTTCCTTAAGGAGACATATAAATCCATGCTTTTTAAGATTCTTATTTGTCAGGTATGTTCCCAGGCGTTGAATATGGGGTGTTGAGTCCATTTCGTTGAGCAAGGAGTAGGTCTTGTCTATTATATATTTGGCTTATGGAACGGTATCTGTGCTAATTTCAATCTCTGGTTTTATGCAGCACCCCAACTCACCTTTCCCCATAAGCAAGCGTAAGTTGGTTTTCTAAATTTGAGACCCTGTTCTGTTTTGTAATTCAGTTCATGTGTAGCCAAGTTTACATTCCGTGTATTAGTGATATCTTATAATGTTTCTTTTTCTGTGTGACTTATTTCTCGTAGACTCATCGTACCTGAATCCACTCATTATGCCGCTACGGGCCTGATGACGTAGATTTCATTGCTGAGTGATATTCCATTGTACGTGCGTACCACAACTTCTTTATCCATTTTTTGCTTTCTTGCATATTTAATTTGAACCATACACGAGGTTCTTGTAAACATAGCCGTCCCAAACTTTCGGCTGGCTGTGTGTTTTTGATTTTAATTTTCCTAAGCTAGAGGACCATAAGTGGAAGTGCCATAGGCTGTGTTGCTTTGTTTCCTACGTGTTTCAGGATACACCGTACACTTCTCCAGAGTGGCTGTTGGCAATTTACATCCCGCCCATCAGCATGACAAGGCTCCCTGTTCTCCATGACCTGTCCTGCCTTTCTGGATTTTACACTTTTTTCAGATGGCCCGTTTGGCCGGGGAGCAGTGAGACTTCATTGTAGTGCAGATTTCTTTACACGCTTGCTTGGTTGGCCAAAAAGTGCGTATGCGTTTTATCCTGAATATATTCAAGAAAAAACGCATATGCCCTATTTGGCCAAGTGCATCATTGTCGACATTCTGCCTCTTTTCCTATGCTTTAAGTGCAATTCCAGTCTACCCCCTGAAATCTTTTTCCTGAAATTTTGCCCCGCTTTCAAGTCCTCTTCGACGACTTACTTCAATACATTTTTGGACGACAGTCTGTCATTCATAACTCTGCATGTTTGTGAATTACAGTGCCCCTGAGCTCCTTTCTTCAACTCGCTTTCTTGTGAGCTGGCCGCAAAACCGCAGGATTGCTTCAGGCCCTAATATGTTTCCGGCAGGGCATGCTGAGCCTTTGGTTAATTCCTCTTCCTGGTGGGAAATGAGCGTTCCATTTGCCCTTGCAGACACCTACAGCTAGTCTCTCATTGGTTCTCCCAATTCCAGTTCATCTTGCGCAGAAATTGCAAACTGTGCCAAACAGGAGGTTAAAGGCACTGACTCTCCAAGTGGGGAGAGTGTTAGTAAAGCTTCTGGAATGGTGAACCCGAGTACCAGGGTTCGAAAACTGAGATGCATTTGAAAACGTTTCCCAATCACACGGCGGACGATAGTCTGGGTTTCCCATGCATGTTTTAGCTGAAGGAAGAATCCCTTAAACCTGGAGAGTTGGGACCCATGGAATGGGTACCATGCAGTGTGACTTCAAAGGGTCTGCGTTTGCTCACCGAACCTCACCAAAGCTATCAGCCCGAAGTGTCCAGCCTCATGTCTCACCCAGCTCTGGGTGTAGATGTGGTAAATCCAGGTTTCATCACAAGCCCTGAATGAATTATTTAAGAATTGCTCTCTATTTCACTGTCATTGTGTTTTGTTTTTGAAATTTATTTTGATAATGGGATTTATCGGATTTTCACTGCTGCGTTTATGCCGCTGTACACATGCTTGATTTCCTTATGGAGACATATAAATCCATGGGTTTTATGATTCTTACTTGTCAGGTATGTTCCCAGGCGTTGAATATGGGCTGTTGAGTCCATTTCGCTGAGCAAGGAGTAGGTCTTGTCTATTATATATTTGGCTTATGGAATGGTATCTGTGCTAATTTCAATCTCTGGTTTTATACAGCACCCAAATTCACCTTTCCCCATAAGCAAGCATAAGTTGGTTTTCTAAATTTGAGACCCTGTTCTGTTTTGTAATTCAGTTCATGTGTAGTCAGTTTACATTCCGTGTATTAGTGATATCTTATGATGTTTCTTATTTTGTGTGACTTATTTCCCGTAGAATCATCGTACTTGGATCCACTCATTATGCCGCTACAGGCCTGATGACGGAGATTTCATTGCTGAGTGATATTCCATTGTACGTGCGTACCACAACTTCTTTATCCATTTTTTGCTTTCTTGGATATTTAACTTGTACCGTAGATGAGGTTCTTGTAAACAGAGCCGTCCCAAACTTTGGGGTGGCTGTGTGTTTTTGATTTTAATTTCCCTAAGCTATAGGACCGTAAGTGGAAGTGCAATAGGCTGTGTTGCTTTGTTTCCTACGTGTTTCAGGAAACACCATACACTTCTCCAGAATGGCTGTTGGCAATTGACATGCTGCCCAGCAGCATAACAAGGCTCCCTGTTCTCCATGACCTGTCCTGCCTTTCTGGATTTTACACTTTTTTCAGATGGCCCTTTTGACCGGGGGGCAGTGAGACTCCATTGTAGTGCAGATTTCCTTTACACGCATGCTTGGTTGGCCAAATAGGGCGTATGCGTTTTTTCCTGAATATATTCAGGAAAAAACGCATATACCCTTTTTGGCCAAGTGCATCATTGTCGACATTCTGCCTCATTTCCTATGCTTTAAGTGCAATTCCAGTCTACCCCCTGAAATCGTTTTCCAGAAATTCTGCCCCGCTTTCAAGTCCTCTTCGAAGACTTACTTCAATACAATTTTGGAAGATAGCTGTCATTCATAACTCTGCAGGTTTTTGAGTTTCAGTGACCCTGAGCTCCTTTCTTCAACTCACTTTCTTGTGAGCTGGCTGCAAAACCGCAGGATTGCTTCAGGCCCTAATCTGTTTCCGGCAGGGCACGCTGAGCCTTTGGTTAATTCGTCTTCCTCGTGGGAAATGAGCGTTCCATTTGCCCGTGCAGACACCTACAGCTAGTCTCTCATTGGTTCTCCCTATTCCTGTTCATCTTGCGCAGAAATTGCAAACTGTGCCAAACAGGAGTTTAAAGGCACTGACTCTCCAAGTGGGGAGAGTGTTAGTAAAGCGTCTGGAATGGTGAAGCCGAGTACCAGCGTCCGAAAACTTAGATGCATTTGAAAACATTTCCCAATCACACGGTGGACCATACTCTGGGTTTCCCATGCATGTTTTAGCTGAAGGAAGATTCCCTTAAACCTGGAGACTTGGGACCCATGGAATGGGTACCATGCAGTATGACTTCAAAGGGTCTGCGTTTGCTCACCGAACCTCACCAAAGCTAACAGCCCGAAGTGTCCAGCCTTATGTCTCACCCAGCTCTGGGTGTAGATGTGGTAAATCCAGGTTTCATCACAAGCCCTGAATCAATTATTTAAGAATTGCTCTCTATTTCACTGTCATTGTGTTTTGTTTTTGAAATTTATTTTGATAATGGGATTTATCGGATATTCACTGCTGCGTTTATGCCGCTGTACACACGCTTGATTTCCTTGTGGAGACATATAAATCCATGGGTTTTAAGATTCTTACTTGTCAGGTATATTCCCAGGCGTTGAATATGGAGTGTTGAGTCCATTTCGTTGAGCAAGGAGTAGGTCTTGTCTATTATATATTTGGCTTATGGAAAGGTATCTGTGCTAATTTCAATCTCTGGTTTTATGCAGCACCCCAACTCACCTTTCCCCATAAGCAAACATAAGTTGGTTTTCTAAATTTGATACCATGTTCTGTTTTGTAATTCAGTTCATGTGTAGTCAAATTTACATTCCGTGTATTAGTGATATCTTATGATGTTTCTCTTTCTGTGTGACTTATTTCTCGTAGAATCATCGTACCTGAACCCACTCATTATGCCGATAAGGGCCTGATGACGTAGATTTCATTGCTGAGTGATATTCCATTGTACGTGCATACCACAACTTCTTTATCCATTTTTTGCTTTCTCGGATATTTAACTTGTACCGTAGACGAGGTTCTTGTAAACAGAGACGTCCCAAACATTGGGGTGGCTGTGTGTTTTTGATTTTAATTTCCATAAGCTATAAGACCATAAGTGGAAGTGCCATAGGCTGTGTTGCTTTGTTTCCTATGTGTTTCAGGAAACACCATACACTTCTCCAGAGTGGCTGTTGGCAATTTACATCCCGCCCATCAGCATAACAAGGCTTCCTGTTCTCCATGACCTGTCCTGCCTTTCTGGATTTTACACTTTTTTCAGATGGCCCTTTTGACCGGGGGGCAGTGAGACTTCATTGTAGTGCAGATTTCTTTACACGCCTGCTTGGTTGGCCAAAAAGTGCGTATGCGTTTTTACCTGAATATATTCAGGGAAAAACGCATACGCCCTTTTTGGCCAAGTGCATCATTGTCGACATTCTGCCTCTTTTCCTATGCTTTAAGTGCAATTCCAGTCTACCCCCTGAAATCGTTTTCCTGAAATTCTGCCACACTTTCAAGTCCTCTTCGAAGACTTACTTCAGTACATTTTTGGACGATAGCTGTCATTAATAACTCTGCAGGTTTGTGAATTACAGTGCCCCTGAGCTCCTTTCCTCAACTCGCTTTCTCGTGAGCTGGCTGCAAAACCGCAGGATTGCTTCAGGCCCTAATCTGTTTCCGGCAGGGCACGCTGAGCCTTTGGTTACTTCGTCTTCCTGGTGGGAAATGAGCGTTCCATTTGCCCGTGCAGACACCTACAGCTAGTCTCTCATTGGTTCTCACTATTCCTGTTCATCTTGCGCAGAAATTGCAAACTGTGCCAAACAGGAGGTTAAAGGCACTGACTCTCCAAGTGGGGAGAATGTTAGTAAAGCGTCTGGAATGGTGAACCCGAGTACCAGGGTTAGAAAACTGAGATGCATTTGAAAACGTTTCCCAATCACACGGTGGACCATACTCTGCGTTTCCCATGCGTGATTTAGCTGAAGGAAGAATCCCTTAAACCTGGAAAGTTGGGACCCATGGAATGGGTACCAGGCAGTATGACTTCAAAGGGTCTGCGTTTGCTCACCGAACGTCACCAATGCTATCAGCCTGAAGTGTCCAGCCTTATGTCTCACACAGCTCTGGGTGTAGATGTGGTAAATCCAGGTTGCATCACAAGCCCTGAATGAATTATTTAAGAATTGCTCTCTATTTCACTCTCATTGTGTTTTGTTTTCGAAATTTATCTTGATAATGGGATTTATCTGATTTTCACTGCTGCGTTTAGGCCGCTGTACACATGCTTGATTTCCTTATGGAGACATATAAATCCATGGGTTTTAAGATTCTTACTTGTCAGGTATGTTCCCAGGCGTTGAATATGGGCTGTTGAGTCCATTTCGCTGAGCAAGGAGTAGGTCTTGTCTATTATATATTTGGCTTATGGAATGGTATCTGTGCTAATTTCAATCTCTGGTTTTATACAGCACCCAAATTCACCTTTCCCCTTAAGCAAGCATAAGTTGGTTTTCTAAATTTGAGACCCTGTTCTGTTTTGTAATTCAGTTCATGTATAGTCAGTTTACATTCCGTGTATTAGTGATATCTTATGATGTTTCATATTCTGTGTGACTTATTTCCCAAGGAATCATCGTACTTGGATCCACTCATTATGCCACTACGGGCCTGATGACGGAGATTTCATTGCTGAGTGATATTCCATTGTACGTACGTACCACAACTTCTTTATCCATTTTTTCCTTTCTTGGATATTTAACTTGTACCGTAGATGAGGTTCTTGTAAACAGAGCCGTCCCAAACTTTGGGGTGGCTGTGTGTTTTTGATTTTAATTTCCCTAAGCTATAGGACCATAAGTGGAAGTGCAATAGGCTGTGTTGCTTTGTTTCCTACGTGTTTCAGGAAACACCATACACTTCTCCAGAGTGGCTGTTGGCAATTGACATCCTGCCCAGCAGCATAACAAGGCTCCCTGTTCTCCATGACCTGTCCTGCCTTTCTGGATTTTACACTTTTCTCAGATGGCCCTTTTGACCGGGGGGCAGTGAAACTTCATTGTAGTGCAGATTTCTTTTACACGCTTGCTTGGTTGACCAAAAAGTGCGCATGCGTTTTTTCCTGACTATATTCAGGCAAAAACACATACGGCCTTTTTGGCCAAGTGCATCATTGTCGACATTCTGCCTCATTTCCTATGCTTTAAGTGCAATTCCAGTCTACCCCCTGAAATCGTTTTCCAGAAATTCTGCCCCGCTTTCAAGTCCTCTTCGAAGACTTACTTCAATACAATTTTGGACGATAGCTGTCATTCATAACTCTGCAGGTTTGTGAATTTCAGTGACCCTGAACTCCTTTCTTCAACTCACTTTCTTGTGAGCTGGCTGCAAAACCGCAGGATTGCTTCATGCCCTAATCTGTTTCTGGCAGGGCACGCTGAGCCTTTGCTTAATTCGTCTTCCTGGTGGGAAATGAGCGTTCCATTTGTCCGTGCAGACACCTACAGCTAGTCTCTCATTGCTTCTCCCTATGCCTGTTCATCTTGCGCAGAAATTGCAAACTGTGCCAAACAGGAGGTTAAAGGCACTGACTCTCCAAGTGGGGAGAGTGTTAGTAAAGCGTCTGGAATGGTGAACCCGAGTACCAGGGGACGAAAACTGAGATGCATTTGAAAACGTTTCCCAATCACACGGCGGACGATAGTCTGGGTTTCCAATGCATGTTTTAGCTGAAGGAAGAATCCCTTACACCTGGAGAGTTGGGACCCATGGAATGGGTACCATGCAGTATGACTTCAAAGGGTCTGCGTTTGCTCACCGAACCTCACCAAAGCTCTCAGCCCGAAGTGTTCAGCCTTATGTCTCTCCCAGCTCTGGGTGTAGATGTGGTAAATCCAGGTTGCATCACAAGCCCTGAATGAATTATTTAAGAATTGCTCTCTATTTCACTGTCATAGTGTTTTGTTTTTGAAATTTATTTTGATAATGGGATTTATCGGATTTTCACTGCTGCGTTTAGGCCGCTGTACACACACTTGATTTCCTTATGGAGACATATAAATCCATGGGTTTTAAGATTCTTACTTGTGAGGTATCTTGCCAGGCGTTGAATATGTGGTGTTGAGTCCATTTCGTTGAGCAAGTAGTAGGTCTTTTGTATAATATATTTGGCTTATGGAACGGTACCTGTGCTAATTTCAATCTCTGGTTTTATGCAGCACCCCAACTCACCTTTCCCCATAAGCATGCATAAGTTGGTTTTCTAAATTTGAGACCCTGTTCTGTTTTGTAATTCAGTTTATGTGTAGCCAAGTTTACATTCCGTGTATTACTGATATATTATGATGTTTCTTTTTCTCTGTGACTTATTTCTCGTAGAATCATCGTACCTGAATCCACTCATTATACCGCTACGGGGCTGAAGACGTAGATTTAATGGCTGAATGATATTCCATTGTACGTGCGTACCAGAACTTCTTTATCCATTTTTTCCTTTCTCGGATATTTAACTTGTACCGTAGACAAGGTTCTTGTAAACAGAGCCATCCCAAATTTTGGGGTGGCTGTGTCTTTTTGATTTTAATTTCCCTAAGCTATAGGACCATAAGTGGAAGTGCCATAGGCTGTGTTGCTTTGTTTCCTACGTGTTTCTGGAAACACCATACACTTCTCCAGAGTGGTTGTTGGCAATTTACATCCCGCCCATCAGCATAACAAGGCTCCCTGTTCTCCATGACCTGTCCTGCCTTTCTGGATTTTACACTTTTTTCAGATGGCCCTTTTGACTGGGGGGCAGTGAGGCTTAATTGTAGTGCAGATTTCCTTTACACGCTTGCTTGGTTGGCCAAAAAGGGCGTATGCGTTTATTCCTGAATATATTCAGGAAAAAACGCATACGCCCTTTTTGGCCAAGTGCATCATTGTCGACATTCTGCCTCTTTTCCTATGCTTTAAGTGCAATTCCAGTCTACCCCCTGAAATCGTTTTCCTGAAATTCTGCCCCGCTTTCAAGTCCTCTTCGAAGACTTACTTCAGTACATTTTTGGACGATACCTGTCATTCATAACTCTGCAGTTTTGTGAATTAACGTGCCCCTGAGCTCCTTTCTTCAACTCGCTTTCTTGTGAGCTGGCCGCAAAACCGCAGGATTGCTTCAGGCCCTAATCTGTTTCCGGCCAGGCACGCTGAGACTTTGGTTAATTCCTCTTCCTGGTGGGAAATGTGCGTTCCATTTGCCCGTGCAGACACCTACAGCTAGTCTCTCATTTGTTCTCCCTATTCCTGTACATCTTGCGCAGAAATTGCAAACTGTGCCAAACAGGAGGTTAAAGGCACTGACTCTCCAATTGGGGAGAATGTTAGTAAAGCGTCTGGAATGGAGAACCCGAGTACCAGGGTTCGAAACCTGAGATGCATTTGAAAACGTTTCCCAATCACACGGTGGACCATACTCTGGGTTTCCCATGCATGATTTAGCTGAAGGAAGAATCCCTTAAACCCGGAAAGTTGGGACCCATGGAATGGGTACCAGGTAGTATGACTTCAAAGGGTCTGCGTTTGCTCACCGAACCTCACCAAAGCTATCAGCGCGAAGAGTCCAGCCTTATGTCTCACACAGCTCTGCGTGTAGATGTGGTAAATCCAGGTTGCATCACAAGCCCTGAATGAATTATTTAAGTATTGCTCTCTATTTCACTCTCATTGTGTTTTGTTTTCGAAATTTATCTTGATAATGGGATTTATCGGATTTTCACTGCTGCGTTTAGGCCGCTGTACACATGCTTGATTTCCTTATGGAGACATATAAATCCATGGGTTTTAAGATTCTTACTTGTCAGGTATGTTCCCAGGCGTTGAATATGGGATGTTGAGTCCATTTCGCTGAGCAAGGAGTAGGTCTTGTCTATTATATATTTGGCTTATGGAATGGTATCTGTGCTAATTTCAATCTCTGGTTTTATACAGCACCCAAATTCACCTTTCCCCATAAGCAAGCATAAGTTGGTTTTCTAAATTTGAGACCCTGTTCTGTTTTGTAATTCAGTTCATGTGTAGTCAGTTTACATTCCGTGTATTAGTGATATCTTATGATGTTTCTTATTCTGTGTGACTTATTTCCCGCAGAATCATCGTACTTGGATCCACTCATTATGCCGCTACGGGCCTGATGACGGAGATTTCATTGCTGAGTGATATTCCATTGTACGTGTGTACCACAACTTCTTTATCCATTTTTTGCTTTCTCGGATATTTAACTTGTACCGTAGATGAGGTTCTTGTAAACAGAGCCGTCCCAAACTTTGGGGTGGCTGTGTGTTTTTGATTTTAATTTCCCTAAGCTATAGGACCATAAGTGGAAGTGCAATAGGCTGTGTTGCTTTGTTTCCTACGTGTTTCAGGAAACACCATACACTTCTCCAGAGTGGCTGTTGGCAATTGACATCCTGCCCAGCAGCATAACAAGGCTCCCTGTTCTCCATGACCTGTCCTGCCTTTCTGGATTTTACACTTTTTTCAGATGGCCCTTTTGACCGGGGGGCAGTGAGACTCCATTGTAGTGCAGATTTCCTTTACACGCATGCTTGGTTGGCCAAAAAGGGCGTATGCGTTTTTTCCTGAATATATTCAGGAAAAAACGCATATACCCTTTTTGGCCAAGTGCATCATTGTCGACATTCTGCCTCTTTTCCTATGCTTTAAGTGCAATTCCAGTCTACCCCCTGAAATCGTTTTCCTGAAATTCTGCCCCGCTTTCAAGTCCTCTTCGAAGACTTACTTCAATACATTTTTGGACGATAGCTGTCATTCATAACTCTGCAGGTTTGTGAATTACAGTGCCCCAGAACTCCTTTCGTCAACTCGCTTTCATGTGAACTGGCCGCAAAACCGCAGGATTGTTTCAGGCCCTAATCTGTTTCTGGCAGGGCACGCTGAGCCTTTGCTTAATTCGTCTTCCTGGTGGGAAATGAGCGTTCCATTTGCCCGTGCAGACACCTTCAGCTAGTCTCTCATTGGTTCTCCCTATTCCTGTTCATCTTGCGCAGAAATTGCAAACTGTGCCAAACAGGAGTTTAAAGGCACTGACTCTCCAAGTGGGGAGAGTGTTAGTAAAGCGTCTGGAATGGTGAACCCGAGTACCAGCATCCGAAAACTGAGATGCATTTGAAAACGTTTCCCAATCACACGGTGGACCATACTCTGGGTTTCCCAATAATGTTTTAGCTGAAGGAAGAATCCCTTAAACCTGGAGATTTGGGACCCATGGAATGGGTACCATGCAGTATGACTTCAAAGGGTTTGCGTTTGCTCACCGAACCTCACCAATGCTCTCAGCCTGAAGTGTCCAGCCTTATGTCTCACCCAGCTCTGGGTGTAGATGTGGTAAATCCAGGTTGCATCACAAGCCCTGAATGAATTATTTAAGAATTGCTCTCTATTTCACTGTCAATGTGTTTTGGTTTTGAAATTTATTTTGATAATGGGATTTATCGGATTTTCACTGCTGCGTTTCGGCCGCTGTACACACGCTTGTTTTCCTTATGGAGACATATAAATCAATGGGTTTTAAGATTCTTACTTGTCAGGTATATTCCCAGGCGTTGAGTCCGTTTCGTTGAGCAAGGGGTAGGTCTTGTCTATTATATATTTGGCTTATGGAACGGTATCTGTGCTAATTTCAATCTCTGGTTTTATGCAGCACCCCAACTCACCTTTCCGCATAAGCAAGCAGAAGTTGGTTTTCTCAATTTGAGACCATTTTCTGTTTTGTAATTCAGTTCATGTGTAGCCAAGTTTGCATTCCGCATATTAGTCATATTTTATGATATTTCTTTTTCTGTGTGACGTATTTCTCGTAGAATCATCGTACCTGAATCCACTCATTATGGCGTTACGGGCCTGATGACGTAGATTTCATTGCTGTGTGATATTCCATTGTACGTACGTAGCACTATTTCTTTATCCATTTTTTGCTTTCTCGGATATTTAACTTGTACAGTAGAGGAGGTTCCTGTAAACGAAGCCGTCCCAAACTTTGGGGTGGCTGTGTGTTTTTGATTTTAATTTCCCTAAGCTATAGGACCATAAGTGGAAGTGCCATAGGCTGTGTTGCTTTGTTTCCTATATGTTTCAGGAAACACCATACACTTCTCCAGAGTGGCTGTTGGCAATTTACATCCCGCCCATCAGCATAATAAGGCTCCCTGTTCTCCATGACCTGTCCTGCCTTTCTGGATTTTACACATTTTTCAGATGGCCCTTTTGACCAGGGGGCTGTGAGACTTCATTGTAGTGCAGATTTCCTTTACACGCCAGCTTGGTTGGCCAAAGAGTGCGTATGCGTTTTTTCCTGAATATATTCAGGAAAAAACGCATACGCCATTTTTGGCCAAGTGCATCATTGTCAACATTCTGCCTCTTTTCCTATGCTTTAAGTGCAATTCCAGTCTACCCATTGAAATCGTTTTTCTGAAATTCTGCCCCGCTTTCAAGTCCTCTTCGAAGTCTTACTTCAATACATTTTTGGACGATAGCTGTCATTCATAACTCTGCAGGTTTGTGAATTACAGTGCCCCTGAGCTCCTTTCCTCAACTCGCTTTCTTGTGAGCTGGCCGCAGAAACGCAGGATTGCTTCAGGACCTAATCTCTTTCTGGCAGGGCACGCTGAGCCTTTGGATAATTCCTCTTCCTGGTGGGAAATGAGCATTCCATTTGCCCGTGCAGACCTACAGCTAGTCTCTCATTGGTTCTCCCTATTCCTGTTCATCTTGCGCAGAAATTGCAAACTGTGCCAAACAGGAGGTTAAAAGCACTGACTCTCCAAGTGGGGAGAATGTTAGTAAAGTGTCTGGAATGGTGAACCCGAGTACCAGGGTTCGAAAACTGCGATGCATTTGAAAACGTTTTCCAATCACACGGTGGACCATACTCTGGGTTTCCCATGCATGTTTTAGCTGAAGGAAGAATCCTTTAAACCTGTAGAGTTGGGACCCATGGAATGGGTACCATGCAGTATGACCTCAAAGGGTCTGTGTTTGCTCACCGAACCTCACCAATGCTATCAGCCCGAAGTGTCCAGCCTTATGTCTCACCCAGCTCTGGGAGTAGATGTGGTAAATCCAGGTTGCATCACAAGCCCTGAATCAATTATTTAAGAATTGCTCTCTCTTTCACTGTCATTGTGTTTTGTTTTTGAAATTTATTTTGATAATGGGATTTATCGGATTTTCACTGCTGCGTTTAGGCCGCTGTACACACCCTTGATTTCCTTATGGAGACATATAAATCCATGGGTTTTAAGATTCTTACTTGTCAGGTATGTTCCCAGGCGTTGAATATGGGATGTTGAGTCCATTTCGTTGAGCAAGGAGTAGGTCTTGTCTATTATATATTTGGCTTATGGAAAGGTATCTGTGCTAATTTCAATCTCTGGTTTTATGCAGCACCCAAACTCACCTTTCCCCATAAGCAAGCATAATTTGGTTTTCTAAATTTGAGACCCTGTTCTGTTTTGTAATTCAGTTCATGTGTAGCCAAGTTTACATTCCGTGTATTAGTGATATCTTATGAGGTTTCTTTTTCTGTGTGACTTATTTCTCGTAGAATCATCATACCTGAATCCACTCATTATGCCGCTACGGGCCTGATGACGTAGATTTCATTGCTGAGTGATATTCCATTGTACGTGCATACCGCAAATTCTTTATGCATTTTTTGCTTTCTCGGATATTTAAGTTGTACAGTAGTCGAGGTTCTTGTAAACAGAGCCGTCCCAAATTTTGGGGTGGCTGTGTGTTTTTGATTTTAATTTCCCTAAGCTGTAGGACCGTAAGTGGAAGTGCCATAGGCTGTGTTGCTTTGTTTCCTACGTGTTTCAGGAAACACTATACACTTCTCCAGAGTGGCTGTTGGCAATTTATATCCCGCACATCAGCATAACAAGGCTCCATGTTCTCCATGACCTGTCCTGCCTTTCTGAATTTTACTCTTTTTTCAGATGGCCCTTTTGACCGGGGGGCACTGAGACTTCATTGTAGTGCAGATTTCCTTTACACGCCTGCTTTGTTGGCCAAAAAGGGCGTATGCGTTTTTTCCTGAATATATTCAGGAAAAAAAGCATAAACCCTTTTTAACCAAGTGCATCATTGTCGGCATCCTGCCTCTTTTCCTATGCTTTAAGTGCAATTCCAGCCTACCCCCTGAAATAGTTTTTCTGAAATTCTGTCCCGCTTTCAAGTCCTCTTCGAAGACTTACTTCAGTACAGTTTTGGACGATAGCTGTCATTCATAACTCTGCAGGTTTGTGAATTACAGTGCCCCTGAGCTCCTTTCCTCAACTCGCTTTCTCGTGAGCTGGCTGCAAAACCGCAGGATTGCTTCAGGCCCTAATCTGTTTCCGGCAGGGCACGCTGAGCCTTTGGTTAATTCCTCTTCCTGGTGGGAAATGAGCGTTCCATTTGCGCGTGCAGACACCTACAACTAGTCTCTCATTGGTTCTCCCTATTCCTGTTCATGTTGCGCAGAAATTGCAAACTGTGCCAAACAGGACGTTAAAGGCACTGACTCTCCAAGTGGGGAAAATATTAGTAAAGCGTCTGGAATGGTGAACCCGAGTACCAGGGTTCGAAAACTGAGATGCATTTTAAAACGTTTCCCAATCACACGGTGGACCATATTCTGTGTTTCCCATGCATGTTTTAGCTGAAGGAAGAATCCCTTAAACCTGGAGATTTGCGACCCTTGGAATGGGTACCATGCAGTATGACTTCAAAGGGTCTGCGTTTGCTCAATGAACCTCACCAATGCTATCAGCCCGAAGTGTCCAGTCTTATGTCTCACACAGCACTGCGTGTAGATGTGGTAAATCCAGGTTGCATCAAAAGCCCTGAGTGAATTATTTAAGAATTGCTCTCTATTTCACTGTCATTGTGTTTTGTTTTTGAAATTCATTTTGATAATGTGATTTATCGGATTTTCACTGCTGCATTTAGGCCGCTGTACACATGCTTGATTTCCTTATGGAAACATATAAATCCATGGGTTTTAAGATTGTTACTTGTCAGGTATATTCCCAGGCGTTGAATATGTGGTGTTGAGTCCATTTCGTTGAGCAAGGAGTAGGTATTGTCTATTATATATTTGGCTTAGGAAAGGTATCTGTGCTAATTTCAATCTCTGGTTTTATGCAGCACCCCAACTCACCTTTCCCCATAAGCAAGCATAAGTTGGTTTTCTAAATTTGAGACCCTGTTCTGTTTTGTAATTCAGTTCATGTGTAGCCAACTTTACATTCCGTGTATTAGTGATATCTTATGATGTTTCTTATTCTGTGTGACTTATTTCTCGTTGAATCATCGTACTTGGATCCACTAGTTATGCCGCTATGGGCCTGATGATGTAGATTTCATTGCTGAGTGATATTCCATTGTACGTGCGTACCCCAAATTCTTTATGCATTTTTTGCTTTCTCGGATATTTAACTTGTACCGTAGACGAGGTTCTTGTAAACGGAGCCGTCCCAAATTTTGGGGTGGCTGTGTGTTTTTGATTTTAATTTCCCTAAGCTGTAGGACCATAAGTGGAATTGCCATAGGCTGTGTTGCTTTGTTTCCTACGTGTTTCAGGAAACACTATACACTTCTCCAGAGTGGCTGTTGGCAATTTATATCCCGCACATCAGCATAACAAGGCTCCCTGTTCTCCATGACCTGTCCTGCCTTTCTGAATTTTACACTTTTTTCAGATGGCCCTTTTGACCGGGGGGCAGTGCGACTTCATTGTAGTGCAGATTTCCTTTACACGCCTGCTTTGTTGGCCAAAAAGGGCGTATGCGGTTTTTCCTGAATATATTCAGGAAAAAACACATACGCCCTTTTTAACCAAGTGCATCATTGTCGACATTCTGCCTCTAATCCTATTCTTTAAGTGCAATTCCAGTCTACCCCCTGAAATCGTTTTCCTGAAATTCTGCCCCGATTTCAAGGCCTCTTCGAAGACTTACTTCAAAACATTTTTGGATGATAGCTGTCATTCATTACTCTGCAGGTTTGTGAATTACTGTGCCCCTGAGCTTCTTTCTTCAACTCGCTTTCTTGTGAGCTGGCCGCAAACTCGCAGGATTGCTTCAGGCCCTAATCTGGTTCCGGTATGGCATGCTGAGCCTTTGGTTAATTCCTCTTCCTGGTGGGAAATGTGCGTTAAATTTGCACGTGCAGACACCTTCACATGAGTCGTCATGGTGACACTTTGCCCCGCTTATCTCTATGGAGTTTGGAGTTGGAGGGCCTCCTCACTCAAGATCAGTGTGCCCACGAAGCCAACCCTGCAACTTCAGGGCATGGTTGGGGGTTAGGATCACCACGAGGGTTCCTTTTCCCTTAGGAGGGAGGTGGCCTTTTGGGCTGCTGATTTCCAGGTTATCAGATACTGCCAGTATCTTGGCCAGATGTGGCGGTGGGCCAAGCCCCTTGGTGACCGTAGTTTATCCTACCTGGATCGCATTCTTGCATTGTTCCATTTCAAGTGGTCCCAGGTTTTGCACTAATACTCCAATGGCGATTCACCGTTCACCAGGAATGTAAAGGTCAAAGGGTTTAGCTAAATTAGGGAGTTCCAGGGCAAGGGTCTGAATTGACTGCTCTTTCCATTCTTGAAAGGCCACTTCTGCATTCTATTCAAAAGGATCATCACCTTTTCCTTTCAGTGTTTCATATAGAGGCCGAGCTAGTAGACTGTAGTTAGGGATCCAGAAGCAGCAAACCCTGGCCTCCCCAGGAACCCCTAAGCTGTCTTCTAGTTTTAGAATGGGTAAGGCTGTAAATTGTTTCTTCCCTTTCCTGGGATGGGCTTCTCCGACCTTCTGTGAGAATGAAGCCCAGGCAGGTCACCGTAGTCTGTGATATTTGAGCTTTTTCTTGGACAACTTGTATCCTTTATTGGCTTCGTAGTTCAGAGGTCTCCTTAGTAGGGCTGGCGATCAGAATGTCGTCTGCATATTGAAGGAGTGTTTCCTTTTCCAGAGGTAGAACTTTTAGGTCTTTAGCTGAGCTTTCCCCAAAGATGGTGTGGGAATTTTTGAACCCTTGGGGCAACACGGCCCGGAAGTATTGTTTTAGTTGTATGTTGAGTCCTGCCACTCACAAGCCAAAATTTCTTGTGACTCTGGGACTAATAGAATACAAAAGAAGGCATCATTGAAGACTAATACAGAATACCATGTCCTGGTGGTTGGTAGAATGACCAGCAGGGTGTAGGGTTTAGGAACTACTGGAGGTATATCCTTGGTGGCTTCACTGACTGTCCTGACATCCTTTACCAGGACTCCAGCAGCCCATGGGGCTCTCGAGGTCAGTCCAATACCAGGATATGGAGCTCACCTGGGCAGGTACCCCACCCCAGCCCACGGGGCTCTCGTGTTCAGGACCCTCCCAGGGTATGGGGTTCCCTGGGCAGGTCCCACTGCAGCCCATGGGGCTCTCGTGGTCAGGCCCCTCCCAGGATACAGAGCTACCCTTGCAGGTACCATGGCAGGGCTGGGAACACAGGAACCGTGCATATCGCCCTCATTGCAGAGCACTCCCAGCTCACCTGTCACTCAGATCTGACACAGAGCACCTCAGAGCAGGACTTGAACTAACAAACAGCAGCTTCGACAGGTCTGTGACCCTGGGCATCACTCTGTGTGGCCTCCCTCCACCTGGTCTTCCAGAGACTTCCAATGCACCTGGGGCCCAGGCCTCTGTCTCCACCCACCAGCCACCCCTCCTCTCCCTGACTCCTGGGTTCCTCTCATTAGGAGAGGGTTTTCTTGAAGTTGTCTCCCACTCATGGGCCAGATAATATAATTAGAAAACAAGCCAGAGCTGCAGCCCCTTGTCTATCCTGACTCTCAGGAGCCCACACCTGTTCCTTGGACCTGGCCGATTCAGCAAGTTCCAGTTTCTGCAACTGTGAGCCCCTGAGGGGTGATTATTGGCTGGCCTGGGAAGCCTGACCGTGCCGGCCAGCCCTCCCCAGGTGTGCCTGGGTTCAGATCAATATAAACACCGCTCCAGGCAGCAAGAGCCCCTGCAGCTGTGCCTGACGCCATTTTCTCTGCCCTGTCAGCAGTCTTGGGGCTGGACTGGTGGGAGGGAGTGAGAGGCCACGGCTTTGTGGGTGGCCCAGTGTGAGTGGGGCTCTGCTGGACTTTCTGCAGCAGTTGCCAAGATGCCACCTGCTAAAGAAGAGGATGTGTCACCCGTACCTGCCGCTGGAATTTCTCCCTGGGCAGAGGTGAGTGAGGAAGAAAGCTGTGGGGGCCGGGACAGCAGGGGTATCTCAGGCAGGGAAATGGAAAGCTTCCAGAAGAGCACCCAGGGCCAGGACCATCCTGGCTGGCCTGCAGACACCAAGTCGGCTGGCATGCCGTCGCTCATGTGGCTCCATGGCCCTTCCTCTAGGCTTTCAAGTCCTTGTACATATTCAGCGTGTTTTACCTGGGAAGGGTGGGAACATTTCAGCAGCAGCTGGCCTGGGGCTCAGCCCACGTTTACTCACAGATGCCTCGGCACGGTCCCCCAGCTTTGCAATGAGGACGCTTGTTGCGTGGGGCCTGCTGGCTGAATGGGAGATGATTCCCCACCACTGACCAACTTCAGAATTGTTTACAACTGGAGCAAGTGCCCTGATATGGTTTTCCTCTATGTAGCTGGTGGGTTCTGTTTTTTTTTCTTTTTTTCTTTTTTGGTTCAAGGTAGATTTTATTCCTCTTTTTTGTATTTACAGATATAAGCATGGAAATAATTTATTCATATAAATACATGTATGTGAAGGGAAGAATATTTTTTCTGTTTTACTTTTTGTAATTTGAATTTTATTTTATTTTTTTATACAGCAGGTTCTTTTTGGTTATCTATTTTATACATATAAATGTATACATGCCAATCCCAATCTCTCAACTCCTCCCACCACCACCCCCCAACAGCTTTCCCCCCTTGGTGTCCATACGTTTGTTGTCTACATCTGTTGCTCTATTTCTGCCTTGCAAAACGGGTCATCTGTACAATTTGTCTAGGTTCCACATATAAGCATTAATAGACAAGATTTCTTTTTCTCTTTCTGACTTACTTCACTCTGTATGACAGTCTCTAGATCCATCAACGTCTCTACAAATGACCCAATTTCATTCCTTTTTATGGCTTAGTAATATTCCATTTTATATATGTACCACATCTTTATGCATTCGTCTGTCTGTGGGCATTTAGGTTGCTTCCATTACCTGGATATTGTAAATAGTGATGCAATGAACATTGCGGTGAATGTCTCTTTTTGATTTATGGTTTTGTCTGGGTATATGTCCAGTAGTGGGATTGCTGTATCATATGGTAATTCTATTCTTAGTTTTATAAGAAACTCCATAACGTTCTCCACAGTGACTGTATCAATTTCATTCCCAACAATAGCGGAAGAGGGTTCCTTATCTCCACACCCTTTCCAGCATTTGTTGTTTGTAGATTTTCTGATGATGCCCATTCTAACAGGTGTGAGGTGATACACCATGGATGAGTCTATTTCGTTGAGCAAAGAGTAGGTCTTGTCTATTACATATTTGGCTTATGGAACGGTATGTGTGCTAATTTCAATCTCTGGTTTTATACAGCACCCCAACTCAACTTTCCCCTTAAGCAAGCATAAGTTTTTATCTAAATGTGAGACTCTGTTCGGTTTTGGAATTCAGTTTATGTGTAGCCAAGTTTACACTCTCTCTATTAGTGATATCTTATGATAATTATCTTTCTCTGTGTGACCTATTTCTCTTAGAATCATCATACTTAAATCCACTCAATTTGCTGCTACAGGCCTGATGACATTGATTTCATTGCTGAGTGATATTCCGTTGTACGTAAGTAGCACAACTCCTTTATCCATTTTTTTCTTTCTGGGATATTTAATTTGTACTGGACTCAAGGTTCTTGTAAACACAGCAGCCCTAAATTTGGTGTTGGCTGTGTCTTGTTGATTTTAATTTTCCTAAGCTATAGGGCCAAAAGTGGAAGTGCCCTAGGGTCTGTAGCTTTGTTTTTCAGATGTTTCAGGATACACCATAAACATCTCCAGAGTGTTTGTTAGCAATTTACATCCCGCCCATCAGCATAACAAGGCTCCCTGTTCTCCATGGCCTGTCCTGTGTTTCTGGTTTTTACACTTTTTTCAGATGGCCCTTTTGACGAATGGGAAATGAGACTTCATTGTAGTGCAGATTTCCATTGCTGGAGTGCTTGGTTGGCCAAAAAGGGCATATGTGTTTTTTCCTGAATATATTCAGGAAAAAATGTTTACGCACTTTTGTCCAAGTGCATCACTGTCAAAGATCTGCCGCTTTTCACATGCTTTAAATGCAATTCCAATCTACCTCCTGAAATATGATTCCTGCAATTCTGCCTCGTTTTGAAGTCCTCTTTGCAGACTTACTTCAGTATATTTTTGCCAATAGCTGTCATTTATAACTCTGCAGGTTTGTGAATTACAGTGCCCGTGATTTCCTTTCTTAACTCGTTTCCTTGAAAGCTGGCCACAGAACCGCAGGTTTGCTTTAGGCCATAATCAGGGTCTGGCACGGCACTCTGAGCCTTTGGTTAATTCCTCTTCCTGGTGGGAAATTAGAGTTAAATGTGCCCCTCCAGACACCTGCCTCACTCCCAGCCCCTTGGTGATGTGTGTCCTGTGGTTTGAGGCCACATGTGCTGGGTTCCTCACCTTTGGCTGATGTGGTCCCACTGGTGTGAGGACACTCCTGCCTGGTTCCCATCCCCTTGGTGATGTGGGCCATCCGGTGAGAGTCTGATCCTGGTTGGGTTCCTCACTCTTCTGTGAGGTGGGCCCTCTTCTCTGACGTCACTCCTGCCTGGCTGGCACACCCCGCCTTGGCGACATCGGCCCTCTGATGGGATTTGGTGCCTGCTGGGTGTCTCCTGCCCTCGGTAATGAGGGCCCTCTGGCGTCAGGCCCTAATTCCTGGGCTCCCAATATTTTCTGATATGCGCCCTGTGGTTCGAGTACACTCCTGCCAGGTTCCCAACCCCATGGGAATGTGGGCCTTCTGCTCTGAGGTCCCAACCGTGGGTTGCTCAGTTTCATGATGAGGGCCCTCTGCTGTGAGTTGTCTCCGGCCTGGATCCCATAGCCTCACTGCTCCTGGCCACCTGCTGGGAGGTTCCAACTGCGGGATTCCTCACCTTTTTTCTTCTATGGACCCTCTGTTTTGAGACTTCTCCTGCCTGACTCACTCCCAGTCCCTTGGTGATGTGTGTCCTCTGGTGTAAGGCCACGTGTGCTGGGTCCCTCGCCTTTCGATGATGTGGCCCCACTGGTGTGAGGACACTCCTGCCTGCTTCCTATCCCCTTGATGATGTGGGCCCTCTGGTGAGAGTCTGATCCTGGCTGTGTTCCTCACCCTTCTGTGAGGTGGGCCCTCTGCTGTGAGGTCACTCCTGCCTGGCTGGCACACCCCACCTGGGCAACATCGGCCCTCTTGTGGCACTTGGAGCCTGCTGGGAGCCTCCTCCCCTCGGTGATGGGGGCCCTCTAGCGTCAGGCCCTAACTGCTGGGTACCCACATTTTCTGATACGTGCTAAGTGGTGCGAGGACACTCCTGCGAGGTTCCCATCCCCATGGGCATGTGGGCCTTCTGCTCTAAGGTCCCAACACCTGTGTTGTTCACCGTTTCTTGATGTTGTCTCTCTGGTGTTAGTTCACTCAGGCCTAGATCCCATAGACTCTGTGCTCTGAGCCGACTGCTGGGAGGTTCCTACTGCTGGATTCCTTACCTTTTTTATTCTTTGGGTCCTGTGTTTTTATGCTCCTACTTCCTGACTCACTCCCAGCCCCTTTGTGATGTAGGTCCTCTGGTTTAAGGCCACATGTACCGGTTTCCTCACCTTTATTGATGTGGCCCCACTGGTGTGAGGACACTCCTGCCTGGTTCCCATCCCCTTGGTGATGGGGGCCCTCTGGTGAG
Organism: Delphinapterus leucas; assembly: GCF_059928025.1. Classification (NCBI taxonomy): domain Eukaryota; kingdom Metazoa; phylum Chordata; class Mammalia; order Artiodactyla; family Monodontidae; genus Delphinapterus; species Delphinapterus leucas. The sequence goes on along the minus strand of NW_028322263.1, from coordinate 1,810,938 downwards.
AGTCTGATCCTGTCTGGATTCCTCACACTTCTGGGAGGTGGGCCCTCTGCTGTGAGGTCACTCCTGCCTGGCTGGCACACGTCACGTTGGCGATGTGGGCCCTCAGTTGGGAGTTGGTGCCTGCTGGGAGTCTCCTCCCCTCGGTAATGAGGGCCCTCTGGCGTCAGGCCCTAACTCATGGGCTCCCAAAATTTTCTGATGTGCGCCCTGTCATGCGAGTACACTCCAGCCAGGGTCCCTTCCCTAGGGGATGTGAGATTTCTGCTCTGTTGTCCCAACGGCTGGGTTGCTCACAGTGTCAGAATGTGGGCCCTCTGCTCTGAGTTCACTCCGGCATGGATCCCATAACCTCGGTGCTCTGGGCCACCTGCTTGGAGCTTCCAACTGTGGGGTTCCTCACCTTTTTTATTCTATGGGCCCTCTGTTCTGAGTCTCCTCCTGCATGCCTCACTCCCAGCCCTTTCGTGATGTGCGTCCCCTTGTTTGAGGCCAAATGTGCTGTGTTCCTCACCTTTCGCTGATGTGGCCCCACTGGTGTGAGGACACTCCTGCCTTGTTCCGATCCCCTTGGTGATGTGGGCCCTCTGGTGAGAGTCTTATCCTGGCTGGGTTCCTCACCCTTCTGTGAGGTAGGCCCTCTGTTGTGAGGTCACTCCTACCTGGCTGGCCCACGTCCCTTGGCGACGTGGGCCCTCAGTTGGGAGTTGGTGCCTGCTGGGAGTCTCCTCCCCTCGGTAATGAGGGCCCTCTGGCGTCAGAGCCTAACTCCTGGGCTCCCCAAATTTTCTGTTGTGCGCCCTGTGGTGCTAGTACACTCCTGCCAGGTTCCCAACCCCATGGGATTGTGGGCCTTCTGCTCTGAGGTCCCAACCGTGGGTTGCTCAGTTTCTTGATGAGGGCCCTCTGGTGTGAGTTCACTCCAGCATGGATCCCATAGCCTCGCTGCTCCTGGCCACCTGTGGGGAAGTTCCAACTGCGGGATTCCTCACCTTTTTCCTTCTATGGGCCCTCTGTTTTGAGACTCCTCCTGCCTGCCTCACTCCCAGCCCCTTGGTGATGTGTGTCCTCTGGTTTGAGGCCACGTGTGCTGGGTCCCTCACCTTTCGATGATGTGGCCCCACTGGTGTGAGGACACTCCTGCCTGGTTCCTATCCCCTTGGTGATGTGGGCCCTCTGGTGAGAGTCTGATCCTGGCTGGGTTCCTCACCCTTCTGTGAGGTGGGCCCTCTGCTGTGAGGTCACTCCTGCCTGGCTGGCACACCCCACCTTGGCAATGTCGGCCCTCTTGTGGCAGTTGGAGCCTACTGGGAGCCTCCTCCCCTCGGTGATGAGGGCCCTCTGGCGTCAGGCCCTAACTGCTGGGTACCCACATTTTCTGATACGTGCTAAGTTGTGCGAGGACACTCGTGCCATGTTCCCAACCCCATGGTGATGTGGGCCTTCTGCTCTGAGGTCCAAACGGCTGGGTTGCTCACAGTTTCATGATGTGGGCGCTCTGCTCTGAGTTCACTGTGGCCTGGATCGCATAGACTCGGTGCTCTGGGCCACCTGCTGGGAGGTTCCCACTGCAGGATTCCTCAGCTTTTTTATTCTATTCGCCCTGTGTTGTGAGGCTACTCATGCCTGCCTCACTCCGAACCCCTTGGAGATCTGGATCCTCTGGTTTAGGCCACATGTGCTGGGTTCCTCACCTTTCTATGATGTGGTCACCCTGGTGTGAAGACAGTCCTGCCTGGTTCTGATGCCCTTGGTGATGTGGGCCCTCTGGTGAGAGTCTTATCCTGGCTGGGTTCCTCACCATTCTGTGAGGTAGGCCCTCAGCTGTGAGGTCACTCCTGCCTGGCTGTTGCACGTCACCTTGGCGACATGGTCCCTCCGTAGGGAGTTGGTGCCTGCTTGGGGTCTCCTCCCCTTGGTAATGAGGGCCCTCTGGCATCAGGCCCTAATTTCTGGGTTCCCAAAATTCTCTGATGTGCGCCCTGTGGTGCGAGTACACTTCTGCCAAGTTCCCAACCACATGGGAATGTGGGCCTTCTGCTCTAAGGTCCCAACGGCTGGGTTGCTCACAGATTCATGATGAGGGCTCTCTGTTTTGAGTTCAGTCAGGCCTGGATCCCATAGCCTCGCTGCTCTTGGCCGCCTGCTGGGAGGTTCCAACTGCGGGTTACCTCACCTTTTTTATTTTATGGCCCTCTGTTTGAGACACCTCCTGCCTGCCTCACTCTGAGCCCCTTGTTGATGTGGGTCCTCTGGTTTAGGCCATATGTTCTGGGTTCCTCACTTTTCTACGATTTGGCCACACTGGTGTGAGGCCACTCCTGCCTGGTTCTGATCCCCTTGGTGATGTGGGCCCTCTGGTGAGAGTCTTATCCTGGCTGGGTTCCTCCCCCTTCTGTGACATAGGCCCTCTGCTGTGAGGTCACTCCTGCCTGGCTAACGCACATCACCTTGGAGACGTGGGCCCTCAGGTGGGAGTTGGTGCCTTCTAGGAGTCTGCTCCCCTCGGTAATTAGGGCCGTCTGGCGTCAGGCCCTAACTCCTGGGCTCCCAAAATTTTCTGATGTGTGCCCTGTGGTGCGAGTACACTCCTGCCAGGTTCCCAACCCCATGGGAATGTGGGCCTTCTGTTCTGTGGTCCCAACAGCTGTGTTGTTCACAGTTTCATGATGAGGGTCCTCTGTTGTGAGTTCACAACGGCCGGGACCCCATAGCCTCGCTGCTCCTTGCTGCATGCTAGGAGGTTCCAACTGCGGGATTCCTCACCTTTTTTATTCTATGGGTCCTCTGTTTTGAGGCTCCTCCTGCCTGCCTCACTCCGAGCCCCTTGGAGATGTGGGTCCTCTTGTTTAGGCCACATGTTCTGGGTTCCTCACCTTTCTATGATTTGGCCACACTGGTGTGAGGCCACTCCTGCCTGGATCAGATCCCCTTGGTGATGTGGGCCCTCTGGTGAGTGTCTGATCCTGGCTGGGTTCCTCACTCTTCTGTGAGGTGGGCCCTCTGCTGTGAGGTAACTCCTGCCTGGCTTGCTCCCGTTGCCCTGGTGACGTCGGACTTCTGGTGGCAGTTGGAGCCTTCTTGTACCCTCCTCTCCAAGGTGATGAGGGCCCTCTTGCGTCAGGCTCTAACTGCTGGGCTCCCCACGATTTCTGATGTGAGCCCAGTGATGCCAGGACACTCCTGTAAGGTTCCAATACTCATGGGGATGTGTGCCTTCTGCTCTGTGGTCGCAACGCCTGGGTTGCTCACAGTTTCGTTATGTTGGCACTCCGGTGTTAGTTCACTCAGGCCTAGATCCCATAGCCTCTGTGCTCTGGGCCGCCTGCTGGGAGGTTCCAACTGCTGGATTCCTCACCCTTCTTATACTTTGGGCCCTGTGTGGTGAAGCTCCTCCTGCCTGCCTCACACCGAGCCCCTTGGTGATGTAGGTCTTCTGGTTTGAGACCACGTGTGCCGTTTGTCTCACCTTTTAGGGATGTGGCCCTACTGGTGTGAGGACACTCCTGACTGGTTCCCATCCCCTTGTTGATGTGGGCCCTCTGGTGAGAGTCTGATCCTGGCTTGATTCCTCACACTTCTGTGAGGCGGGCCCTCTGCTGTGAGGTCACACCTGCCTGGCTGGCACACGACGCCTTGGCCACATGGGCCCTCTGGTTGCAGTTGGAGCGTGCTGGGAACCTCCTCCCATCGATGATGAGGGCCCTCTGGCGTCCGGCCCTAACTGCTGGGCTCACCACATTTTCTGATGTGCGCCCACTTGTGCGATGACACTCCTGCCAGGTTCCCATCCCCATGCAGATTTGGGCCTTCTGTTCTGAGGTGCCAACGGCTGGCTTGCTCACAGTGTCAGGATGTGGGCCCTCTGCTGTGAGTTCACTCCGGCATGCATCCCATAGCCTCGGTGCTCTGGGCCACCTGCTTGGAGCTTCCAACTGCAGGATTCCTTACCTTTTTTCTTCTATGGGCCGTGTGTTGTGAGACACTTCCTGCCTGCCTCACTCTGAGCCCCTTGTTGATGTGGGTCTTCTGGTTTGAGGCCACATGTGGTGGGTTCCTTGCCTTTCAATGATGTGGCCCCACTGGTGTGAGCACACTCCTGCCTGGTTCGCATCCCCTTGGTGATGTGGGCCCTCTGGTGAGAATCTGATCCGGGTTGGGTTCCTCACACTTCCGTGAGCTTGGCCCTCAGCTCTGAGGTCACTCCTGCCTGGCTGGCACACCCCGCCTTGGCGACGTCGGCCCTCTGGTGGCAGTTGGAGCCTGCTGGGAGCCTCCTCCCCTCAGTGATGAGAGCCCTTTGGCGTCAGGCCCTAACTGCTGGGTACCCACATTTTCTAATACGTACTAAGTGGTGCGAGGATACGCCTGCCACGTTCCCATCCCCATGGGGATGTGGGCGTTCTGCTCTGAGGTCCCAACGGCTGGGTTGCTCACAGTTTCATGATGTGGGCCCTCTGCTGTGAGTTCACTTTGGCCTGGATCCCATAGACTCCGTGCTCTGGGCCTCCTGCTGCGAGGTTCCAACTGCTGGATTCCTCACATTTTTTAATCTATGGGCCCTGTGTTGTTAGGCTAGTCCTGCCTGCCTCACTCCGAGCCCCTTGGAGATGTGGTTCCTCTGGTTTAGGCCACATGTTCTGGGTCCCTCACCTTTCCATTATTTGGCCACACTGGTGTGAGTATACTTCTGCCTGGTTCCGATCCCCTTGGTGATGCGGGCCCTCTGGTGAGAGTCTTATCCTGGCTGGGTTCCTCACCCTTCTGTGACGTATGCCCTCTGCTGTGATGTCACTCCTGCCTGGCTGGCGCACGTCACCTTGGCGACGTGGGCCCTCAGTTGGGATTTGGTGTCTGCTGGGAGTTTCCTCCCTTCGGTAATGAGGGCCCTCTGGCGTCAGGCCTTAAATCCTGGGCTCCCAAACTTTTCTGATGTGTGCCCTGTGGTGCGAGTACACTCCTGCCAGGTTCCCAACCCCATGGCAATGTGGGCCTTCTGCTCTGTGGACCCAATGGCTGGGCTATTCACAGTTTCATGATGAGGGCCCTCTTTTGTGAGTTCACACCGGCCGGGATCCCATAGCCTCGTTGTTCCTTGCCGCCTGCTGGGATGTTCCAACTGCGGGATTCCTCACCTTTTTTATTCTATGGGCCCTCTGTTTTGAGACTACTCCTGCCTGCCTCCCTCCCAGCCCCTTGGTGATGTGTGTCCTCTGGTTTGAGGCCACATGTGGTGGTTTCCTCGCCTTTCAATGATGTGGCCCCACTGGACTGAGAACACTCCTGCCTGGTTCCCATCCTCTTGGTGATGTGGGCCCTCTGGTGAGAGTCTGATCCTGGTTGGGTTCCTCACACTTCCGTGAACTTGGCCCTCTGCTCTGAGGTCACTCCTGCCTGGCTGGCACACCCCGCCTTGGTGACGTCGGCCCTCTGGTGGCAGTTGGAGCGTGCTGGGAGCCTCCTTCCCTCAGTAATGAGGGCCCTTTGGCGTCAGGCCCTAACTGCTGTGTACCCACATTTTCTAATACGTACTAAGTGGTGCGAGGACACTCCTGCCAGGTTCCCATCCCCGTGGGGATGTGGGACTTCTGCTCTGATGTCCAAACGGCTGGGTTGCTCAAAGTTTCATGATGTGGGCCCTCTGCTGTGAGTGCACTGCGGCCTGGATCCCATAGACTGGGTGCTCTGGGCCACCTGCTGGGAGGTTCGAACTGTTGGATTCCTCACATTTTTTATTCTATGGGCCCTGCGTTGTGAGGCTAGTCCTGCCTGCCTCACTCTGAACCCCTTGGAGATGTGGATCCTCTGGTTTAGGCCACGTGTTCTGGGTTCCTCACCTTTCTATGATTTGGCCACACTGGTGTGAGGCCACTCTTGCCTGGATCCGATCCCCTTGGTGATGCGGGCCCTCTGGTGAGACTCTTATCCTGGCTGGGTGCCTCACCCTTCTGGGACGTATGCCCTCTGCTGTGAGGTCACTCCTGCCTGGCTGGCGCACGTCACCTTGGCGACGTGGGCCCTCAGTTGGGAGTTGGTGCCTGCTGGGAGTCTCCTCCCCTCGGTAATGAGGGCCCTCTGACGTCAGGCCCTAACTCCTGGGCTCCCATACTTTTCTGATGTGTGCCCTCTGGTGGGAGTACACTCCTGCCAGGTTCCCAACCCCATGGGAATGTGGGCCTTCTTCTCTGTGGTCCCAACCGCTGGGTTGTTCACAGTTTCGTGATGAGGGCCTTCTGTTGTGAGTTCACACTGGCCGGGATCCCATAGCCTCGCTGCTCCTTGCCGCCTGCTGGGAGGTTCCAACTGCGGGTTACCTCACCTTTTTTATTTTATGGCCCTCTGTTTGAGACACCTCCTGCCTGCCTCACTCTGAGCCCCTTGTTGATGTGGGTCCTCTGGTTTAGGCCATATGTTCTGGGTTCCTCACTTTTCTACGATTTGGCCACACTGGTGTGAGGCCACTCCTGCCTGGTTCTGATCCCCTTGGTGATGTGGGCCCTCTGGTGAGAGTCTTATCCTGGCTGGGTTCCTCCCCCTTCTGTGACATAGGCCCTCTGCTGTGAGGTCACTCCTGCCTGGCTAACGCACATCACCTTGGAGACGTGGGCCCTCAGGTGGGAGTTGGTGCCTTCTAGGAGTCTGCTCCCCTCGGTAATTAGGGCCGTCTGGCGTCAGGCCCTAACTCCTGGGCTCCCAAAATTTTCTGATGTGTGCCCTGTGGTGCGAGTACACTCCTGCCAGGTTCCCAACCCCATGGGAATGTGGGCCTTCTGTTCTGTGGTCCCAACAGCTGTGTTGTTCACAGTTTCATGATGAGGGTCCTCTGTTGTGAGTTCACAACGGCCGGGACCCCATAGCCTCGCTGCTCCTTGCTGCATGCTAGGAGGTTCCAACTGCGGGATTCCTCACCTTTTTTATTCTATGGGTCCTCTGTTTTGAGGCTCCTCCTGCCTGCCTCACTCCGAGCCCCTTGGAGATGTGGGTCCTCTTGTTTAGGCCACATGTTCTGGGTTCCTCACCTTTCTATGATTTGGCCACACTGGTGTGAGGCCACTCCTGCCTGGATCAGATCCCCTTGGTGATGTGGGCCCTCTGGTGAGAGTCTGATCCTGGCTGGGTTCCTCACTCTTCTGTGAGGTGGGCCCTCTGCTGTGAGGTAACTCCTGCCTGGCTTGCTCCCGTTGCCCTGGTGACGTCGGACTTCTGGTGGCAGTTGGAGCCTTCTTGTACCCTCCTCTCCAAGGTGATGAGGGCCCTCTTGCGTCAGGCTCTAACTGCTGGGCTCCCCACGATTTCTGATGTGAGCCCAGTGATGCCAGGACACTCCTGTAAGGTTCCAATACTCATGGGGATGTGTGCCTTCTGCTCTGTGGTCGCAACGCCTGGGTTGCTCACAGTTTCGTTATGTTGGCACTCCGGTGTTAGTTCACTCAGGCCTAGATCCCATAGCCTCTGTGCTCTGGGCCGCCTGCTGGGAGGTTCCAACTGCTGGATTCCTCACCCTTCTTATACTTTGGGCCCTGTGTGGTGAAGCTCCTCCTGCCTGCCTCACACCGAGCCCCTTGGTGATGTAGGTCTTCTGGTTTGAGACCACGTGTGCCGTTTGTCTCACCTTTTAGGGATGTGGCCCTACTGGTGTGAGGACACTCCTGACTGGTTCCCATCCCCTTGTTGATGTGGGCCCTCTGGTGAGAGTCTGATCCTGGCTTGATTCCTCACACTTCTGTGAGGCGGGCCCTCTGCTGTGAGGTCACACCTGCCTGGCTGGCACACGACGCCTTGGCCACATGGGCCCTCTGGTTGCAGTTGGAGCGTGCTGGGAACCTCCTCCCATCGGTGATGAGGGCCCTCTGGCGTCCGGCCCTAACTGCTGGGCTCACCACATTTTCTGATGTGCGCCCACTTGTGCGATGACACTCCTGCCAGGTTCCCATCCCCATGCAGATTTGGGCCTTCTGTTCTGAGGTGCCAACGGCTGGCTTGCTCACAGTGTCAGGATGTGGGCCCTCTGCTGTGAGTTCACTCCGGCGTGCATCCCATAGCCTCGGTGCTCTGGGCCACCTGCTTGGAGCTTCCAACTGCAGGATTCCTTACCTTTTTTCTTCTATGGGCCGTGTGTTGTGAGACACTTCCTGCCTGCCTCACTCTGAGCCCCTTGTTGATGTGGGTCTTCTGGTTTGAGGCCACATGTGGTGGGTTCCTTGCCTTTCAATGATGTGGCCCCACTGGTGTGAGCACACTCCTGCCTGGTTCGCATCCCCTTGGTGATGTGGGCCCTCTGGTGAGAATCTGATCCGGGTTGGGTTCCTCACACTTCCGTGAGCTTGGCCCTCAGCTCTGAGGTCACTCCTGCCTGGCTGGCACACCCCGCCTTGGCGACGTCGGCCCTCTGGTGGCAGTTGGAGCCTGCTGGGAGCCTCCTCCCCTCAGTGATGAGAGCCCTTTGGCGTCAGGCCCTAACTGCTGGGTACCCACATTTTCTAATACGTACTAAGTGGTGCGAGGATACGCCTGCCACGTTCCCATCCCCATGGGGATGTGGGCGTTCTGCTCTGAGGTCCCAACGGCTGGGTTGCTCACAGTTTCATGATGTGGGCCCTCTGCTGTGAGTTCACTTTGGCCTGGATCCCATAGACTCCGTGCTCTGGGCCTCCTGCTGCGAGGTTCCAACTGCTGGATTCCTCACATTTTTTAATCTATGGGCCCTGTGTTGTTAGGCTAGTCCTGCCTGCCTCACTCCGAGCCCCTTGGAGATGTGGTTCCTCTGGTTTAGGCCACATGTTCTGGGTCCCTCACCTTTCCATTATTTGGCCACACTGGTGTGAGTATACTTCTGCCTGGTTCCGATCCCCTTGGTGATGCGGGCCCTCTGGTGAGAGTCTTATCCTGGCTGGGTTCTTCACCCTTCTGTGACGTATGCCCTCTGCTGTGATGTCACTCCTGCCTGGCTGGCGCACGTCACCTTGGCGACGTGGGCTCTCAGTTGGGATTTGGTGTCTGCTGGGAGTTTCCTCCCTTCGGTAATGAGGGCCCTCTGGCGTCAGGCCTTAAATCCTGGGCTCCCAAACTTTTCTGATGTGTGCCCTGTGGTGCGAGTACACTCCTGCCAGGTTCCCAACCCCATGGCAATGTGGGCCTTCTGCTCTGTGGACCCAATGGCTGGGCTATTCACAGTTTCATGATGAGGGCCCTCTTTTGTGAGTTCACACCGGCCGGGATCCCATAGCCTCGTTGTTCCTTGCCGCCTGCTGGGATGTTCCAACTGCGGGATTCCTCACCTTTTTTATTCTATGGGCCCTCTGTTTTGAGACTACTCCTGCCTGCCTCCCTCCCAGCCCCTTGGTGATGTGTGTCCTCTGGTTTGAGGCCACATGTGGTGGTTTCCTCGCCTTTCAATGATGTGGCCCCACTGGACTGAGAACACTCCTGCCTGGTTCCCATCCTCTTGGTGATGTGGGCCCTCTGGTGAGAGTCTGATCCTGGTTGGGTTCCTCACACTTCCGTGAACTTGGCCCTCTGCTCTGAGGTCACTCCTGCCTGGCTGGCACACCCCGCCTTGGTGACGTCGGCCCTCTGGTGGCAGTTGGAGCGTGCTGGGAGCCTCCTTCCCTCAGTAATGAGGGCCCTTTGGCGTCAGGCCCTAACTGCTGTGTACCCACATTTTCTAATACGTACTAAGTGGTGCGAGGACACTCCTGCCAGGTTCCCATCCCCGTGGGGATGTGGGACTTCTGCTCTGATGTCCAAACGGCTGGGTTGCTCAAAGTTTCATGATGTGGGCCCTCTGCTGTGAGTGCACTGCGGCCTGGATCCCATAGACTGGGTGCTCTGGGCCACCTGCTGGGAGGTTCGAACTGTTGGATTCCTCACATTTTTTATTCTATGGGCCCTGCGTTGTGAGGCTAGTCCTGCCTGCCTCACTCTGAACCCCTTGGAGATGTGGATCCTCTGGTTTAGGCCACGTGTTCTGGGTTCCTCACCTTTCTATGATTTGGCCACACTGGTGTGAGGCCACTCTTGCCTGGATCCGATCCCCTTGGTGATGCGGGCCCTCTGGTGAGACTCTTATCCTGGCTGGGTGCCTCACCCTTCTGGGACGTATGCCCTCTGCTGTGAGGTCACTCCTGCCTGGCTGGCGCACGTCACCTTGGCGACGTGGGCCCTCAGTTGGGAGTTGGTGCCTGCTGGGAGTCTCCTCCCCTCGGTAATGAGGGCCCTCTGACGTCAGGCCCTAACTCCTGGGCTCCCATACTTTTCTGATGTGTGCCCTCTGGTGGGAGTACACTCCTGCCAGGTTCCCAACCCCATGGGAATGTGGGCCTTCTTCTCTGTGGTCCCAACCGCTGGGTTGTTCACAGTTTCGTGATGAGGGCCTTCTGTTGTGAGTTCACACCGGCCGGGATCCCATAGCCTCGCTGCTCCTTGCCGCCTGCTGGGAGGTTCCAACTGCGGGTTACCTCACCTTTTTTATTTTATGGCCCTCTGTTTGAGACACCTCCTGCCTGCCTCACTCTGAGCCCCTTGTTGATGTGGGTCCTCTGGTTTAGGCCATATGTTCTGGGTTCCTCACTTTTCTACGATTTGGCCACACTGGTGTGAGGCCACTCCTGCCTGGTTCTGATCCCCTTGGTGATGTGGGCCCTCTGGTGAGAGTCTTATCCTGGCTGGGTTCCTCCCCCTTCTGTGACATAGGCCCTCTGCTGTGAGGTCACTCCTGCCTGGCTAACGCACATCACCTTGGAGACGTGGGCCCTCAGGTGGGAGTTGGTGCCTTCTAGGAGTCTGCTCCCCTCGGTAATTAGGGCCGTCTGGCGTCAGGCCCTAACTCCTGGGCTCCCAAAATTTTCTGATGTGTGCCCTGTGGTGCGAGTACACTCCTGCCAGGTTCCCAACCCCATGGGAATGTGGGCCTTCTGTTCTGTGGTCCCAACAGCTGTGTTGTTCACAGTTTCATGATGAGGGTCCTCTGTTGTGAGTTCACAACGGCCGGGACCCCATAGCCTCGCTGCTCCTTGCTGCATGCTAGGAGGTTCCAACTGCGGGATTCCTCACCTTTTTTATTCTATGGGTCCTCTGTTTTGAGGCTCCTCCTGCCTGCCTCACTCCGAGCCCCTTGGAGATGTGGGTCCTCTTGTTTAGGCCACATGTTCTGGGTTCCTCACCTTTCTATGATTTGGCCACACTGGTGTGAGGCCACTCCTGCCTGGATCAGATCCCCTTGGTGATGTGGGCCCTCTGGTGAGAGTCTGATTCTGGCTGGGTTCCTCACTCTTCTGTGAGGTGGGCCCTCTGCTGTGAGGTAACTCCTGCCTGGCTTGCTCCCGTTGCCCTGGTGACGTCGGACTTCTGGTGGCAGTTGGAGCCTTCTTGTACCCTCCTCTCCAAGGTGATGAGGGCCCTCTTGCGTCAGGCTCTAACTGCTGGGCTCCCCACGATTTCTGATGTGAGCCCAGTGATGCCAGGACACTCCTGTAAGGTTCCAATACTCATGGGGATGTGTGCCTTCTGCTCTGTGGTCGCAACGCCTGGGTTGCTCACAGTTTCGTTATGTTGGCACTCCGGTGTTAGTTCACTCAGGCCTAGATCCCATAGCCTCTGTGCTCTGGGCCGCCTGCTGGGAGGTTCCAACTGCTGGATTCCTCACCCTTCTTATACTTTGGGCCCTGTGTGGTGAAGCTCCTCCTGCCTGCCTCACACCGAGCCCCTTGGTGATGTAGGTCTTCTGGTTTGAGACCACGTGTGCCGTTTGTCTCACCTTTTAGGGATGTGGCCCTACTGGTGTGAGGACACTCCTGACTGGTTCCCATCCCCTTGTTGATGTGGGCCCTCTGGTGAGAGTCTGATCCTGGCTTGATTCCTCACACTTCTGTGAGGCGGGCCCTCTGCTGTGAGGTCACACCTGCCTGGCTGGCACACGACGCCTTGGCCACATGGGCCCTCTGGTTGCAGTTGGAGCGTGCTGGGAACCTCCTCCCATCGGTGATGAGGGCCCTCTGGCGTCCGGCCCTAACTGCTGGGCTCACCACATTTTCTGATGTGCGCCCACTTGTGCGATGACACTCCTGCCAGGTTCCCATCCCCATGCAGATTTGGGCCTTCTGTTCTGAGGTGCCAACGGCTGGCTTGCTCACAGTGTCAGGATGTGGGCCCTCTGCTGTGAGTTCACTCCGGCGTGCATCCCATAGCCTCGGTGCTCTGGGCCACCTGCTTGGAGCTTCCAACTGCAGGATTCCTTACCTTTTTTCTTCTATGGGCCGTGTGTTGTGAGACACTTCCTGCCTGCCTCACTCTGAGCCCCTTGTTGATGTGGGTCTTCTGGTTTGAGGCCACATGTGGTGGGTTCCTTGCCTTTCAATGATGTGGCCCCACTGGTGTGAGCACACTCCTGCCTGGTTCGCATCCCCTTGGTGATGTGGGCCCTCTGGTGAGAATCTGATCCGGGTTGGGTTCCTCACACTTCCTTGAGCTTGGCCCTCAGCTCTGAGGTCACTCCTGCCTGGCTGGCACACCCCGCCTTGGCGACGTCGGCCCTCTGGTGGCAGTTGGAGCGTGCTGGGAGACTCCTCCCCTCAGTGATGAGAGCCCTTTGGCGTCAGGCCCTAACTGCTGGGTACCCACATTTTCTAATACGTACTAAGTGGTGCGAGGATACGCCTGCCACGTTCCCATCCCCATGGGGATGTGGGCGTTCTGCTCTGAGGTCCCAACGGCTGGGTTGCTCACAGTTTCATGATGTGGGCCCTCTGCTGTGAGTTCACTTTGGCCTGGATCCCATAGACTCCGTGCTCTGGGCCTCCTGCTGCGAGGTTCCAACTGCTGGATTCCTCACATTTTTTAATCTATGGGCCCTGTGTTGTTAGGCTAGTCCTGCCTGCCTCACTCCGAGCCCCTTGGAGATGTGGTTCCTCTGGTTTAGGCCACATGTTCTGGGTCCCTCACCTTTCCATTATTTGGCCACACTGGTGTGAGTATACTTCTGCCTGGTTCCGATCCCCTTGGTGATGCGGGCCCTCTGGTGAGAGTCTTATCCTGGCTGGGTTCCTCACCCTTCTGTGACGTATGCCCTCTGCTGTGATGTCACTCCTGCCTGGCTGGCGCACGTCACCTTGGCGACGTGGGCCCTCAGTTGGGATTTGGTGTCTGCTGGGAGTTTCCTCCCTTCGGTAATGAGGGCCCTCTGGCGTCAGGCCTTAAATCCTGGGCTCCCAAACTTTTCTGATGTGTGCCCTGTGGTGCGAGTACACTCCTGCCAGGTTCCCAACCCCATGGCAATGTGGGCCTTCTGCTCTGTGGACCCAATGGCTGGGCTATTCACAGTTTCATGATGAGGGCCCTCTTTTGTGAGTTCACACCGGCCGGGATCCCATAGCCTCGTTGTTCCTTGCCGCCTGCTGGGATGTTCCAACTGCGGGATTCCTCACCTTTTTTATTCTATGGGCCCTCTGTTTTGAGACTACTCCTGCCTGCCTCCCTCCCAGCCCCTTGGTGATGTGTGTCCTCTGGTTTGAGGCCACATGTGGTGGTTTCCTCGCCTTTCAATGATGTGGCCCCACTGGACTGAGAACACTCCTGCCTGGTTCCCATCCTCTTGGTGATGTGGGCCCTCTGGTGAGAGTCTGATCCTGGTTGGGTTCCTCACACTTCCGTGAACTTGGCCCTCTGCTCTGAGGTCACTCCTGCCTGGCTGGCACACCCCGCCTTGGTGACGTCGGCCCTCTGGTGGCAGTTGGAGCGTGCTGGGAGCCTCCTTCCCTCAGTAATGAGGGCCCTTTGGCGTCAGGCCCTAACTGCTGTGTACCCACATTTTCTAATACGTACTAAGTGGTGCGAGGACACTCCTGCCAGGTTCCCATCCCCGTGGGGATGTGGGACTTCTGCTCTGATGTCCAAACGGCTGGGTTGCTCAAAGTTTCATGATGTGGGCCCTCTGCTGTGAGTGCACTGCGGCCTGGATCCCATAGACTGGGTGCTCTGGGCCACCTGCTGGGAGGTTCGAACTGTTGGATTCCTCACATTTTTTATTCTATGGGCCCTGCGTTGTGAGGCTAGTCCTGCCTGCCTCACTCTGAACCCCTTGGAGATGTGGATCCTCTGGTTTAGGCCACGTGTTCTGGGCCTCACCTTTCTATGATTTGGCCACACTGGTGTGAGGCCACTCTTGCCTGGATCCGATCCCCTTGGTGATGCGGGCCCTCTGGTGAGACTCTTATCCTGGCTGGGTGCCTCACCCTTCTGGGACGTATGCCCTCTGCTGTGAGGTCACTCCTGCCTGGCTGGCGCACGTCACCTTGGCGACGTGGGCCCTCAGTTGGGAGTTGGTGCCTGCTGGGAGTCTCCTCCCCTCGGTAATGAGGGCCCTCTGACGTCAGGCCCTAACTCCTGGGCTCCCATACTTTTCTGATGTGTGCCCTCTGGTGGGAGTACACTCCTGCCAGGTTCCCAACCCCATGGGAATGTGGGCCTTCTTCTCTGTGGTCCCAACCGCTGGGTTGTTCACAGTTTCGTGATGAGGGCCTTCTGTTGTGAGTTCACACCGGCCGGGATCCCATAGCCTCGCTGCTCCTTGCCGCCTGCTGGGAGGTTCCAACTGCGGGTTACCTCACCTTTTTTATTTTATGGCCCTCTGTTTGAGACACCTCCTGCCTGCCTCACTCTGAGCCCCTTGTTGATGTGGGTCCTCTGGTTTAGGCCATATGTTCTGGGTTCCTCACTTTTCTACGATTTGGCCACACTGGTGTGAGGCCACTCCTGCCTGGTTCTGATCCCCTTGGTGATGTGGGCCCTCTGGTGAGAGTCTTATCCTGGCTGGGTTCCTCCCCCTTCTGTGACATAGGCCCTCTGCTGTGAGGTCACTCCTGCCTGGCTAACGCACATCACCTTGGAGACGTGGGCCCTCAGGTGGGAGTTGGTGCCTTCTAGGAGTCTGCTCCCCTCGGTAATTAGGGCCGTCTGGCGTCAGGCCCTAACTCCTGGGCTCCCAAAATTTTCTGATGTGTGCCCTGTGGTGCGAGTACACTCCTGCCAGGTTCCCAACCCCATGGGAATGTGGGCCTTCTGTTCTGTGGTCCCAACAGCTGTGTTGTTCACAGTTTCATGATGAGGGTCCTCTGTTGTGAGTTCACAACGGCCGGGACCCCATAGCCTCGCTGCTCCTTGCTGCATGCTAGGAGGTTCCAACTGCGGGATTCCTCACCTTTTTTATTCTATGGGTCCTCTGTTTTGAGGCTCCTCCTGCCTGCCTCACTCCGAGCCCCTTGGAGATGTGGGTCCTCTTGTTTAGGCCACATGTTCTGGGTTCCTCACCTTTCTATGATTTGGCCACACTGGTGTGAGGCCACTCCTGCCTGGATCAGATCCCCTTGGTGATGTGGGCCCTCTGGTGAGAGTCTGATCCTGGCTGGGTTCCTCACTCTTCTGTGAGGTGGGCCCTCTGCTGTGAGGTAACTCCTGCCTGGCTTGCTCCCGTTGCCCTGGTGACGTCGGACTTCTGGTGGCAGTTGGAGCCTTCTTGTACCCTCCTCTCCAAGGTGATGAGGGCCCTCTTGCGTCAGGCTCTAACTGCTGGGCTCCCCACGATTTCTGATGTGAGCCCAGTGATGCCAGGACACTCCTGTAAGGTTCCAATACTCATGGGGATGTGTGCCTTCTGCTCTGTGGTCGCAACGCCTGGGTTGCTCACAGTTTCGTTATGTTGGCACTCCGGTGTTAGTTCACTCAGGCCTAGATCCCATAGCCTCTGTGCTCTGGGCCGCCTGCTGGGAGGTTCCAACTGCTGGATTCCTCACCTTTCTTATACTTTGGGCCCTGTGTGGTGAAGCTCCTCCTCCCTGCCTCACACCGAGCCCCTTGGTGATGTAGGTCTTCTGGTTTGAGACCACGTGTGCCGTTTGTCTCACCTTTTAGGGATGTGGCCCTACTGGTGTGAGGACACTCCTGACTGGTTCCCATCCCCTTGTTGATGTGGGCCCTCTGGTGAGAGTCTGATCCTGGCTTGATTCCTCACACTTCTGTGAGGCGGGCCCTCTGCTGTGAGGTCACACCTGCCTGGCTGGCACACGACGCCTTGGCCACATGGGCCCTCTGGTTGCAGTTGGAGCGTGCTGGGAACCTCCTCCCATCGGTGATGAGGGCCCTCTGGCGTCCGGCCCTAACTGCTGGGCTCACCACATTTTCTGATGTGCGCCCACTTGTGCGATGACACTCCTGCCAGGTTCCCATCCCCATGCAGATTTGGGCCTTCTGTTCTGAGGTGCCAACGGCTGGCTTGCTCACAGTGTCAGGATGTGGGCCCTCTGCTGTGAGTTCACTCCGGCATGCATCCCATAGCCTCGGTGCTCTGGGCCACCTGCTTGGAGCTTCCAACTGCAGGATTCCTTACCTTTTTTCTTCTATGGGCCGTGTGTTGTGAGACACTTCCTGCCTGCCTCACTCTGAGCCCCTTGTTGATGTGGGTCTTCTGGTTTGAGGCCACATGTGGTGGGTTCCTTGCCTTTCAATGATGTGGCCCCACTGGTGTGAGCACACTCCTGCCTGGTTCGCATCCCCTTGGTGATGTGGGCCCTCTGGTGAGAATCTGATCCGGGTTGGGTTCCTCACACTTCCGTGAGCTTGGCCCTCAGCTCTGAGGTCACTCCTGCCTGGCTGGCACACCCCGCCTTGGCGACGTCGGCCCTCTGGTGGCAGTTGGAGCCTGCTGGGAGCCTCCTCCCCTCAGTGATGAGAGCCCTTTGGCGTCAGGCCCTAACTGCTGGGTACCCACATTTTCTAATACGTACTAAGTGGTGCGAGGATACGCCTGCCACGTTCCCATCCCCATGGGGATGTGGGCGTTCTGCTCTGAGGTCCCAACGGCTGGGTTGCTCACAGTTTCATGATGTGGGCCCTCTGCTGTGAGTTCACTTTGGCCTGGATCCCATAGACTCCGTGCTCTGGGCCTCCTGCTGCGAGGTTCCAACTGCTGGATTCCTCACATTTTTTAATCTATGGGCCCTGTGTTGTTAGGCTAGTCCTGCCTGCCTCACTCCGAGCCCCTTGGAGATGTGGTTCCTCTGGTTTAGGCCACATGTTCTGGGTCCCTCACCTTTCCATTATTTGGCCACACTGGTGTGAGTATACTTCTGCCTGGTTCCGATCCCCTTGGTGATGCGGGCCCTCTGGTGAGAGTCTTATCCTGGCTGGGTTCCTCACCCTTCTGTGACGTATGCCCTCTGCTGTGATGTCACTCCTGCCTGGCTGGCGCACGTCACCTTGGCGACGTGGGCCCTCAGTTGGGATTTGGTGTCTGCTGGGAGTTTCCTCCCTTCGGTAATGAGGGCCCTCTGGCGTCAGGCCTTAAATCCTGGGCTCCCAAACTTTTCTGATGTGTGCCCTGTGGTGCGAGTACACTCCTGCCAGGTTCCCAACCCCATGGCAATGTGGGCCTTCTGCTCTGTGGACCCAATGGCTGGGCTATTCACAGTTTCATGATGAGGGCCCTCTTTTGTGAGTTCACACCGGCCGGGATCCCATAGCCTCGTTGTTCCTTGCCGCCTGCTGGGATGTTCCAACTGCGGGATTCCTCACCTTTTTTATTCTATGGGCCCTCTGTTTTGAGACTACTCCTGCCTGCCTCCCTCCCAGCCCCTTGGTGATGTGTGTCCTCTGGTTTGAGGCCACATGTGGTGGTTTCCTCGCCTTTCAATGATGTGGCCCCACTGGACTGAGAACACTCCTGCCTGGTTCCCATCCTCTTGGTGATGTGGGCCCTCTGGTGAGAGTCTGATCCTGGTTGGGTTCCTCACACTTCCGTGAACTTGGCCCTCTGCTCTGAGGTCACTCCTGCCTGGCTGGCACACCCCGCCTTGGTGACGTCGGCCCTCTGGTGGCAGTTGGAGCGTGCTGGGAGCCTCCTTCCCTCAGTAATGAGGGCCCTTTGGCGTCAGGCCCTAACTGCTGTGTACCCACATTTTCTAATACGTACTAAGTGGTGCGAGGACACTCCTGCCAGGTTCCCATCCCCGTGGGGATGTGGGACTTCTGCTCTGATGTCCAAACGGCTGGGTTGCTCAAAGTTTCATGATGTGGGCCCTCTGCTGTGAGTGCACTGCGGCCTGGATCCCATAGACTGGGTGCTCTGGGCCACCTGCTGGGAGGTTCGAACTGTTGGATTCCTCACATTTTTTATTCTATGGGCCCTGCGTTGTGAGGCTAGTCCTGCCTGCCTCACTCTGAACCCCTTGGAGATGTGGATCCTCTGGTTTAGGCCACGTGTTCTGGGTTCCTCACCTTTCTATGATTTGGCCACACTGGTGTGAGGCCACTCTTGCCTGGATCCGATCCCCTTGGTGATGCGGGCCCTCTGGTGAGACTCTTATCCTGGCTGGGTGCCTCACCCTTCTGGGACGTATGCCCTCTGCTGTGAGGTCACTCCTGCCTGGCTGGCGCACGTCACCTTGGTGACGTGGGCCCTCAGTTGGGAGTTGGTGCCTGCTGGGAGTCTCCTCCCCTCGGTAATGAGGGCCCTCTGACGTCAGGCCCTAACTCCTGGGCTCCCATACTTTTCTGATGTGTGCCCTCTGGTGGGAGTACACTCCTGCCAGGTTCCCAACCCCATGGGAATGTGGGCCTTCTTCTCTGTGGTCCCAACCGCTGGGTTGTTCACAGTTTCGTGATGAGGGCCTTCTGTTGTGAGTTCACACCGGCCAGGATCCCATAGCCTCGCTGCTCCTTGCCGCCTGCTGGGAGGTTCCAACTGCGGGTTACCTCACCTTTTTTATTTTATGGCCCTCTGTTTGAGACACCTCCTGCCTGCCTCACTCTGAGCCCCTTGTTGATGTGGGTCCTCTGGTTTAGGCCATATGTTCTGGGTTCCTCACTTTTCTACGATTTGGCCACACTGGTGTGAGGCCACTCCTGCCTGGTTCTGATCCCCTTGGTGATGTGGGCCCTCTGGTGAGAGTCTTATCCTGGCTGGGTTCCTCCCCCTTCTGTGACATAGGCCCTCTGCTGTGAGGTCACTCCTGCCTGGCTAACGCACATCACCTTGGAGACGTGGGCCCTCAGGTGGGAGTTGGTGCCTTCTAGGAGTCTGCTCCCCTCGGTAATTAGGGCCGTCTGGCGTCAGGCCCTAACTCCTGGGCTCCCAAAATTTTCTGATGTGTGCCCTGTGGTGCGAGTACACTCCTGCCAGGTTCCCAACCCCATGGGAATGTGGGCCTTCTGTTCTGTGGTCCCAACAGCTGTGTTGTTCACAGTTTCATGATGAGGGTCCTCTGTTGTGAGTTCACAACGGCCGGGACCCCATAGCCTCGCTGCTCCTTGCTGCATGCTAGGAGGTTCCAACTGCGGGATTCCTCACCTTTTTTATTCTATGGGTCCTCTGTTTTGAGGCTCCTCCTGCCTGCCTCACTCCGAGCCCCTTGGAGATGTGGGTCCTCTTGTTTAGGCCACATGTTCTGGGTTCCTCACCTTTCTATGATTTGGCCACACTGGTGTGAGGCCACTCCTGCCTGGATCAGATCCCCTTGGTGATGTGGGCCCTCTGGTGAGAGTCTGATCCTGGCTGGGTTCCTCACTCTTCTGTGAGGTGGGCCCTCTGCTGTGAGGTAACTCCTGCCTGGCTTGCTCCCGTTGCCCTGGTGACGTCGGACTTCTGGTGGCAGTTGGAGCCTTCTTGTACCCTCCTCTCCAAGGTGATGAGGGCCCTCTTGCGTCAGGCTCTAACTGCTGGGCTCCCCACGATTTCTGATGTGAGCCCAGTGATGCCAGGACACTCCTGTAAGGTTCCAATACTCATGGGGATGTGTGCCTTCTGCTCTGTGGTCGCAACGCCTGGGTTGCTCACAGTTTCGTTATGTTGGCACTCCGGTGTTAGTTCACTCAGGCCTAGATCCCATAGCCTCTGTGCTCTGGGCCGCCTGCTGGGAGGTTCCAACTGCTGGATTCCTCACCTTTCTTATACTTTGGGCCCTGTGTGGTGAAGCTCCTCCTGCCTGCCTCACACCGAGCCCCTTGGTGATGTAGGTCTTCTGGTTTGAGACCACGTGTGCCGTTTGTCTCACCTTTTAGGGATGTGGCCCTACTGGTGTGAGGACACTCCTGACTGGTTCCCATCCCCTTGTTGATGTGGGCCCTCTGGTGAGAGTCTGATCCTGGCTTGATTCCTCACACTTCTGTGAGGCGGGCCCTCTGCTGTGAGGTCACACCTGCCTGGCTGGCACACGACGCCTTGGCCACATGGGCCCTCTGGTTGCAGTTGGAGCGTGCTGGGAACCTCCTCCCATCGGTGATGAGGGCCCTCTGGCGTCCGGCCCTAACTGCTGGGCTCACCACATTTTCTGATGTGCGCCCACTTGTGCGATGACACTCCTGCCAGGTTCCCATCCCCATGCAGATTTGGGCCTTCTGTTCTGAGGTGCCAACGGCTGGCTTGCTCACAGTGTCAGGATGTGGGCCCTCTGCTGTGAGTTCACTCCGGCGTGCATCCCATAGCCTCGGTGCTCTGGGCCACCTGCTTGGAGCTTCCAACTGCAGGATTCCTTACCTTTTTTCTTCTATGGGCCGTGTGTTGTGAGACACTTCCTGCCTGCCTCACTCTGAGCCCCTTGTTGATGTGGGTCTTCTGGTTTGAGGCCACATGTGGTGGGTTCCTTGCCTTTCAATGATGTGGCCCCACTGGTGTGAGCACACTCCTGCCTGGTTCGCATCCCCTTGGTGATGTGGGCCCTCTGGTGAGAATCTGATCCGGGTTGGGTTCCTCACACTTCCGTGAGCTTGGCCCTCAGCTCTGAGGTCACTCCTGCCTGGCTGGCACACCCCGCCTTGGTGACGTCGGCCCTCTGGTGGCAGTTGGAGCCTGCTGGGAGCCTCCTCCCCTCAGTGATGAGAGCCCTTTGGCGTCAGGCCCTAACTGCTGGGTACCCACATTTTCTAATACGTACTAAGTGGTGCGAGGATACGCCTGCCACGTTCCCATCCCCATGGGGATGTGGGCGTTCTGCTCTGAGGTCCCAACGGCTGGGTTGCTCACAGTTTCATGATGTGGGCCCTCTGCTGTGAGTTCACTTTGGCCTGGATCCCATAGACTCCGTGCTCTGGGCCTCCTGCTGCGAGGTTCCAACTGCTGGATTCCTCACATTTTTTAATCTATGGGCCCTGTGTTGTTAGGCTAGTCCTGCCTGCCTCACTCCGAGCCCCTTGGAGATGTGGTTCCTCTGGTTTAGGCCACATGTTCTGGGTCCCTCACCTTTCCATTATTTGGCCACACTGGTGTGAGTATACTTCTGCCTGGTTCCGATCCCCTTGGTGATGCGGGCCCTCTGGTGAGAGTCTTATCCTGGCTGGGTTCCTCACCCTTCTGTGACGTATGCCCTCTGCTGTGATGTCACTCCTGCCTGGCTGGCGCACGTCACCTTGGCGACGTGGGCCCTCAGTTGGGATTTGGTGTCTGCTGGGAGTTTCCTCCCTTCGGTAATGAGGGCCCTCTGGCGTCAGGCCTTAAATCCTGGGCTCCCAAACTTTTCTGATGTGTGCCCTGTGGTGCGAGTACACTCCTGCCAGGTTCCCAACCCCATGGCAATGTGGGCCTTCTGCTCTGTGGACCCAATGGCTGGGCTATTCACAGTTTCATGATGAGGGCCCTCTTTTGTGAGTTCACACCGGCCGGGATCCCATAGCCTCGTTGTTCCTTGCCGCCTGCTGGGATGTTCCAACTGCGGGATTCCTCACCTTTTTTATTCTATGGGCCCTCTGTTTTGAGACTACTCCTGCCTGCCTCCCTCCCAGCCCCTTGGTGATGTGTGTCCTCTGGTTTGAGGCCACATGTGGTGGTTTCCTCGCCTTTCAATGATGTGGCCCCACTGGACTGAGAACACTCCTGCCTGGTTCCCATCCTCTTGGTGATGTGGGCCCTCTGGTGAGAGTCTGATCCTGGTTGGGTTCCTCACACTTCCGTGAACTTGGCCCTCTGCTCTGAGGTCACTCCTGCCTGGCTGGCACACCCCGCCTTGGTGACGTCGGCCCTCTGGTGGCAGTTGGAGCGTGCTGGGAGCCTCCTTCCCTCAGTAATGAGGGCCCTTTGGCGTCAGGCCCTAACTGCTGTGTACCCACATTTTCTAATACGTACTAAGTGGTGCGAGGACACTCCTGCCAGGTTCCCATCCCCGTGGGGATGTGGGACTTCTGCTCTGATGTCCAAACGGCTGGGTTGCTCAAAGTTTCATGATGTGGGCCCTCTGCTGTGAGTGCACTGCGGCCTGGATCCCATAGACTGGGTGCTCTGGGCCACCTGCTGGGAGGTTCGAACTGTTGGATTCCTCACATTTTTTATTCTATGGGCCCTGCGTTGTGAGGCTAGTCCTGCCTGCCTCACTCTGAACCCCTTGGAGATGTGGATCCTCTGGTTTAGGCCACGTGTTCCTCACCTTTCTATGATTTGGCCACACTGGTGTGAGGCCACTCTTGCCTGGATCCGATCCCCTTGGTGATGCGGGCCCTCTGGTGAGACTCTTATCCTGGCTGGGTGCCTCACCCTTCTGGGACGTATGCCCTCTGCTGTGAGGTCACTCCTGCCTGGCTGGCGCACGTCACCTTGGCGACGTGGGCCCTCAGTTGGGAGTTGGTGCCTGCTGGGAGTCTCCTCCCCTCGGTAATGAGGGCCCTCTGACGTCAGGCCCTAACTCCTGGGCTCCCATACTTTTCTGATGTGTGCCCTCTGGTGGGAGTACACTCCTGCCAGGTTCCCAACCCCATGGGAATGTGGGCCTTCTTCTCTGTGGTCCCAACCGCTGGGTTGTTCACAGTTTCGTGATGAGGGCCTTCTGTTGTGAGTTCACACCGGCCGGGATCCCATAGCCTCGCTGCTCCTTGCCGCCTGCTGGGAGGTTCCAACTGCGGGTTACCTCACCTTTTTTATTTTATGGCCCTCTGTTTGAGACACCTCCTGCCTGCCTCACTCTGAGCCCCTTGTTGATGTGGGTCCTCTGGTTTAGGCCATATGTTCTGGGTTCCTCACTTTTCTACGATTTGGCCACACTGGTGTGAGGCCACTCCTGCCTGGTTCTGATCCCCTTGGTGATGTGGGCCCTCTGGTGAGAGTCTTATCCTGGCTGGGTTCCTCCCCCTTCTGTGACATAGGCCCTCTGCTGTGAGGTCACTCCTGCCTGGCTAACGCACATCACCTTGGAGACGTGGGCCCTCAGGTGGGAGTTGGTGCCTTCTAGGAGTCTGCTCCCCTCGGTAATTAGGGCCGTCTGGCGTCAGGCCCTAACTCCTGGGCTCCCAAAATTTTCTGATGTGTGCCCTGTGGTGCGAGTACACTCCTGCCAGGTTCCCAACCCCATGGGAATGTGGGCCTTCTGTTCTGTGGTCCCAACAGCTGTGTTGTTCACAGTTTCATGATGAGGGTCCTCTGTTGTGAGTTCACAACGGCCGGGACCCCATAGCCTCGCTGCTCCTTGCTGCATGCTAGGAGGTTCCAACTGCGGGATTCCTCACCTTTTTTATTCTATGGGTCCTCTGTTTTGAGGCTCCTCCTGCCTGCCTCACTCCGAGCCCCTTGGAGATGTGGGTCCTCTTGTTTAGGCCACATGTTCTGGGTTCCTCACCTTTCTATGATTTGGCCACACTGGTGTGAGGCCACTCCTGCCTGGATCAGATCCCCTTGGTGATGTGGGCCCTCTGGTGAGAGTCTGATCCTGGCTGGGTTCCTCACTCTTCTGTGAGGTGGGCCCTCTGCTGTGAGGTAACTCCTGCCTGGCTTGCTCCCGTTGCCCTGGTGACGTCGGACTTCTGGTGGCAGTTGGAGCCTTCTTGTACCCTCCTCTCCAAGGTGATGAGGGCCCTCTTGCGTCAGGCTCTAACTGCTGGGCTCCCCACGATTTCTGATGTGAGCCCAGTGATGCCAGGACACTCCTGTAAGGTTCCAATACTCATGGGGATGTGTGCCTTCTGCTCTGTGGTCGCAACGCCTGGGTTGCTCACAGTTTCGTTATGTTGGCACTCCGGTGTTAGTTCACTCAGGCCTAGATCCCATAGCCTCTGTGCTCTGGGCCGCCTGCTGGGAGGTTCCAACTGCTGGATTCCTCACCTTTCTTATACTTTGGGCCCTGTGTGGTGAAGCTCCTCCTGCCTGCCTCACACCGAGCCCCTTGGTGATGTAGGTCTTCTGGTTTGAGACCACGTGTGCCGTTTGTCTCACCTTTTAGGGATGTGGCCCTACTGGTGTGAGGACACTCCTGACTGGTTCCCATCCCCTTGTTGATGTGGGCCCTCTGGTGAGAGTCTGATCCTGGCTTGATTCCTCACACTTCTGTGAGGCGGGCCCTCTGCTGTGAGGTCACACCTGCCTGGCTGGCACACGACGCCTTGGCCACATGGGCCCTCTGGTTGCAGTTGGAGCGTGCTGGGAACCTCCTCCCATCGGTGATGAGGGCCCTCTGGCGTCCGGCCCTAACTGCTGGGCTCACCACATTTTCTGATGTGCGCCCACTTGTGCGATGACACTCCTGCCAGGTTCCCATCCCCATGCAGATTTGGGCCTTCTGTTCTGAGGTGCCAACGGCTGGCTTGCTCACAGTGTCAGGATGTGGGCCCTCTGCTGTGAGTTCACTCCGGCATGCATCCCATAGCCTCGGTGCTCTGGGCCACCTGCTTGGAGCTTCCAACTGCAGGATTCCTTACCTTTTTTCTTCTATGGGCCGTGTGTTGTGAGACACTTCCTGCCTGCCTCACTCTGAGCCCCTTGTTGATGTGGGTCTTCTGGTTTGAGGCCACATGTGGTGGGTTCCTTGCCTTTCAATGATGTGGCCCCACTGGTGTGAGCA
This sequence comes from Delphinapterus leucas, assembly GCF_059928025.1. Taxonomy (NCBI): domain Eukaryota; kingdom Metazoa; phylum Chordata; class Mammalia; order Artiodactyla; family Monodontidae; genus Delphinapterus; species Delphinapterus leucas. The sequence continues at coordinate 1,786,141 of NW_028322263.1, read as the reverse complement.
CACTCCTGCCTGGTTCGCATCCCCTTGGTGATGTGGGCCCTCTGGTGAGAATCTGATCCGGGTTGGGTTCCTCACACTTCCGTGAGCTTGGCCCTCAGCTCTGAGGTCACTCCTGCCTGGCTGGCACACCCCGCCTTGGCGACGTCGGCCCTCTGGTGGCAGTTGGAGCCTGCTGGGAGCCTCCTCCCCTCAGTGATGAGAGCCCTTTGGCGTCAGGCCCTAACTGCTGGGTACCCACATTTTCTAATACGTACTAAGTGGTGCGAGGATACGCCTGCCACGTTCCCATCCCCATGGGGATGTGGGCGTTCTGCTCTGAGGTCCCAACGGCTGGGTTGCTCACAGTTTCATGATGTGGGCCCTCTGCTGTGAGTTCACTTTGGCCTGGATCCCATAGACTCCGTGCTCTGGGCCTCCTGCTGCGAGGTTCCAACTGCTGGATTCCTCACATTTTTTAATCTATGGGCCCTGTGTTGTTAGGCTAGTCCTGCCTGCCTCACTCCGAGCCCCTTGGAGATGTGGTTCCTCTGGTTTAGGCCACATGTTCTGGGTCCCTCACCTTTCCATTATTTGGCCACACTGGTGTGAGTATACTTCTGCCTGGTTCCGATCCCCTTGGTGATGCGGGCCCTCTGGTGAGAGTCTTATCCTGGCTGGGTTCCTCACCCTTCTGTGACGTATGCCCTCTGCTGTGATGTCACTCCTGCCTGGCTGGCGCACGTCACCTTGGCGACGTGGGCCCTCAGTTGGGATTTGGTGTCTGCTGGGAGTTTCCTCCCTTCGGTAATGAGGGCCCTCTGGCGTCAGGCCTTAAATCCTGGGCTCCCAAACTTTTCTGATGTGTGCCCTGTGGTGCGAGTACACTCCTGCCAGGTTCCCAACCCCATGGCAATGTGGGCCTTCTGCTCTGTGGACCCAATGGCTGGGCTATTCACAGTTTCATGATGAGGGCCCTCTTTTGTGAGTTCACACCGGCCGGGATCCCATAGCCTCGTTGTTCCTTGCCGCCTGCTGGGATGTTCCAACTGCGGGATTCCTCACCTTTTTTATTCTATGGGCCCTCTGTTTTGAGACTACTCCTGCCTGCCTCCCTCCCAGCCCCTTGGTGATGTGTGTCCTCTGGTTTGAGGCCACATGTGGTGGTTTCCTCGCCTTTCAATGATGTGGCCCCACTGGACTGAGAACACTCCTGCCTGGTTCCCATCCTCTTGGTGATGTGGGCCCTCTGGTGAGAGTCTGATCCTGGTTGGGTTCCTCACACTTCCGTGAACTTGGCCCTCTGCTCTGAGGTCACTCCTGCCTGGCTGGCACACCCCGCCTTGGTGACGTCGGCCCTCTGGTGGCAGTTGGAGCGTGCTGGGAGCCTCCTTCCCTCAGTAATGAGGGCCCTTTGGCGTCAGGCCCTAACTGCTGTGTACCCACATTTTCTAATACGTACTAAGTGGTGCGAGGACACTCCTGCCAGGTTCCCATCCCCGTGGGGATGTGGGACTTCTGCTCTGATGTCCAAACGGCTGGGTTGCTCAAAGTTTCATGATGTGGGCCCTCTGCTGTGAGTGCACTGCGGCCTGGATCCCATAGACTGGGTGCTCTGGGCCACCTGCTGGGAGGTTCGAACTGTTGGATTCCTCACATTTTTTATTCTATGGGCCCTGCGTTGTGAGGCTAGTCCTGCCTGCCTCACTCTGAACCCCTTGGAGATGTGGATCCTCTGGTTTAGGCCACGTGTTCTGGGTTCCTCACCTTTCTATGATTTGGCCACACTGGTGTGAGGCCACTCTTGCCTGGATCCGATCCCCTTGGTGATGCGGGCCCTCTGGTGAGACTCTTATCCTGGCTGGGTGCCTCACCCTTCTGGGACGTATGCCCTCTGCTGTGAGGTCACTCCTGCCTGGCTGGCGCACGTCACCTTGGCGACGTGGGCCCTCAGTTGGGAGTTGGTGCCTGCTGGGAGTCTCCTCCCCTCGGTAATGAGGGCCCTCTGACGTCAGGCCCTAACTCCTGGGCTCCCATACTTTTCTGATGTGTGCCCTCTGGTGGGAGTACACTCCTGCCAGGTTCCCAACCCCATGGGAATGTGGGCCTTCTTCTCTGTGGTCCCAACCGCTGGGTTGTTCACAGTTTCGTGATGAGGGCCTTCTGTTGTGAGTTCACACCGGCCAGGATCCCATAGCCTCGCTGCTCCTTGCCGCCTGCTGGGAGGTTCCAACTGCGGGTTACCTCACCTTTTTTATTTTATGGCCCTCTGTTTGAGACACCTCCTGCCTGCCTCACTCTGAGCCCCTTGTTGATGTGGGTCCTCTGGTTTAGGCCATATGTTCTGGGTTCCTCACTTTTCTACGATTTGGCCACACTGGTGTGAGGCCACTCCTGCCTGGTTCTGATCCCCTTGGTGATGTGGGCCCTCTGGTGAGAGTCTTATCCTGGCTGGGTTCCTCCCCCTTCTGTGACATAGGCCCTCTGCTGTGAGGTCACTCCTGCCTGGCTAACGCACATCACCTTGGAGACGTGGGCCCTCAGGTGGGAGTTGGTGCCTTCTAGGAGTCTGCTCCCCTCGGTAATTAGGGCCGTCTGGCGTCAGGCCCTAACTCCTGGGCTCCCAAAATTTTCTGATGTGTGCCCTGTGGTGCGAGTACACTCCTGCCAGGTTCCCAACCCCATGGGAATGTGGGCCTTCTGTTCTGTGGTCCCAACAGCTGTGTTGTTCACAGTTTCATGATGAGGGTCCTCTGTTGTGAGTTCACAACGGCCGGGACCCCATAGCCTCGCTGCTCCTTGCTGCATGCTAGGAGGTTCCAACTGCGGGATTCCTCACCTTTTTTATTCTATGGGTCCTCTGTTTTGAGGCTCCTCCTGCCTGCCTCACTCCGAGCCCCTTGGAGATGTGGGTCCTCTTGTTTAGGCCACATGTTCTGGGTTCCTCACCTTTCTATGATTTGGCCACACTGGTGTGAGGCCACTCCTGCCTGGATCAGATCCCCTTGGTGATGTGGGCCCTCTGGTGAGAGTCTGATCCTGGCTGGGTTCCTCACTCTTCTGTGAGGTGGGCCCTCTGCTGTGAGGTAACTCCTGCCTGGCTTGCTCCCGTTGCCCTGGTGACGTCGGACTTCTGGTGGCAGTTGGAGCCTTCTTGTACCCTCCTCTCCAAGGTGATGAGGGCCCTCTTGCGTCAGGCTCTAACTGCTGGGCTCCCCACGATTTCTGATGTGAGCCCAGTGATGCCAGGACACTCCTGTAAGGTTCCAATACTCATGGGGATGTGTGCCTTCTGCTCTGTGGTCGCAACGCCTGGGTTGCTCACAGTTTCGTTATGTTGGCACTCCGGTGTTAGTTCACTCAGGCCTAGATCCCATAGCCTCTGTGCTCTGGGCCGCCTGCTGGGAGGTTCCAACTGCTGGATTCCTCACCTTTCTTATACTTTGGGCCCTGTGTGGTGAAGCTCCTCCTGCCTGCCTCACACCGAGCCCCTTGGTGATGTAGGTCTTCTGGTTTGAGACCACGTGTGCCGTTTGTCTCACCTTTTAGGGATGTGGCCCTACTGGTGTGAGGACACTCCTGACTGGTTCCCATCCCCTTGTTGATGTGGGCCCTCTGGTGAGAGTCTGATCCTGGCTTGATTCCTCACACTTCTGTGAGGCGGGCCCTCTGCTGTGAGGTCACACCTGCCTGGCTGGCACACGACGCCTTGGCCACATGGGCCCTCTGGTTGCAGTTGGAGCGTGCTGGGAACCTCCTCCCATCGGTGATGAGGGCCCTCTGGCGTCCGGCCCTAACTGCTGGGCTCACCACATTTTCTGATGTGCGCCCACTTGTGCGATGACACTCCTGCCAGGTTCCCATCCCCATGCAGATTTGGGCCTTCTGTTCTGAGGTGCCAACGGCTGGCTTGCTCACAGTGTCAGGATGTGGGCCCTCTGCTGTGAGTTCACTCTGGCGTGCATCCCATAGCCTCGGTGCTCTGGGCCACCTGCTTGGAGCTTCCAACTGCAGGATTCCTTACCTTTTTTCTTCTATGGGCCGTGTGTTGTGAGACACTTCCTGCCTGCCTCACTCTGAGCCCCTTGTTGATGTGGGTCTTCTGATTTGAGGCCACATGTGGTGGGTTCCTTGCCTTTCAATGATGTGGCCCCACTGGTGTGAGCACACTCCTGCCTGGTTCGCATCCCCTTGGTGATGTGGGCCCTCTGGTGAGAATCTGATCCGGGTTGGGTTCCTCACACTTCCGTGAGCTTGGCCCTCAGCTCTGAGGTCACTCCTGCCTGGCTGGCACACCCCGCCTTGGCGACGTCGGCCCTCTGGTGGCAGTTGGAGCCTGCTGGGAGCCTCCTCCCCTCAGTGATGAGAGCCCTTTGGCGTCAGGCCCTAACTGCTGGGTACCCACATTTTCTAATACGTACTAAGTGGTGCGAGGATACGCCTGCCACGTTCCCATCCCCATGGGGATGTGGGCGTTCTGCTCTGAGGTCCCAACGGCTGGGTTGCTCACAGTTTCATGATGTGGGCCCTCTGCTGTGAGTTCACTTTGGCCTGGATCCCATAGACTCCGTGCTCTGGGCCTCCTGCTGCGAGGTTCCAACTGCTGGATTCCTCACATTTTTTAATCTATGGGCCCTGTGTTGTTAGGCTAGTCCTGCCTGCCTCACTCCGAGCCCCTTGGAGATGTGGTTCCTCTGGTTTAGGCCACATGTTCTGGGTCCCTCACCTTTCCATTATTTGGCCACACTGGTGTGAGTATACTTCTGCCTGGTTCCGATCCCCTTGGTGATGCGGGCCCTCTGGTGAGAGTCTTATCCTGGCTGGGTTCCTCACCCTTCTGTGACGTATGCCCTCTGCTGTGATGTCACTCCTGCCTGGCTGGCGCACGTCACCTTGGCGACGTGGGCCCTCAGTTGGGATTTGGTGTCTGCTGGGAGTTTCCTCCCTTCGGTAATGAGGGCCCTCTGGCGTCAGGCCTTAAATCCTGGGCTCCCAAACTTTTCTGATGTGTGCCCTGTGGTGCGAGTACACTCCTGCCAGGTTCCCAACCCCATGGCAATGTGGGCCTTCTGCTCTGTGGACCCAATGGCTGGGCTATTCACAGTTTCATGATGAGGGCCCTCTTTTGTGAGTTCACACCGGCCGGGATCCCATAGCCTCGTTGTTCCTTGCCGCCTGCTGGGATGTTCCAACTGCGGGATTCCTCACCTTTTTTATTCTATGGGCCCTCTGTTTTGAGACTACTCCTGCCTGCCTCCCTCCCAGCCCCTTGGTGATGTGTGTCCTCTGGTTTGAGGCCACATGTGGTGGTTTCCTCGCCTTTCAATGATGTGGCCCCACTGGACTGAGAACACTCCTGCCTGGTTCCCATCCTCTTGGTGATGTGGGCCCTCTGGTGAGAGTCTGATCCTGGTTGGGTTCCTCACACTTCCGTGAACTTGGCCCTCTGCTCTGAGGTCACTCCTGCCTGGCTGGCACACCCCGCCTTGGTGACGTCGGCCCTCTGGTGGCAGTTGGAGCGTGCTGGGAGCCTCCTTCCCTCAGTAATGAGGGCCCTTTGGCGTCAGGCCCTAACTGCTGTGTACCCACATTTTCTAATACGTACTAAGTGGTGCGAGGACACTCCTGCCAGGTTCCCATCCCCGTGGGGATGTGGGACTTCTGCTCTGATGTCCAAACGGCTGGGTTGCTCAAAGTTTCATGATGTGGGCCCTCTGCTGTGAGTGCACTGCGGCCTGGATGCCATAGACTGGGTGCTCTGGGCCACCTGCTGGGAGGTTCGAACTGTTGGATTCCTCACATTTTTTATTCTATGGGCCCTGCGTTGTGAGGCTAGTCCTGCCTGCCTCACTCTGAACCCCTTGGAGATGTGGATCCTCTGGTTTAGGCCACGTGTTCTGGGTTCCTCACCTTTCTATGATTTGGCCACACTGGTGTGAGGCCACTCTTGCCTGGATCCGATCCCCTTGGTGATGCGGACCCTCTGGTGAGACTCTTATCCTGGCTGGGTGCCTCACCCTTCTGGGACGTATGCCCTCTGCTGTGAGGTCACTCCTGCCTGGCTGGCGCACGTCACCTTGGCGACGTGGGCCCTCAGTTGGGAGTTGGTGCCTGCTGGGAGTCTCCTCCCCTCGGTAATGAGGGCCCTCTGACGTCAGGCCCTAACTCCTGGGCTCCCATACTTTTCTGATGTGTGCCCTCTGGTGGGAGTACACTCCTGCCAGGTTCCCAACCCCATGGGAATGTGGGCCTTCTTCTCTGTGGTCCCAACCGCTGGGTTGTTCACAGTTTCGTGATGAGGGCCTTCTGTTGTGAGTTCACACCGGCCGGGATCCCATAGCCTCGCTGCTCCTTGCCGCCTGCTGGGAGGTTCCAACTGCGGGTTACCTCATCTTTTTTATTTTATGGCCCTCTGTTTGAGACACCTCCTGCCTGCCTCACTCTGAGCCCCTTGTTGATGTGGGTCCTCTGGTTTAGGCCATATGTTCTGGGTTCCTCACTTTTCTACGATTTGGCCACACTGGTGTGAGGCCACTCCTGCCTGGTTCTGATCCCCTTGGTGATGTGGGCCCTCTGGTGAGAGTCTTATCCTGGCTGGGTTCCTCCCCCTTCTGTGACATAGGCCCTCTGCTGTGAGGTCACTCCTGCCTGGCTAACGCACATCACCTTGGAGACGTGGGCCCTCAGGTGGGAGTTGGTGCCTTCTAGGAGTCTGCTCCCCTCGGTAATTAGGGCCGTCTGGCGTCAGGCCCTAACTCCTGGGCTCCCAAAATTTTCTGATGTGTGCCCTGTGGTGCGAGTACACTCCTGCCAGGTTCCCAACCCCATGGGAATGTGGGCCTTCTGTTCTGTGGTCCCAACAGCTGTGTTGTTCACAGTTTCATGATGAGGGTCCTCTGTTGTGAGTTCACAACGGCCGGGACCCCATAGCCTCGCTGCTCCTTGCTGCATGCTAGGAGGTTCCAACTGCGGGATTCCTCACCTTTTTTATTCTATGGGTCCTCTGTTTTGAGGCTCCTCCTGCCTGCCTCACTCCGAGCCCCTTGGAGATGTGGGTCCTCTTGTTTAGGCCACATGTTCTGGGTTCCTCACCTTTCTATGATTTGGCCACACTGGTGTGAGGCCACTCCTGCCTGGATCAGATCCCCTTGGTGATGTGGGCCCTCTGGTGAGAGTCTGATCCTGGCTGGGTTCCTCACTCTTCTGTGAGGTGGGCCCTCTGCTGTGAGGTAACTCCTGCCTGGCTTGCTCCCGTTGCCCTGGTGACGTCGGACTTCTGGTGGCAGTTGGAGCCTTCTTGTACCCTCCTCTCCAAGGTGATGAGGGCCCTCTTGCGTCAGGCTCTAACTGCTGGGCTCCCCACGATTTCTGATGTGAGCCCAGTGATGCCAGGACACTCCTGTAAGGTTCCAATACTCATGGGGATGTGTGCCTTCTGCTCTGTGGTCGCAACGCCTGGGTTGCTCACAGTTTCGTTATGTTGGCACTCCGGTGTTAGTTCACTCAGGCCTAGATCCCATAGCCTCTGTGCTCTGGGCCGCCTGCTGGGAGGTTCCAACTGCTGGATTCCTCACCTTTCTTATACTTTGGGCCCTGTGTGGTGAAGCTCCTCCTGCCTGCCTCACACCGAGCCCCTTGGTGATGTAGGTCTTCTGGTTTGAGACCACGTGTGCCGTTTGTCTCACCTTTTAGGGATGTGGCCCTACTGGTGTGAGGACACTCCTGACTGGTTCCCATCCCCTTGTTGATGTGGGCCCTCTGGTGAGAGTCTGATCCTGGCTTGATTCCTCACACTTCTGTGAGGCGGGCCCTCTGCTGTGAGGTCACACCTGCCTGGCTGGCACACGACGCCTTGGCCACATGGGCCCTCTGGTTGCAGTTGGAGCGTGCTGGGAACCTCCTCCCATCGGTGATGAGGGCCCTCTGGCGTCCGGCCCTAACTGCTGGGCTCACCACATTTTCTGATGTGCGCCCACTTGTGCGATGACACTCCTGCCAGGTTCCCATCCCCATGCAGATTTGGGCCTTCTGTTCTGAGGTGCCAACGGCTGGCTTGCTCACAGTGTCAGGATGTGGGCCCTCTGCTGTGAGTTCACTCCGGCGTGCATCCCATAGCCTCGGTGCTCTGGGCCACCTGCTTGGAGCTTCCAACTGCAGGATTCCTTACCTTTTTTCTTCTATGGGCCGTGTGTTGTGAGACACTTCCTGCCTGCCTCACTCTGAGCCCCTTGTTGATGTGGGTCTTCTGGTTTGAGGCCACATGTGGTGGGTTCCTTGCCTTTCAATGATGTGGCCCCACTGGTGTGAGCACACTCCTGCCTGGTTCGCATCCCCTTGGTGATGTGGGCCCTCTGGTGAGAATCTGATCCGGGTTGGGTTCCTCACACTTCCGTGAGCTTGGCCCTCAGCTCTGAGGTCACTCCTGCCTGGCTGGCACACCCCGCCTTGGCGACGTCGGCCCTCTGGTGGCAGTTGGAGCCTGCTGGGAGCCTCCTCCCCTCAGTGATGAGAGCCCTTTGGCGTCAGGCCCTAACTGCTGGGTACCCACATTTTCTAATACGTACTAAGTGGTGCGAGGATACGCCTGCCACGTTCCCATCCCCATGGGGATGTGGGCGTTCTGCTCTGAGGTCCCAACGGCTGGGTTGCTCACAGTTTCATGATGTGGGCCCTCTGCTGTGAGTTCACTTTGGCCTGGGTCCCATAGACTCGGTGCTCTGGGCCTCCTGCTGCGAGGTTCCAACTGCTGGATTCCTCACATTTTTTAATCTATGGGCCCTGTGTTGTTAGGCTAGTCCTGCCTGCCTCACTCCGAGCCCCTTGGAGATGTGGTTCCTCTGGTTTAGGCCACATGTTCTGGGTCCCTCACCTTTCCATTATTTGGCCACACTGGTGTGAGTATACTTCTGCCTGGTTCCGATCCCCTTGGTGATGCGGGCCCTCTGGTGAGAGTCTTATCCTGGCTGGGTTCCTCACCCTTCTGTGACGTATGCCCTCTGCTGTGATGTCACTCCTGCCTGGCTGGCGCACGTCACCTTGGCGACGTGGGCCCTCAGTTGGGATTTGGTGTCTGCTGGGAGTTTCCTCCCTTCGGTAATGAGGGCCCTCTGGCGTCAGGCCTTAAATCCTGGGCTCCCAAACTTTTCTGATGTGTGCCCTGTGGTGCGAGTACACTCCTGCCAGGTTCCCAACCCCATGGCAATGTGGGCCTTCTGCTCTGTGGACCCAATGGCTGGGCTATTCACAGTTTCATGATGAGGGCCCTCTTTTGTGAGTTCACACCGGCCGGGATCCCATAGCCTCGTTGTTCCTTGCCGCCTGCTGGGATGTTCCAACTGCGGGATTCCTCACCTTTTTTATTCTATGGGCCCTCTGTTTTGAGACTACTCCTGCCTGCCTCCCTCCCAGCCCCTTGGTGATGTGTGTCCTCTGGTTTGAGGCCACATGTGGTGGTTTCCTCGCCTTTCAATGATGTGGCCCCACTGGACTGAGAACACTCCTGCCTGGTTCCCATCCTCTTGGTGATGTGGGCCCTCTGGTGAGAGTCTGATCCTGGTTGGGTTCCTCACACTTCCGTGAACTTGGCCCTCTGCTCTGAGGTCACTCCTGCCTGGCTGGCACACCCCGCCTTGGTGACGTCGGCCCTCTGGTGGCAGTTGGAGCGTGCTGGGAGCCTCCTTCCCTCAGTAATGAGGGCCCTTTGGCGTCAGGCCCTAACTGCTGTGTACCCACATTTTCTAATACGTACTAAGTGGTGCGAGGACACTCCTGCCAGGTTCCCATCCCCGTGGGGATGTGGGACTTCTGCTCTGATGTCCAAACGGCTGGGTTGCTCAAAGTTTCATGATGTGGGCCCTCTGCTGTGAGTGCACTGCGGCCTGGATCCCATAGACTGGGTGCTCTGGGCCACCTGCTGGGAGGTTCGAACTGTTGGATTCCTCACATTTTTTATTCTATGGGCCCTGCGTTGTGAGGCTAGTCCTGCCTGCCTCACTCTGAACCCCTTGGAGATGTGGATCCTCTGGTTTAGGCCACGTGTTCTGGGTTCCTCACCTTTCTATGATTTGGCCACACTGGTGTGAGGCCACTCTTGCCTGGATCCGATCCCCTTGGTGATGCGGGCCCTCTGGTGAGACTCTTATCCTGGCTGGGTGCCTCACCCTTCTGGGACGTATGCCCTCTGCTGTGAGGTCACTCCTGCCTGGCTGGCGCACGTCACCTTGGCGACGTGGGCCCTCAGTTGGGAGTTGGTGCCTGCTGGGAGTCTCCTCCCCTCGGTAATGAGGGCCCTCTGACGTCAGGCCCTAACTCCTGGGCTCCCATACTTTTCTGATGTGTGCCCTCTGGTGGGAGTACACTCCTGCCAGGTTCCCAACCCCATGGGAATGTGGGCCTTCTTCTCTGTGGTCCCAACCGCTGGGTTGTTCACAGTTTCGTGATGAGGGCCTTCTGTTGTGAGTTCACACCGGCCGGGATCCCATAGCCTCGCTGCTCCTTGCCGCCTGCTGGGAGGTTCCAACTGCGGGTTACCTCATCTTTTTTATTTTATGGCCCTCTGTTTGAGACACCTCCTGCCTGCCTCACTCTGAGCCCCTTGTTGATGTGGGTCCTCTGGTTTAGGCCATATGTTCTGGGTTCCTCACTTTTCTATGATTTGGCCACACTGGTGTGAGGCCACTCCTGCCTGGTTCTGATCCCCTTGGTGATGTGGGCCCTCTGGTGAGAGTCTTATCCTGGCTGGGTTCCTCCCCCTTCTGTGACATAGGCCCTCTGCTGTGAGGTCACTCCTGCCTGGCTAACGCACATCACCTTGGAGACGTGGGCCCTCAGGTGGGAGTTGGTGCCTTCTAGGAGTCTGCTCCCCTCGGTAATTAGGGCCGTCTGGCGTCAGGCCCTAACTCCTGGGCTCCCAAAATTTTCTGATGTGTGCCCTGTGGTGCGAGTACACTCCTGCCAGGTTCCCAACCCCATGGGAATGTGGGCCTTCTGTTCTGTGGTCCCAACAGCTGTGTTGTTCACAGTTTCATGATGAGGGTCCTCTGTTGTGAGTTCACAACGGCCGGGACCCCATAGCCTCGCTGCTCCTTGCTGCATGCTAGGAGGTTCCAACTGCGGGATTCCTCACCTTTTTTATTCTATGGGTCCTCTGTTTTGAGGCTCCTCCTGCCTGCCTCACTCCGAGCCCCTTGGAGATGTGGGTCCTCTTGTTTAGGCCACATGTTCTGGGTTCCTCACCTTTCTATGATTTGGCCACACTGGTGTGAGGCCACTCCTGCCTGGATCAGATCCCCTTGGTGATGTGGGCCCTCTGGTGAGAGTCTGATCCTGGCTGGGTTCCTCACTCTTCTGTGAGGTGGGCCCTCTGCTGTGAGGTAACTCCTGCCTGGCTTGCTCCCGTTGCCCTGGTGACGTCGGACTTCTGGTGGCAGTTGGAGCCTTCTTGTACCCTCCTCTCCAAGGTGATGAGGGCCCTCTTGCGTCAGGCTCTAACTGCTGGGCTCCCCACGATTTCTGATGTGAGCCCAGTGATGCCAGGACACTCCTGTAAGGTTCCAATACTCATGGGGATGTGTGCCTTCTGCTCTGTGGTCGCAACGCCTGGGTTGCTCACAGTTTCGTTATGTTGGCACTCCGGTGTTAGTTCACTCAGGCCTAGATCCCATAGCCTCTGTGCTCTGGGCCGCCTGCTGGGAGGTTCCAACTGCTGGATTCCTCACCTTTCTTATACTTTGGGCCCTGTGTGGTGAAGCTCCTCCTGCCTGCCTCACACCGAGCCCCTTGGTGATGTAGGTCTTCTGGTTTGAGACCACGTGTGCCGTTTGTCTCACCTTTTAGGGATGTGGCCCTACTGGTGTGAGGACACTCCTGACTGGTTCCCATCCCCTTGTTGATGTGGGCCCTCTGGTGAGAGTCTGATCCTGGCTTGATTCCTCACACTTCTGTGAGGCGGGCCCTCTGCTGTGAGGTCACACCTGCCTGGCTGGCACACGACGCCTTGGCCACATGGGCCCTCTGGTTGCAGTTGGAGCGTGCTGGGAACCTCCTCCCATCGGTGATGAGGGCCCTCTGGCGTCCGGCCCTAACTGCTGGGCTCACCACATTTTCTGATGTGCGCCCACTTGTGCGATGACACTCCTGCCAGGTTCCCATCCCCATGCAGATTTGGGCCTTCTGTTCTGAGGTGCCAACGGCTGGCTTGCTCACAGTGTCAGGATGTGGGCCCTCTGCTGTGAGTTCACTCCGGCATGCATCCCATAGCCTCGGTGTTCTGGGCCACCTGCTTGGAGCTTCCAACTGCAGGATTCCTTACCTTTTTTCTTCTATGGGCCGTGTGTTGTGAGACACTTCCTGCCTGCCTCACTCTGAGCCCCTTGTTGATGTGGGTCTTCTGGTTTGAGGCCACATGTGGTGGGTTCCTTGCCTTTCAATGATGTGGCCCCACTGGTGTGAGCACACTCCTGCCTGGTTCGCATCCCCTTGGTGATGTGGGCCCTCTGGTGAGAATCTGATCCGGGTTGGGTTCCTCACACTTCCGTGAGCTTGGCCCTCAGCTCTGAGGTCACTCCTGCCTGGCTGGCACACCCCGCCTTGGCGACGTCGGCCCTCTGGTGGCAGTTGGAGCCTGCTGGGAGCCTCCTCCCCTCAGTGATGAGAGCCCTTTGGCGTCAGGCCCTAACTGCTGGGTACCCACATTTTCTAATACGTACTAAGTGGTGCGAGGATACGCCTGCCACGTTCCCATCCCCATGGGGATGTGGGCGTTCTGCTCTGAGGTCCCAACGGCTGGGTTGCTCACAGTTTCATGATGTGGGCCCTCTGCTGTGAGTTCACTTTGGCCTGGGTCCCATAGACTCGGTGCTCTGGGCCTCCTGCTGCGAGGTTCCAACTGCTGGATTCCTCACATTTTTTAATCTATGGGCCCTGTGTTGTTAGGCTAGTCCTGCCTGCCTCACTCCGAGCCCCTTGGAGATGTGGTTCCTCTGGTTTAGGCCACATGTTCTGGGTCCCTCACCTTTCCATTATTTGGCCACACTGGTGTGAGTATACTTCTGCCTGGTTCCGATCCCCTTGGTGATGCGGGCCCTCTGGTGAGAGTCTTATCCTGGCTGGGTTCCTCACCCTTCTGTGACGTATGCCCTCTGCTGTGATGTCACTCCTGCCTGGCTGGCGCACGTCACCTTGGCGACGTGGGCCCTCAGTTGGGATTTGGTGTCTGCTGGGAGTTTCCTCCCTTCGGTAATGAGGGCCCTCTGGCGTCAGGCCTTAAATCCTGGGCTCCCAAACTTTTCTGATGTGTGCCCTGTGGTGCGAGTACACTCCTGCCAGGTTCCCAACCCCATGGCAATGTGGGCCTTCTGCTCTGTGGACCCAATGGCTGGGCTATTCACAGTTTCATGATGAGGGCCCTCTTTTGTGAGTTCACACCGGCCGGGATCCCATAGCCTCGTTGTTCCTTGCCGCCTGCTGGGATGTTCCAACTGCGGGATTCCTCACCTTTTTTATTCTATGGGCCCTCTGTTTTGAGACTACTCCTGCCTGCCTCCCTCCCAGCCCCTTGGTGATGTGTGTCCTCTGGTTTGAGGCCACATGTGGTGGTTTCCTCGCCTTTCAATGATGTGGCCCCACTGGACTGAGAACACTCCTGCCTGGTTCCCATCCTCTTGGTGATGTGGGCCCTCTGGTGAGAGTCTGATCCTGGTTGGGTTCCTCACACTTCCGTGAACTTGGCCCTCTGCTCTGAGGTCACTCCTGCCTGGCTGGCACACCCCGCCTTGGTGACGTCGGCCCTCTGGTGGCAGTTGGAGCGTGCTGGGAGCCTCCTTCCCTCAGTAATGAGGGCCCTTTGGCGTCAGGCCCTAACTGCTGTGTACCCACATTTTCTAATACGTACTAAGTGGTGCGAGGACACTCCTGCCAGGTTCCCATCCCCGTGGGGATGTGGGACTTCTGCTCTGATGTCCAAACGGCTGGGTTGCTCAAAGTTTCATGATGTGGGCCCTCTGCTGTGAGTGCACTGCGGCCTGGATCCCATAGACTGGGTGCTCTGGGCCACCTGCTGGGAGGTTCGAACTGTTGGATTCCTCACATTTTTTATTCTATGGGCCCTGCGTTGTGAGGCTAGTCCTGCCTGCCTCACTCTGAACCCCTTGGAGATGTGGATCCTCTGGTTTAGGCCACGTGTTCTGGGTTCCTCACCTTTCTATGATTTGGCCACACTGGTGTGAGGCCACTCTTGCCTGGATCCGATCCCCTTGGTGATGCGGGCCCTCTGGTGAGACTCTTATCCTGGCTGGGTGCCTCACCCTTCTGGGACGTATGCCCTCTGCTGTGAGGTCACTCCTGCCTGGCTGGCGCACGTCACCTTGGCGACGTGGGCCCTCAGTTGGGAGTTGGTGCCTGCTGGGAGTCTCCTCCCCTCGGTAATGAGGGCCCTCTGACGTCAGGCCCTAACTCCTGGGCTCCCATACTTTTCTGATGTGTGCCCTCTGGTGGGAGTACACTCCTGCCAGGTTCCCAACCCCATGGGAATGTGGGCCTTCTTCTCTGTGGTCCCAACCGCTGGGTTGTTCACAGTTTCGTGATGAGGGCCTTCTGTTGTGAGTTCACACCGGCCGGGATCCCATAGCCTCGCTGCTCCTTGCCGCCTGCTGGGAGGTTCCAACTGCGGGTTACCTCACCTTTTTTATTTTATGGCCCTCTGTTTGAGACACCTCCTGCCTGCCTCACTCTGAGCCCCTTGTTGATGTGGGTCCTCTGGTTTAGGCCATATGTTCTGGGTTCCTCACTTTTCTACGATTTGGCCACACTGGTGTGAGGCCACTCCTGCCTGGTTCTGATCCCCTTGGTGATGTGGGCCCTCTGGTGAGAGTCTTATCCTGGCTGGGTTCCTCCCCCTTCTGTGACATAGGCCCTCTGCTGTGAGGTCACTCCTGCCTGGCTAACGCACATCACCTTGGAGACGTGGGCCCTCAGGTGGGAGTTGGTGCCTTCTAGGAGTCTGCTCCCCTCGGTAATTAGGGCCGTCTGGCGTCAGGCCCTAACTCCTGGGCTCCCAAAATTTTCTGATGTGTGCCCTGTGGTGCGAGTACACTCCTGCCAGGTTCCCAACCCCATGGGAATGTGGGCCTTCTGTTCTGTGGTCCCAACAGCTGTGTTGTTCACAGTTTCATGATGAGGGTCCTCTGTTGTGAGTTCACAACGGCCGGGACCCCATAGCCTCGCTGCTCCTTGCTGCATGCTAGGAGGTTCCAACTGCGGGATTCCTCACCTTTTTTATTCTATGGGTCCTCTGTTTTGAGGCTCCTCCTGCCTGCCTCACTCCGAGCCCCTTGGAGATGTGGGTCCTCTTGTTTAGGCCACATGTTCTGGGTTCCTCACCTTTCTATGATTTGGCCACACTGGTGTGAGGCCACTCCTGCCTGGATCAGATCCCCTTGGTGATGTGGGCCCTCTGGTGAGAGTCTGATCCTGGCTGGGTTCCTCACTCTTCTGTGAGGTGGGCCCTCTGCTGTGAGGTAACTCCTGCCTGGCTTGCTCCCGTTGCCCTGGTGACGTCGGACTTCTGGTGGCAGTTGGAGCCTTCTTGTACCCTCCTCTCCAAGGTGATGAGGGCCCTCTTGCGTCAGGCTCTAACTGCTGGGCTCCCCACGATTTCTGATGTGAGCCCAGTGATGCCAGGACACTCCTGTAAGGTTCCAATACTCATGGGGATGTGTGCCTTCTGCTCTGTGGTCGCAACGCCTGGGTTGCTCACAGTTTCGTTATGTTGGCACTCCGGTGTTAGTTCACTCAGGCCTAGATCCCATAGCCTCTGTGCTCTGGGCCGCCTGCTGGGAGGTTCCAACTGCTGGATTCCTCACCCTTCTTATACTTTGGGCCCTGTGTGGTGAAGCTCCTCCTCCCTGCCTCACACCGAGCCCCTTGGTGATGTAGGTCTTCTGGTTTGAGACCACGTGTGCCGTTTGTCTCACCTTTTAGGGATGTGGCCCTACTGGTGTGAGGACACTCCTGACTGGTTCCCATCCCCTTGTTGATGTGGGCCCTCTGGTGAGAGTCTGATCCTGGCTTGATTCCTCACACTTCTGTGAGGCGGGTCCTCTGCTGTGAGGTCACACCTGCCTGGCTGGCACACGACGCCTTGGCCACATGGGCCCTCTGGTTGCAGTTGGAGCGTGCTGGGAACCTCCTCCCATCGGTGATGAGGGCCCTCTGGCGTCCGGCCCTAACTGCTGGGCTCACCACATTTTCTGATGTGCGCCCACTTGTGCGATGACACTCCTGCCAGGTTCCCATCCCCATGCAGATTTGGGCCTTCTGTTCTGAGGTGCCAACGGCTGGCTTGCTCACAGTGTCAGGATGTGGGCCCTCTGCTGTGAGTTCACTCCGGCATGCATCCCATAGCCTCGGTGCTCTGGGCCACCTGCTTGGAGCTTCCAACTGCAGGATTCCTTACCTTTTTTCTTCTATGGGCCGTGTGTTGTGAGACACTTCCTGCCTGCCTCACTCTGAGCCGTCCCAAACTTTGAGGTGGCTGTCTGTTTTTGATTTTAATTTTCCTAAGCTATAGGACCATAATTGGAAGTGCCATCGGCTGTGTTGCTTTGTTTCCTACGTGTTTCAGGAAACACCATACACTTCTCCAGAGTGGCTGTTGGCAATTTACATCCCGCCCATCAGCATAACAAGGCTCCCTGTTCTCCATGACCTCTCCTGCCTTTCTGGATTTTACACTTTTTTCAGATGGCCCTTTTGACCGTGGGGCAGTGAGACTTCACTGTAGTGCAGATTTCCTTTACATGCCGGCTTGGTTGGCCAAAAAGTGCGTATGCGTTTTTTCCTGAATATATTCAGGAAAAAACGCATACGCCCTTTTTGGCCAAGTGCATCATTGTCGACATTCTGCCTCTTTTCCTATGCTTTAAGTGCAATTCCAGTCTACCCCCTGAAATCGTTTTCCTGAAATTCTGCCCCACTTTCAAGTCCTCTTCGAAGACTTACTTTAATACATTTTTGGACGATAACTGTCATTCAAAACTCTGCATGTTTTTGAATTACAGTGCCCCTGATCTCCTTTCCTCAACTCGCTTTCTTGTGAGCTGTCCGCAAAACCACAGGAATGCTTCAGGCCCTAATCTGTTTCCGGCAGGGCTCGCTGATCATTTGGTTAATTCCTCTTCCTGGTGGGAAATGAGCTTTCCTTTTGCCCGTGCAGACACCTACAGGTAGTCTCTGATTGGTTCTCCCTATTCCTGTTTATCTTGCGCAGAAATTGCAAACTGTGCCAAACAGGAAGTTAAAGGCACTGACTCACCAAGTGGGGAGAATGTTAGTAAAGTGTCTGGAATGGTGAACCCAAGTACCAGGGTTCGAAGACTGAGATGCATTTGAAAACGTTTCCCAATCACACGGTGGACCATACTCTGGGTTTCCCATGCATGTTTTAGCTGAAGGAAGAATCCCTTAAACCTGGAAAGTTGGGACCCATGGAATGGGTACCAGGCAGTATGACTTCAAAGGTTCTGCGTTTGCTCACCGAACCTCACCAATGCTATCAGCCTGAAGTGTCCAGCCTTATGTCTCACACAACTCTGCGTGTAGATGTGGTAAATCCAGGTTGCATCACAAGCCCTGAATGAATTATTTAAGAATTGCTCTCTATTTCACTCTCATTGTGTTTTGTTTTCGAAATTTATCTTGATATTGGGATTTATCTGATTTTCACTGCTGCATTTAGGCCGCTGTACACATGCTTGATTTCCTTATGGAGACATATAAATCCATGGGTTTTAAGATTCTTACTTGTCAGGTATGTTCCCAGGCGTTGAATATGGGCTGTTGAGTCCATTTCGCTGAGCAAGTAGTAGGTCTTGTCTATTATATATTTGGCTTATGGAATGGTATCTGTGCTAACTTCAATCTCTGGTTTTATACAGCATCCAAATTCACCTTTCCCCATAAGCAAGCATAAGTTGGTTTTCTAAATTTGAGACCCTGTTCTGTTTTGTAATTCAGTTCATGTGTAGTCAAGTTTACATTCCGTGTATTAGTGATATCGCATTATGTTTCTTATTCTGTGTGACTTATTTCCCGTAGAATCATCGTACTTGGATCCACTCATTATGCCGCTATGGGCCTGATGACGTAGATTTCATTGTTGTGTGATATTCCATTGTACGTACGTAGCACAACTTCTTTATCCATTTTTTGCTTTCTGGGATATTTAACTTGTACCGTAGACAAGGTTCTTGTAAACAGAGCCGTCCCAAACTTTGGGGTGGCTGTGTGTTTTTGATTTTAATTTCAATAAGCAATAGGACAATAAGTTGAAGTGCCATAGGCTGTGTTGCTTTGTTTCCTATGTGTTTCAGGAAACACCATACACTTCTCCAGAGTGGCTGTTGGCAATTTACATCCCACCCATCAGCATAACAAGGCTCCCTGTTCTCCATGACCTGTCCTGCCTTTCTGGATTTTACCCTATTTTCAGATGGCCCTTTTGAGCGGCGGGCAGTGAGAATTCATTGTAGTGCAGATTTCCTTTACATGCTTGCTTTGTTGGCCAAAAGGTGCGTATGAGTTTTTTCCTGAATATATTCAGGAAAAAACGCATACGCCCTTTTTGGCCAAGTGCATCATTGTCGACATTCTGCCTCTTTTCCTATGCTTTAAGTGCAATTACAGCCTACCCCCTGAAATCGTTTTCCTGAAATTCTGCCCCGCTTTCAAGTCCCCTTCGAAGACTTACTTCAATATATTTTTGGACGATAGCAGTCATTCATAACTCTGCAGGTTTGTGAATGACAGTGCCCCTGAGCTCCTTTCTTCAACTCGCTTTCTTGTGAGCTGGCCGCAAAACCACAGGATTGCTTCAGGCCCTAATCTGTTTCCGGCAGGGCACGCTGAGCCTTTGGTTAATTCCTCTTCCTGGTGGGAAATGAGCATTCCATTTGCCCGTGCAGACACCTACAGCTAGTCTCTCATTGGTTCTCCCTATTCCTGTTCATCTTGCGCAGAAATTGCAAACTGTGCCAAACAGGAGGTTAAAGGCACTGACTCTCCAAGTGGGGAGAGTGTTAGTAAAGCGTCTAGAATGGTGAACCCGAGAACCAGGTTCGAAAACTGAGATGCATTTGAAAACGTTTCCCAATCACACGGTGGACCATACTCTGGGTTTCCCATGCATGTTTTAGCTGAAGGAGGAATCCCTTAAACCTGGAGAGTTGGGACCCTTGGAATGGGTACCATGCAGTATGACTTCAAGAGGTCTGCGTTTGCTCACCGAACCTCACCAATGCTTTCAGCCCAATGTGTCCAGCCTTATGTCTCACCCAGCTCTGCGTGTAGATGTGGTAATTCCAGGTTGCATCACAATCCCTGTATGAATTATTTAAGAATTGCTCTCTATTTCACTGTCATTGTGTTTTGTTTTTGAAATTTATTTTGATAATGAGATTTATCGGATTTTCACTGCTGCATTTAGGCCGCTGTACACACGCTTGACTTCCTTATGGAGACATATAAATCCATGGGTTTTAAGATTCTTACTTGTCAGGTATATTCCCAGGCGTTGCGTCCGTTTCGTTGAGCAAGGTGTAGGTCTTGTCTATTATATATTTGGCTTATGGAACGGTATCTGTGCTAATTTCAATCTCTGGTTTTATGCAGCACCCCAACTCACCTTTCCGCATAAGCAAGCATAAGTTGATTTTCTCAATTTGAGACCATTTTCTGTTTTGTAATTTAGTTCATGTGTAGCCAAGTTTACATTCCGTGTATTAGTCATATCTTATGATGTTTCTTTTTCTGTGTGACTTATTTCTCGTAGAATCATCGTACCTGAATCCACTCATTATGGCGCTTCGGGCCTGATGACGTAGATTTCATTGCTGAGTGATATTCCATTGTAAGTGTGTATCACAACTTCTTTATCCATTTTTTGCTTTCTCGGATATTTAACTTGTACCATAGACGAGGTTCTTGTAAACAGAGCCGTCCCAAATTTTGGGGTGGATGTGTGTTTTTTATTTTAATTTCCCTAAGCTATAGGACCATAAGTGGAAGTGCCATAGGCTGTGTTGCTTTGTTTCCTACGTGTTTCAGGAAACACTATACACTTCTCCAGAGTGGCTGTTGGCAATTTATATCCCGCACATCAGCATACCAAGGCTCCCTGTTCTCCATGACCTGTCCTGCCTTTCTGGATTTTACACGTTTTTCAGATGGCCCTTTTGCCCGGGGGGCAGTGAGACTTCATTGTACTGCAGATTTCTTTTACACGCTGGCCTGGTTGGCGAAAAAGGGCGTATGCGTATTTTCCTGAATATATTCAGGAAAAAACGCATACGCCCTTTTTGGCCAAGTGCATCATTGTCGACATTTTGCCTCGTTTCCTATGCTTTAAGTGCAATTCCAGCCTACCCCCTGAAATCGTTTTCCTGAAATTCTGCCCCGCTTTCAAGTCCTCTTCGAAGACTTACTTCAGTACATTTTTGGATGATAGCTGTCATTCATAACTCTGCAGGTTTGTGATTTACAGTGCCCCTGAGCTCCTTTCTTCAACTCGCTTTTTAGTGAGCTGGCCGCAAAACCGCAGGATTGCTTCAGGCCGTAATCTCTTTCCGGCAGGGCACGCTGAGCCTTTGGTTAATTCCTCTTCCTGGTGGGAAATGAGCGTTCCATTTGCCCGTGCAGACACCTACAGCTAGTCTCTCATTGGTTCTCCCTATTCCTGTTCATCTTGCGCAGAAATTGCAAACTGTGCCAAACAGGAGGTTAAAGTCCCTGACTCTCCAAGTGGGGAGAGTGTTAGTAAAGCGTCTGGAATGGTGAACCCGAGTACCAGGGGACGAAAACTGAGATGCATTTGAAAACGTTGCCCAATCACACGGTGGACCATACTCTGGGTTTCCCATGCATGTTTTAGCTGAAGGAAGAATCCGTTAAACCTGGAGAGTTGGGACCCATGGAATGGTTACCATGCAGTATGACTTCAAAGGGTCTGCGTTTGCTCACCGAACCTCACCAATGCTATCAGCCCGAAGTGTCCATCCTTATGTCTCACCCAGCTCTGGGTGTAGATGTGGTAAATCCAGGTTGCATCACAAGCCCTGAATGAATTATTTAAGAATTGCTCTCTATTTCACTGTCATTGTGTTTTGTTTTTTAAATTTATTTTGATAATGGGATTTATCGGATTTTCACTGCTGCGTTTAGGCCGCTGTACACACGCTTGATTTCCTTATGGAGACATATAAATCCATGGGTTTTAAGATTCTTACTTGTCAGGTATCTTCCCAGGCGTTGAATATACAGTGTTGTGTCCATTTCGATGAGAAAGGAGTAGGTCTTGTCTATTATATATTTGGCTTATGGAACGGTATCTGTGCTAATTTCAATCTCTGGTTTTATGCAGCACCCCAAATCACCTTTCCCCATAAGCAAACATAAGTTGGTTTTCTAAATTTGAGACGCTGTTCTGTTTTGGAATTCAGTTCATGTGTAGCCAAGTTTACATTCCGTTTATTAGTGTTATATTATGATGTTTCTTTTTCTGTGTGACTTATTTCTCGTAGAATCATCGTACCTGAATCCACTCATTATGCTGCGACGGGCCTGATGACGTAGATTTCATTGCTGAGTGATATTCCATTGTACGTGCGTTCCACAACTTCTTTATCCATTTTTTGCTTTCTCAGATATTTAACTTGTATCGTACGAGGTTCTTGTAAACAGAGCCGTCCCAAACTTTGGGGCGGCTGTGTGTTTTTTAATTTTAATTTCCCTAAGCTATAGGACCATAAGTGGAAGTGCCATAGGCTGTGTTGCTTTGTTTCCTACGTGTTTCAGGAAACACCATACACTTCTCCAGAGTGGATGTTGGCAATTTACATCCCGCCCATCAGCATAACAAGGCTCCCTGTTCTCCATGACCTGTCCTGCCTTTCTGGAATTTACACTTTTTTCAGATGGCCCTTTTGACCGGGGGGCAGTGAGACTTCATTGTAGTGCACATTTCCTTTACACGGTTGCTTGGTTGGCCAAAAAGGGCGTATGCGTTTTTTCCTGAATATATTCAGGAAAAAACGCATACGCCCTTTTTGGCCAAGTGCATCATTGTCGACATTCTGCCTCTAATCCTATTCTTTAAGTGCAATTCCAGTCTACCCCCTGAATTCGTTTTCCTGAAATTCTGCCCCGATTTCAAGGCCTCTTCGAAGACTTACTTCAAAACATTTTTAGGCGATAGCTGTCATTCATTACTCTGCAGATTTGTGAATTACAGTGTCCCTGAGCTCCTTTCTTCAACTCGCTTTTTTGTGAGCTGGCCGCAAACCCGCAGGATTGCTTCAGGCCCT
The DNA here is from genome assembly GCF_059928025.1 of Delphinapterus leucas. Lineage (NCBI taxonomy): Eukaryota > Metazoa > Chordata > Mammalia > Artiodactyla > Monodontidae > Delphinapterus > Delphinapterus leucas. The sequence goes on along the minus strand of NW_028322263.1, from coordinate 1,763,810 downwards.
AATCTGGTTCCGGCATGGCATGCTGAGCCTTTGGTTAATTCCTCTTCCTGGTGGGAAATGAGCGTTACATTTGCACGTGCAGACACCTTCACATGAGTCGTCATGGTGCCCCTTTGCCCCGGTTATCTCTATGGAGTTTGGAGTTGGAGGGCCTCCTCACTCAAGATCAGTGTGCCCACGGAGCCAACCCTGCAACTTCAGGGCATGGTTGGGGGTTAGGATCACCACGAGGGTTCCTTTTCCCTTAGGAGGGAGGTGGCCTTTTGGGCTGCTGATTTCCAGGTTTTCAGATACTGCCAGTATCTTGGCCAGATGTGGCGGTGGGCCAAGCCCCTTGGTGACCGTAGTTTATCCTACCTGGATCGCATTCTTGCATTGTTCCATTTCAAGTGGTCCCAGGTTTTGCACTAATACTCCAATGGCGATTCACCGTTCACCAGGAATGTAAAGGTCAAAGGGTTTAGCTAAATTAGGGAGTTCCAGGGCAAGGGTCTGAATTGACTGCTCTTTCCATTCTTGAAAGGCCACTTCTGCATTCTATTCAAAAGGATCATCATCTTTTCCTTTCAGTGTTTCATATAGAGGCCCAGCTAGTAGACTGTAGTTAGGGATCCAGAAGCAGCAAACCCTGGCCTCCCCAGGAACCCCTAAGCTGTCTTCTAGTTTCAGAAATGGGTAAGGCTGTAAATTGTTTCTTCCCTTTCCTGGGATGGGCTTCTCCGACCTTCTGTGAGAATGAAGCCCAGGCAGGTCACCGTAGTCTGTGATATTTGAGCTTTTTCTTGGACAACTTGTATCCTTTATTGGCTTGGTAGTTCAGAGGTCTCCTTAGTAGGGCTGGCGATCAGAATGTCGTCTGCATATTGAAGGAGTGTTTCCTTTTCCAGAGGTAGAACTTTTAGGTCTTTAGCTGAGCTTTCCCCAAAGATGGTGTGGGAATTTTTGAACCCTTGGGGCAACACGGCCCGGAAGTATTGTTTTAGTTGTATGTTGAGTCCTGCCACTCACAAGCCAAAATTTCTTGTGACTCTGGGACTAATAGAATACAAAAGAAGGCATCATTGAAGACTAATACAGAATACCATGTCCTGGTGGTTGGTAGAATGACCAGCAGGGTGTAGGGTTTAGGAACTACTGGAGGTATATCCTTGGTGGCTTCACTGACTGTCCTGACATCCTTTACCAGGACTCCAGCAGCCCATGGGGCTCTCGAGGTCAGGCCAATCCCAGGATATGGAGCTCACCTGGGCAGGTACCCCACCCCAGCCCACGGGGCTCTCGTGTTCAGGACCCTCCCAGGGTATGGGGTTCCCTGGGCAGGTCCCCCTGCAGCCCATGGGGCTCTCGTGGTCAGGCCCCTCCCAGGATACAGAGCTACCCTTGCAGGTACCATGGCAGGGCTGGGAACACAGGAACCGTGCATATCGCCCTCATTGCAGAGCACTCCCAGCTCACCTGTCACTCAGATCTGACACAGAGCACCTCAGAGCAGGACTTGAACTAACAAACAGCAGCTCCGACAGGTCTGTGACCCTGGGCATCACTCTGTGTGGCCTCCCTCCACCTGGTCTTCCAGAGACTTCCACTGCACCCGGGGCCCAGGACTCTGTCTCCACCCACCACCCACCCCTCCTCTCCCTGACTCCTGGGTTCCTCTCATTAGGAGAGGGTTTTCTTGAAGTTGTCTCCCACTCATGGGCCAGATAATATAATTAGAAAACAAGCCAGAGCTGCAGCCCCTTGTCTATCCTGACTCTCAGGAGCCCACACCTGTTCCTTGGACCTGGCCGATTCAGCAAGTTCCAGTTTCTGCAACTGTGAGCCCCTGAGGGCTGATTATTGGCTGGCCTGGGAAGCCCGACCGTGCCGGCCAGCCCTCCCCAGGTGTGCTTGGGTTCAGATCAATATAAACACCGCTCCAGGCAGCAAGAGCCCCTGCAGCTGTGCCTGACGCCATTTTCTCTGCCCTGTCAGCAGTCTTGGGGCTGGACTGGTGGGAGGGAGTGAGAGGCCACGGCTTTGTGGGTGGCCCAGTGTGAGTGGGGCTCTGCTGGACTTTCTGCAGCAGTTGCCAAGATGCCACCTGCTAAAGAAGAGGATGTGTCACCCATACCTGCCGCTGGAATTTCTCCCTGGGCAGAGGTGAGTGAGGAAGAAAGCAGTGGGAGCCGGGACAGCAGGGGTATCTCAGGCAGGGAAATGGAAAGCTTCCAGAAGAGCACCCAGGGCCAGGACCACCCTGGCTGGCCTGCAGGCACCAAGTCGGCTGGCATGCTGTCGCTCATGTGGCTCCATGGCCCTTCCTCTAGGCTTTCAAGTCCTTGTACATATTCAGGTGTTTTACCTGGGAAGGGTGGGAACATTTCAGCAGCAGCTGGCCTGGGGCTCAGCCCACGTTTACTCACAGATGCCTCGGCACGGTCCCCCAGCTTTGCAATGAGGACGCTTGTTGCGTGGGGCCTGCTGGCTGAATGGGAGATGATTCCCCACCACTGACCAACTTCAGAATTGTTTACAACTGGAGCAAGTGCCCTGATACGGTTTTCCTCTGTGTAGCTGGTGGGTTCTGTTTTTTTTTCTTTTTTTCTTTTTTGGTTCAAGGTAGATTTTATTCCTCTTTTTTGTATTTACAGATATAAGCATGGAAATAATTTATTCATATAAATACATGTATGTGAAGGGAAGAATATTTTTTCTGTTTTACTTTTTGTAATTTGAATTTTATTTTATTTTTTTATACAGCAGGTTCTTTTTGGTTATCTATTTTATACATATAAATGTATACATGCCAATCCCAATCTCTCAACTCCTCCCACCACCACCCCCCAACAGCTTTCCCCCCTTGGTGTCCATACGTTTGTTGTCTACATCTGTTGCTCTATTTCTGCCTTGCAAAACGGTTCATCTGTACAATTTGTCTAGGTTCCACATATAAGCATTAATAGACAAGATTTCTTTTTCTCTTTCTGACTTACTTCACTCTGATTGACAGTCTCTAGATCCATCAAAGTCTCTACAAATGACACAATTTCATTCCTTTTTATGGCTTAGTAATATTCCATTTTATATATGTACCACATCTTTATGCATTCGTCTGTCTGTGGGCATTTAGGTTGCTTCCATTACCTGGATATTGTAAATAGTGATGCAATGAACATTGCGGTGAATGTCTCTTTTTGATTTATGGTTTTGTCTGGGTATATGCCCAGTAGTGGGACTGCTGTATCATATGGTAATTCTATTCTTAGTTTTATAAGAAACTCCATAACGTTCTCCACAGTGACTGTATCAATTTCATTCCCAACAATAACGGAAGAGGGTTCCTTATCTCCACACCCTTTCCAGCATTTGTTGTTTGTAGATTTTCTGATGATGCCCATTCTAACAGGTGTGAGGTGATACACCATGGATGAGTCTATTTCGTTGAGCAAAGAGTAGGTCTTGTCTATTACATATTTGGCTTATGGAACGGTATGTGTGCTAATTTCAATCTCTGGTTTTATACAACACCGCAACTCAACTTTCCCCTTAAGCAAGCATAAGTTTTTATCTAAATGTGAGACTCTGTTCGGTTTTGGAATTCAGTTTATGTGTAGCCAAGTTTACACTCTCTCTATTAGTGATATCTTATGATAATTCTCTTTCTCTGTGTGACATATTTCTCTTAGAATCATCATACTTAAATCCACTCAATTTGCTGCTACAGGCCTGATGACATTGATTTCATTGCTGAGTGATATTCCATTATACGTAAGTAGCACAACTCCTTTATCCATATTTTTCTTTCTGGGATATTTAATTTGTACTGGACTCAAGGTTCTTGTAAACACAGCAGCCCTAAATTTTGTGTTGGCTGTGTCTTGTTGATTTTAATTTTCCTAAGCTATAGGGCCAAAAGTGGAAGTGCCCTAGGGTCTGTAGCTTTGTTTTTCAGATGTTTCAGGATACACCATAAACATCTCCAGAGTGTCTGTTGGCAATTTACATCCCGCCCATCAGCATAACAAGGCTCCCTGTTCTCCATGGCCTGTCCTGTGTTTCTGGTTTTTACACTTTTTTCAGATGGCCCTTTTGACGAATGGGAAATGAGACTTCATTGTAGTGCGGATTTCCATTGCTCGAGTGCTTGGTTGGCCAAAAAGGGCATATGTGTTTTTTCCTGAATATATTCAGGAAAAAATGTTTACGCACTTTTGTCCAAGTGCATCACTGTCAAAGATCTGCCGCTTTTCACATGCTTTAAATGCAATTCCAATCTACCTCCTGAAATATGATTCCTGCAATTCTGCCTCGTTTTGAAGTCCTCTTTGCAGACTTACTTCAGTATATTTTTGCCAATAGCTGTCATTTATAACTCTGCAGGTTTGTGAATTACAGTGCCCGTGATTTCCTTTCTTAACTCGTTTCCTTGAAAGCTGGCCACAGAACCGCAGGTTTGCTTTAGGCCATAATCAGGGTCTGGCACGGCACTCTGAGCCTTTGGTTAATTCCTCTTCCTGGTGGGAAATTAGAGTTAAATGTGCCCCTCCGGACACCTGCCTCACTCCCAGCCCCTTGGTGATGTGTGTCCTGTGGTTTGAGGCCACATGTGCTGGGTTCCTCACCTTTGGCTGATGTGGCCCCACTGGTGTGAGGACACTCCTGCCTGGTTCCCATCCCCTTGGTGATGTGGGCCATCCGGTGAGAGTCTGATCCTGGTTGGGTTCCTCACACTTCTGTGAGGTGGGCCCTCTTCTCTGACGTCACTCCTGCCTGGCTGGCACACCCCGCCTTGGCGAAGTCGGCCCTCTGATGGGATTTGGTGCCTGCTGGGTGTCTCCTGCCCTCGGTAATGAGGGCCCTCTGGCGTCAGGCCCTAATTCCTGGGCTCCCAATATTTTCTGATATGCACCCTGTGGTTCGAGTACACTCCTGCCAGGTTCCCAACCCCATGGGAATGTGGGCCTTCTGCTCTGAGGTCCCAACCGTGGGTTGCTCAGTTTCATGATGAGGGCCCTCTGCTGTGAGTTCTCTCCGGCCTGGATCCCATAGCCTCGCTGCTCCTGGCCACCTGCTGGGAGGTTCCAACTGCGGGATTCCTCACCTTTTTTCTTCTATGGACCCTCTGTTTTGAGACTCCTCCTGCCTGCCTCACTCCCAGTCCCTTGGTGATGTGTGTCCTCTGGTGTGAGGCCACGTGTGCTGGGTCCCTCGCCTTTCGATGATGTGGCCCCACTGGTGTGAGGACACTCCTGCCTGCTTCCTATCCCCTTGATGATGTGGGCCCTCTGGTGAGAGTCTGATCCTGGCTGGGTTCCTCACCCTTCTGTGAGGTGGGCCCTCTGCTGTGAGGTCACTCCTGCCTGGCTGGCACACCCCACCTGGGCAACATCGGCCCTCTTGTGGCACTTGGAGCCTGCTGGGAGCCTCCTCCCCTCGGTGATGGGGGCCCTCTAGCGTCAGGCCCTAACTGCTGGGTACCCACATTTTCTGATACGTGCTAAGTGGTGCGAGGACACTCCTGCGAGGTTCCCATCCCCATGGGCATGTGGGCCTTCTGCTCTAAGGTCCCAACACCTGTGTTGTTCACCGTTTCATGATGTTGTCTCTCTGGTGTTAGTTCACTCAGGCCTAGATCCCATAGACTCTGTGCTCTGAGCCGACTGCTGGGAGGTTCCTACTGCTGGATTCCTTACCTTTTTTATTCTTTGGGTCCTGTGTTCTGACTCACTCCCAGCCCCTTTGTGATGTAGGTCCTCTGGTTTAAGGCCACATGTACCGGTTTCCTCACCTTTATTGATGTGGCCCCACTGGTGTGAGGACACTCCTGCCTGGTTCTCATCCCCTTGGTGATGGGGGCCCTCTGGTGAGAGTCTGATCCTGTCTGGATTCCTCACACTTCTGGGAGGTGGGCCCTCTGCTGTGAGGTCACTCCTGCCTGGCTGGCACACGTCACGTTGGCGATGTGGGCCCTCAGTTGGGAGTTGGTGCCTGCTGGGAGTCTCCTCCCCTCGGTAATGAGGGCCCTCTGGCGTCAGGCCCTAACTCATGGGCTCCCAAAATTTTCTGATGTGCGCCCTGTCGTGCGAGTACACTCCAGCCAGGGTCCCTTCCCTACGGGATGTGGGCTTTCTGCTCTGTTGTCCCAACGGCTGGGTTGCTCACAGTGTCAGAATGTGGGCCCTCTGCTCTGAGTTCACTCCGGCATGGATCCCATAACCTCGGTGCTCTGGGCCACCTGCTTGGAGCTTCCAACTGTGGGGTTCCTCACCTTTTTTATTCTATGGGCCCTCTGTTCTGAGTCTCCTCCTGCATGCCTCACTCCCAGCCCTTTCGTGATGTGCGTCCCCTTGTTTGAGGCCACATGTGCTGTGTTCCTCACCTTTCGCTGATGTGGCCCCACTGGAGTGAGGACACTCCTGCCTTGTTCCGATCCCCTTGGTGATGTGGGCCCTCTGGTGAGAGTCTTATCCTGGCTGGGTTCCTCACCCTTCTGTGAGGTAGGCCCTCTGCTGTGAGGTCACTCCTGCCTGGCTGGCCCACGTCACCTTGGCGACGTGGGCCCTCAGTTGGGAGTTGGTGCCTGCTGGGAGTCTCCTCCCCTCGGTAATGAGGGCCCTCTGGCGTCAGACCCTAACTCCTGGGCTCCCAAAATTTTCTGTTGTGCGCCCTGTGGTGCTAGTACACTCCTGCCAGGTTCCCAACCCCATGGGATTGTGGGCCTTCTGCTCTGAGGTCCCAACCGTGGGTTGCTCAGTTTCTTGATGAGGGCCCTCTGGTGTGAGTTCACTCCAGCATGGATCCCATAGCCTCGCTGCTCCTGGCCACCTGCGGGGAAGTTCCAACTGCGGGATTCCTCACCTTTTTCCTTCTATGGGCCCTCTGTTTTGAGACTCCTCCTGCCTGCCTCACTCCCAGCCCCTTGGTGATGTGTGTCCTCTGGTTTGAGGCCACGTGTGCTGGGTCCCTCACCTTTCGATGATGTGGCCCCACTGGTGTGAGGACACTCCTGCCTGGTTCCTATCCCCTTGATGATGTGGGCCCTCTGGTGAGAGTCTGATCCTGGCTGGGTTCCTCACCCTTCTGTGAGGTGGGCCCTCTGCTGTGAGGTCACTCCTGCCTGGCTGGCACACCCCGCCTTGGCAATGTCGGCCCTCTTGTGGCAGTTGGAGCCTACTGGGAGCCTCCTCCCCTCAGTGATGAGGGCCCTCTGGCGTCAGGCCCTAACTGCTGGGTACCCACATTTTCTGATACGTGCTAAGTTGTGCGAGGACACTCGTGCCATGTTCCCAACCCCATGGTGATGTGGGCCTTCTGCTCTGAGGTCCAAACGGCTGGGTTGCTCAGAGTTTCATGATGTGGGCCCTCTGCTGTGAGTTCACTGTGGCCTGGATCGCATAGACTCGGTGCTCTGGGCCGCCTGCTGGGAGGTTCCCACTGCAGGATTCCTCAGCTTTTTTATTCTATTCGCCCTGTGTTGTGAGGCTACTCATGCCTGCCTCACTCCGAACCCCTTGGAGATCTGGATCCTCTGGTTTAGGCCACATGTGCTGGGTTCCTCACCTTTCTATGATGTGGTCACCCTGGTGTGAAGACAGTCCTGCCTGGTTCTGATGCCCTTGGTGATGTGGGCCCTCTGGTGAGAGTCTTATCCTGGCTGGGTTCCTCACCATTCTGTGAGGTAGGCCCTCAGCTGTGAGGTCACTCCTGCCTGGCTGTTGCACGTCACCTTGGCGACATGGTCCCTCCGTAGGGAGTTGGTGCCTGCTTGGGGTCTCCTCCCCTTGGTAATGAGGGCCCTCTGGCATCAGGCCCTAATTTCTGGGTTCCCAAAATTCTCTGATGTGCGCCCTGTGGTGCGAGTACACTTCTGCCAAGTTCCCAACCACATGGGAATGTGGGCCTTCTGCTCTAAGGTCCCAACGGCTGGGTTGCTCACAGTTTCATGATGAGGGCCCTCTGTTTTGAGTTCAGTCAGGCCTGGATCCCATAGCCTCGCTGCTCCTGGCCGCCTGCTGGGAGGTTCCAACTGCGGGATTCCTCACCTTTTTTACGCAATGGGCCCTCTGTTTTGAGGCTCCTCCTGCCTGCCTCACTCCCAGCCCCTTGGTGATGTGTGTCCTGTAGTTTGAGGCCACGTGTGCTGGGTCCGTCACATTTCGGTGATGTGGCCCCACTGGTGTGAGGACACTCTTGCCTGTTTTCCATTCCCTTGGTGATGTGGGCCCTCTGGTGAGAGTCTGATCCTCTTTGGGTTCCTCACACTTTTGTGTGGTTGGCCCTCTGCTCTGAGGTCACTCCTGCCTGGCTGGCACACCCCGCATTGGCGACGTCAGCCCTCTGGTAGCAGTTGGAGCTTGCTGGGAGCCTCCTCTCCTCAGTGATGAGGGCCCTCTGGCGTCCGGCCCTAACTGCTGGGCTCCCCACATTTTCTGTTGTGTGCCCACTGGTGCGATGACACTCCTGCTTGGTTCCCTTCCCCATGGGGATGTGGGCCTTGTGCTCTGAGGTCACAACGGCTGGGTTGCTTACAGTATCACGATGAGGGCCCTCTGTTGTGAGTTCATCACTGCCTGGATCCCATAGCCTCGGTGCTCTGGGCCGCCTGCTGGGATGTTCCAACTGCTGGATTCCTCACCTTTTTATACAATGGGCCATGTGTTGTGAGGTTAATCCTGCCTGCCTCGCTCTGAGACCCATGGTGATGTGGGTCTTCTGGTTTGAGGCCACATGTGCTGGGTACCTCAACTTTCGATGATGTGGCCCCACGGGTGTGAGGACACTCGTGCCTGATTCCCAGCCCCTTGCTTATGTGGGCACTCTGGTGAGAGTCTGATCATGACTGGGTTCCTTACCCTTCTGTGAGGTGGGCGCTCTGATGTGAGGTCACTCCTGCCTGGATGGCTCACGTCACCTTGGCGACGTAGGCCCTCTGTTGGCCACTGAAGCATGCTGGGAGCCTCCTACCCTCTTTAATGAGGGCCCTGGAAGAAACGCATATGCCCTTTTTGACCAAGTGCATCATTGTCGAAGTTCTGCCTCTTCTCCTATACTTTCAGAGGACTTCCCGTCTACCTCCTGAAATCGTATTCCTGGAATTCTGCCCCGCGTTCAAGTCCTCTTTGCAGCCTTACTTCAATATATTTTTGGACGATAGCTGTCATTTATAACTCTGCAGGTTTGTGAATTACAGTGCCCCTGAGCTCCATTCTTCAACTCGCTTTCTTGTGAGCTGGCCGCAAAACCGCAGGATTGCTTCAGGCCCTAATCTGGTTCCGGCACGGCATGTTGAGCCTTTGGCTAATTCCTCTTCCTGATGGGAAATGAGCGTTAAATTTGCTCGTGCAGACACCTACAGCTAATCTCTCATTGGTTCTCCCTATTCCTGTTCATCTTGCGCAGAAATTCCAAACTGTGCCAAACAGGAGGTTAAAGGCACTGACTCTCCAAGTGGGGAAAGAGTTAGTAAAGCGTCTGGAATGGTAAAACCGAGTATGAGGGGACGAAAACTGAGATGCCTTTAAAAAGGTTTCCCGTTCACACGGTGGACCATATTCTGGGTTTCCCATGCGTGTTTTACCTGAAGGAAGAATCCCTTAAACCTGGAGAGGTGGGACCCGTGGAACGGGTACCATGCAGTATGACTTCAAAGGGCCTGCATTTTCTCACCGAACCTCACCAATGCTAACAGCCCAAAGTGTCGAACCTTATGTCTCACTCAGCTCTGGGTGTAGATGTGGTAAATCCAGGTTGCATCACAAGATCTGAATGAATTATTTAAGAATTGCTCTCAATTTCACTGTCATTGTGTTTGTTTTTGTAGTTAATTTTGATAATGGGATTTATCGGATTTTCTCTGCTGCGTTCATGCAGCTGTACACACACTTGATTCTCTTATGGAGACATATAAATCCATGGGTTTGAAGATTCTTACTAGTCATGTGTAATCCTAGGAGTTGAATATGTTGTGTTAAGTCCATTTCGTTGAGCAAGGTGTAGGTCTTGACTATTACATATTTGGCTTATGGAAAGGTATGTGTGCTAATTTCTATCTCTGGTTTTATGCAGCACCCCACCTCACCTTTCCCCATAAGCAAGCATAAGTTGGTTTTCTAAATTTGAGACCCTGTTCTGTTTTGTAATTCAGTTCATGTGTAGCCAAGTTTACATTCCGTGTATTAGTGATATCTTATGATATTTCATTTTCTGTGTGACTTATTTCACTTAGAATCATCGTACCTGGATCCACTCAATATGCCACGACGGGCCTGATGACATAGATTTCATTGGTGAGTGATATTCCATTGTACGTACGTACCACAACTTCTTTAACCATTTTTCATATTCTGGGATATTTAACTTGTACCGTAGACGAGGTTCTTGTAAACAGAGCCGTCCCAAACTTTGGGGTGGCTGTGTGTTTTTGATTTTAATTTCCCTAAGCTATAGGACCATAAGTGGAAGTGCCATAGGCTCTGTTGCTTTGTTTCATACGTGTTTCAGGAAACCCCATACACTTCTCCAGAGTGGCTGTTTGCAATTTACATCCCGCCCATCAGCATAACAAGGCTCCCTGTTCCCCATGACCTGTCCTGCCTTTCTGGATTTTACACTTTTTCAGATGGCCCTTTTGACCGGGGGGCAGTGAGACTTCATTGTAGGGCAGATTTCATTTACATGCTTGCTTGCTTGGCTAAAAATGGCGTATGCGTTTTTTCCTGAATATATTCAGGAAAAAACTCATACGCCCTTTTTGGCCAGTGCATCATTGTCGACATTCTGCCTCTAATCCTATGCTTTAAGTGCAATTCCAGTCTACCCCCTGAAATCGTTTTCCTGAAATTCTGCCCTGCTTTCAAATCCTCTTCGAAGACTTACTTCAATACATTTTTGGACGATAGCTGTCATTCATAACTCTGCAGGTTTGTGAATTACAGTGCCCCTGAGCTCGTTTCCTCAACTCGCTTTCTTGTGAGCTGGCCGCAAAACCGCAGGATTGCTTCAGTCCCTAATCTGTTTCCGGCAGGGCACGCTGAGCCTTTGGTTAATTCCTCGTCCTGCTGGGAAATGAGTGTTCCATTTGCCCGTGCAGACACCTACAGCTAGTCTCTCATTGGTTCTCCCTATTCCTTTTAATCTTGCGTAGAAATTGCAAACTGTGCCAAACAGGAGGTTAAAGGCACTGACTCTCCAAGTGGGGAGAATGTTAGTAAAGTGTCTGGAATGGTGAACCCGAGTACCAGGGTTCGAAAACTGAGGTATATTTGAAAACGTTTCCCAATCAGACGGTGGACAATACTCTGCGTTTCCCATGCATCTTATAGCTGAAGGAAGAATCCCTTAAACCTGGAGAGCTGCGAACAAATGGAATGGGTACCATGCAGTATGACTTCAAAGGGTCTGCGTTTGCTCACCGAACCTCACAAATGCTATCAGCCCGAAGTGTCCAGTCTTATGTCTCACCCAGCTCTGGCTGTAGATGTGGTAAATCCAGGTTGCATCACAAGCCCTGAATGAATTATTTAAGAATTGCTCTCTATTTCACTGTCAATGTGTTTTGGTTTTGAAATTTATTTTGATAATGGGATTTATCGGATTTTCACTGCTGCACTTAGGCCGCTGTACACACACTTGATTTCCATATGGAGACATATAAATCCATGGTTTTTAAGATTCTTACTTGTCAGGTATATTCCCAGGCGTTGAGTCCGTTTCGTTGAGCAAGGAGTAGGTCTTGTCTATTATATATTTGGCTTATTGAACGGTATCTGTGCTAATTTCAATCTCTGGTTTTATGCAGCACCCCAACTCACATTTCCGCATAAGCCAGCATAAGTTTGTTGTCTCAATTTGAGACCCTTTTCTGTTTTGTAATTCATTTCATGTGTAGCCAAGTTTACATTCCATGTATTAGTGATATCTTATGATGTTTCTTTTTCTGTGTGACTTATTTTTCGTAGAATCATCGTACCTGAATCCACTCATTATGGCGCTACGGGCCAGATGACATAGATTTCATTGCTGTGTGATATTCCATTGTACGTACGTAGCACAACTTCTTTATCCATTTTTTGCTTTCTCGGATATTTAACTTGTACCGTAGACGAGGTTCCTGTAAACGGAGCCGTCCCGAACTTTGGGGTGGCTGTGTGTTTTTGATTTTAATTTCCCTAAGCTATAGGACCATAAGTGGAAGTGCCATAGGCTGTGTTGCTTTGTTTCCTATGTGTTTCAGGAAACACCATACACTTCTCCAGAGTGGCTGTTGGCAATTTACATCCCACCGTTCAGCATAACAAGGCTCCCTGTTCTCCATGACCTGTCCTGCCTTTCTTGATTTTACACTTTTTTCAGATGGCCCTATTGACCGGGAGGCAGTGAGACCACATTGTAGTGCAGATTTCCTTTACCCGCAGGTTTGGTTGGCCAAAAAGTGCGTATGCGTTTTTTCCTGAATATATTCAGGAAAAAACGCATACACCCTTTTTGGCCAAGTGCATCATTGTCGACATTCTCCCTCTTTTCGTATGCTTTAAGTGCAATTCCTGTCTACCCCCTGAAATCGTTTTCCTGAAATTCTGCCCCGCTTTCCAGTCCTCTTCGAAGACTTACTTCAGTACATTTTTGGACGATAGCTGTCATTCTTTACTCTGTAGGTTTTTGAATTACAGTGACCCTGAGCTCCTTCCTTCAACTCGCTTTCTTTTGAGCTGGCCGCAAACCCGCAGGACTGCTTCAGGCCCTAATCTGTTTCCGGCAAGGCACGCTGAGCCTTTGGTTATTTCCTCTTCCTGGTGGGAAATGAGCGTTCCATTTGCCCGTGCAGAGACCTACAGCTAGTCTCTCATTGGTTCTCCCTATTCCTGTTCATCTTGCGCAGAAATTGCAAACTGTGCCAAACAGGAGGTTAAATGCACTGACTCTCCAAGTGGGGAGAGTGTTAGTAAAGCGTCTGGAATGGTGAACCTGAGTGCCAGGGGACGAAAACTGAGATGCATTTGAAAACGTTTCCCAATCACATGGTGGACCATACTCTGGGTTTCCCATGCATGTTTTAGCTGAAGGAAGAATCCCTTAAACCTGGAGAGTTGGGACCCTTGGAATGGGTATCATGCAGTATGACTTCAAAGGGTCTGCATTTGCTCACTGAACCTCACCAATGCTATCAGCCCGAAGTGTCAAGCCTTATGTCTCACTCACCTCTGGGTGTAGATGGGGTAAATCCAGGTTTCATGACAAGCCCTGAATGAATTATTTAAGAATTGCTCTCTATTTCACTGTCATTGTGTTTTGTTTTTGAAATTTATGTTGATATTGGGATTTATCGGATTTTCACTGCTGGGTTGAGGCCGCTGTACACACGCTTGATTTCCTTATGGAGACATATAAATCCATGGGTTTTAAGATTCTTACTGGTCAGGTATCTTCTCAGGCGTTGAATATGTGGTGTTGAGTCCATTTCGTTGAGCAAGGAGTAGGTCTTGTCTTTTATATATTTGGCTTATGGAACGGTATCTGTGCTAATTTCAATCTTTGATTTTATGCAGCACCCCAACTCACCTTTCCCCATAAGCAAGCATAAGTTGGTTTTCTAAATTTGAGACCCTGTTCTGTTTTGTAATTCAGTTCATGTGTAGCCAAGTTTACATTCCGTGTATTAGTGATATCTTATGAGGTTTCATATTCTGTGTGACTTATTTCTCGTAGAATCATCGTACCTGAATCCACTCATTATGCCGCTATGGGCCTGATGACGTAGATTTCATTGTTGTGTGATATTCCATTGTACGTACGTAGCACAACTTCTTTATCCATTTTTTGCTTTCTGGGATATTTAACTTGTACCGTAGACAAGGTTCTTGTAAACAGAGCCGTCCCAAACTTTGGGGTGGCTGTGTGTTTTTGATTTTAATTTCAATAAGCAATAGGACAATAAGTTGAAGTGCCATAGGCTGTGTTGCTTTGTTTCCTATGTGTTTCAGGAAACACCATACACTTCTCCAGAGTGGCTGTTGGCAATTTACATCCCACCCATCAGCATAACAAGGCTCCCTGTTCTCCATGACCTGTCCTGCCTTTCTGGATTTTACCCTATTTTCAGATGGCCCTTTTGAGCGGTGGGCAGTGAGAATTCATTGTAGTGCAGATTTCCTTTACATGCTTGCTTGGTTGGCCAAAAGGTGCGTATGAGTTTTTTCCTGAATATATTCAGGAAAAAACGCATACGCCCTTTTTGGCCAAGTGCATCATTGTCGACATTCTGCCTCTTTTCCTATGCTTTAAGTGCAATTCCAGCCTACCCCCTGAAATCGTTTTCCTGAAATTCTGCCCCGCTTTCAAGTCCCCTTCGAAGACTTACTTCAATATATTTTTGGACGATAGCAGTCATTCATAACTCTGCAGGTTTGTGAATGACAGTGCCCCTGAGCTCCTTTCTTCAACTCGCTTTCTTGTGAGCTGGCCGCAAAACCGCAGGATTGCTTCAGGCCCTAATCTGTTTCCGGCAGGGCACGCTGAGCCTTTGGTTAATTCCTCTTCCTGGTGGGAAATGAGCATTCCATTTGCCCGTGCAGACACCTACAGCTAGTCTCTCATTGGTTCTCCCTATTCCTGTTCATCTTGCGCAGAAATTGCAAACTGTGCCAAACAGGAGGTTAAAGGCACTGACTCTCCAAGTGGGGAGAGTGTTAGTAAAGCGTCTAGAATGGTGAACCCGAGAACCAGGTTCGAAAACTGAGATGCATTTGAAAACGTTTCCCAATCACACGGTGGACCATACTCTGGGTTTCCCATGCATGTTTTAGCTGAAGGCGGAATCCCTTAAACCTGGAGAGTTGGGACCCTTGGAATGGGTACCATGCAGTATGACTTCAAGAGGTCTGCGTTTGCTCACCGAACCTCACCAACGCTTTCAGCCCAATGTGTCCAGCCTTATGTCTCACCCAGCTCTGCGTGTAGATGTGGTAATTCCAGGTTGCATCACAATCCCTGTATGAATTATTTAAGAATTGCTCTCTATTTCACTGTCATTGTGTTTTGTTTTTGAAATTTATTTTGATAATGAGATTTATCGGATTTTCACTGCTGCATTTAGGCCGCTGTACACACGCTTGACTTCCTTATGGAGACATATAAATCCATGGGTTTTAAGATTCTTACTTGTCAGGTATATTCCCAGGCGTTGCGTCCGTTTCGTTGAGCAAGGTGTAGGTCTTGTCTATTATATATTTGGCTTATGGAACGGTATCTGTGCTAATTTCAATCTCTGGTTTTATGCAGCACCCCAACTCACCTTTCCGCATAAGCAAGCATAAGTTGATTTTCTCAATTGGAGACCATTTTCTGTTTTGTAATTTAGTTCATGTGTAGCCAAGTTTACATTCCGTGTATTAGTCATATCTTATGATGTTTCTTTTTCTGTGTGACTTATTTCTCGTAGAATCATCGTACCTGAATCCACTCATTATGGTGCTTCGGGCCTGATGACGTAGATTTCATTGCTGAGTGATATTCCATTGTAAGTGTGTATCACAACTTCTTTATCCATTTTTTGCTTTCTCGGATATTTAACTTGTACCATAGACGAGGTTCTTGTAAACAGAGCCGTCCCAAATTTTGGGGTGGATGTGTGTTTTTTATTTTAATTTCCCTAAGCTATAGGACCATAAGTGGAAGTGCCATAGGCTGTGTTGCTTTGTTTCCTACGTGTTTCAGGAAACACTATACACTTCTCCAGAGTGGCTGTTGGCAATTTATATCCCGCACATCAGCATAACAAGGCTCCCTGTTCTCCATGACCTGTCCTGCCTTTCTGGATTTTACACTTTTTTCAGATGGCCCTTTTGACCGGGGAGCAGTGAGACTTCATTGTAGTGCAGATTTCCTTTACACGCCTGCTTGGTTGGCCAAAAAGTGCGTATGCGTTTTTTCCTGAATATATTCAGGAAAAAACGCATACGCCCTTTTTGGCCAAGTGCATCATTGTCGACATTCTGCCTCTTTTCCTATGCTTTAAGTGCAATTCCAGTCTACCCCCTGAAATCGTTTTCCTGAAATTCTGCCCCGCTTTCAAGTCCTCTTCGAAGACTTACTTCAATACATTTTTGGACGATAACTGTCATTCATAACTCTGCAGGTTTGTGAATTACAGTGCCCCTGAGCTCCTTTCCTCAACTCGCTTTCTTGTGAGCTGGCCGAAAAACCGCAGGATTGCTTCAGGCCCTAATCTGTTTCCGGCAGGGCACGCTGACCATTTGGTTAATTCCTCTTCCTGGTGGGAAATGAGCGTTCCATTTGCCCGTGCAGACACCTATAGCTAGTCTCTCATTGGTTCTCCCTATTCCTGTTCATCTTGCGCAGAAATTGCCAACTGTGCCAAACAGGAGGTTAAAGGCACTGACTCTCCAAGTGGGGAGAATGTTAGTAAAGCGTCTGGAATGGTGAACCCGAGTACCAGGGGACGAAAACTGCGATGCATTTGAAAACGTTTCCCAATCACACGGTGGACCATACTCTGGGTTTCCCATGCATGTTTTAGCTGAAGGAAGAATCCCTTAAACCTGGAGATTTAAGACCCTTGGAATGGGTACCAGGCAGTATGATTTCAAAGGGTCTGCGTTTGCTCACCGAACCTCACCAATGCTATCAGCCCGAAGTGTCCAGCCTTATGTCTCACACAGCTCTGGGTGTAGATGTGGTAAATCCAGGTTGCATCACAAGCCCTGAGTGAATTATTTAAGAATTTCTCTCTATTTCACTGTCATTGTGTTTTGTTTTCAAAATTAATTTTGATAATGGGATTTATCGGATTTTCACTGCTGCATTTAGTCCGCTGTACACTCGTTTGATTTCCTTATGGAGACATATAAATCCATGGGTTTTAAGATTCTTACTTGTCAGGTATGTTCCCAGGCGTTGAATATGGGGTGTTGAGTACATTTCACTGAGCAAGGAGTAGGTCTTGTCTATTATATATTTGGCTTATGGAACGGTATCTGTGCTAATTTCAATCTCTGGTTTGATGCAGCACCCCAACTCACCTTTCCCCATAATCAAGCATAAGTTGGTTTTCTAAATTTGAGACCCTGTTCTGTGTTGTAATTCAATTCATGTGTAGCCAAGTTTACATTCCGTGTATTAGTGATATCTTATGATGTTTCTTTTTCTGTGTGACTTATTTCTCGTAGAATCATCGTACCTGGATCCACTCGTTATGCCGCTACGGGCCTGATGACGTAGATTTCATTGCTGAGTGATATTCCATTGTACGTGCGTACCACAATTTCTTTATCCATTTTTTGCTTTCTCGGATATTTAACCTGTACCGTAGACGAGGTTCTTGTAAACAGAGCCGTCCCAAACTTTGGGGTGGCTGTGTGTTTTTGATTTTAATTTCCCTAAACTATAGGACCATAAGTGGAAGTGCCATAGGCTGTGTTGCTTTGTTTCCTACGTGTTTCAGGAAACACCATACGCTTCTCCAGAGTGGCTGTTGGAAATTTACATCCTGCCCATCAGCATACCAAGGCTCCCTGTTCTCCATGACCTGTCCTGCCTTTCTGGATTTTACACGTTTTTCAGATGGCCCTTTTGCCCGGGGGGCAGTGAGACTTCATTGTACTGCAGATTTCTTTTACACGCTGGCCTGGTTGGCGAAAAAGGGCGTATGCGTTTTTTCCTGAATATATTCAGGAAAAAACGCATACGCCCTTTTTGGCCAAGTGCATCATTGTCGACATTTTGCCTCGTTTCCTATGCTTTATGTGCAATTCCAGCCTACCCCCTGAAATCGTTTTCCTGAAATTCTGCCCCGCTTTCAAGTCCTCTTCTAAGACTTACTTCAGTACATTTTTGGATGATAGCTGTCATTCATAACTCTGCAGGTTTGTGATTTACAGTGCCCCTGAGCTCCTTTCTTCAACTCGCTTTTTAGTGAGCTGGCCGCAAAACCGCAGGATTGCTTCAGGCCGTAATCTCTTTCCCGCAGGGCACGATGAGCCTTTGGTTAATTCCTCTTCCTGGTGGGAAATGAGCGTTCCATTTGCCCGTGCAGACACCTACAGCTAGTCTCTCATTGGTTCTCCCTATTCCTGTTCATCTTGCGCAGAAATTGCAAACTGTGCCAAACAGGAGGTTAAAGTCCCTGACTCTCCAAGTGGGGAGAGTGTTAGTAAAGCGTCTGGAATGGTGAACCCGAGTACCAGGGGACGAAAACTGAGATGCATTTGAAAACGTTGCCCAATCACACGGTGGACCATACTCTGGGTTTCCCATGCATGTTTTAGCTGAAGGAAGAATCCGTTAAACCTGGAGAGTTGGGACCCATGGAATGGTTACCATGCAGTATGACTTCAAAGGGTCTGCGTTTGCTCACCGAACCTCACCAATGCTATCAGCCCGAAGTGTCCAGCCTTATGTCTCACCCAGCTCTGGGTGTAGATGTGGTAAATCCAGGTTGCATCACAAGCCCTGAATGAATTATTTAAGAATTGCTCTCTATTTCACTGTCATTGTGTTTTGTTTTTGAAATTTATTTTGATAATGGGATTTATCGGATTTTCACTGCTGCGTTTAGGCCGCTGTACACACGCTTGATTTCCTTATGGAGACATATAAATCCATGGGTTTTAAGATTCTTACTTGTCAGGTATCTTCCCAGGCGTTGAATATACAGTGTTGAGTCCATTTCGATGAGAAAGGAGTAGGTCTTGTCTATTATATATTTGGCTTATGGAACGGTATCTGTGCTAATTTCAATCTCTGGTTTTATGCAGCACCCCAACTCACCTTTCCCCATAAGCAAACATAAGTTGGTTTTCTAAATTTGAGAAGCTGTTCTGTTTTGTAATTCAGTTCATGTGTAGCCAAGTTTACATTCCGTTTATTAGTGTTATATTATGATGTTTCTTTTTCTGTGTGACTTATTTCTCGTAGAATCATCGTACCTGAATCCACTCATTATGCCGCGACGGGCCTGATGACGTAGATTTCATTGCTGAGTGATATTCCATTGTACGTGCCTACCACAACTTCTTTATCCATTTTTTGCTTTCTCAGATATTTAACTTGTATCGTACGAGGTTCTTGTAAACAGAGCCGTCCCAAACTTTGGGGCGGCTGTGTGTTTTTTAATTTTAATTTCCCTAAGCTATAGGACCATAAGTGGAAGTGCCATAGGCTGTGTTGCTTTGTTTCCTACGTGTTTCAGGAAACACCATACACTTCTCCAGAGTGGATGTTGGCAATTTACATCCCGCCCATCAGCATAACAAGGCTCCCTGTTCTCCATGACCTGTCCTGCCTTTCTGGAATTTACACTTTTTTCAGATGGCCCTTTTGACCGGGGGGCAGTGAGACTTCATTGTAGTGCACATTTCCTTTACACGGTTGCTTGGTTGGCCAAAAAGGGCGTATGCGTTTTTTCCTGAATATATTCAGGAAAAAACGCATACGCCCTTTTTGGCCAAGTGCATCATTGTCGACATTCTGCCTCTAATCCTATTCTTTAAGTGCAATTCCAGTCTACCCCCTGAATTCGTTTTCCTGAAATTCTGCCCCGATTTCAAGGCCTCTTCGAAGACTTACTTCAAAACATTTTTAGGCGATAGCTGTCATTCATTACTCTGCAGATTTGTGAATTACAGTGTCCCTGAGCTCCTTTCTTCAACTCGCTTTTTTGTGAGCTGGCCGCAAACCCGCAGGATTGCTTCAGGCCCTAATCTGGTTCCGGCATGGCATGCTGAGCCTTTGGTTAATTCCTCTTCCTGGTGGGAAATGAGCGTTACATTTGCACGTGCAGACACCTTCACATGAGTCGTCATGGTGCCCCTTTGCCCCGGTTATCTCTATGGAGTTTGGAGTTGGAGGGCCTCCTCACTCAAGATCAGTGTGCCCACGGAGCCAACCCTGCAACTTCAGGGCATGGTTGGGGGTTAGGATCACCACGAGGGTTCCTTTTCCCTTAGGAGGGAGGTGGCCTTTTGGGCTGCTGATTTCCAGGTTTTCAGATACTGCCAGTATCTTGGCCAGATGTGGCGGTGGGCCAAGCCCCTTGGTGACCGTAGTTTATCCTACCTGGATCGCATTCTTGCATTGTTCCATTTCAAGTGGTCCCAGGTTTTGCACTAATACTCCAATGGCGATTCACCGTTCACCAGGAATGTAAAGGTCAAAGGGTTTAGCTAAATTAGGGAGTTCCAGGGCAAGGGTCTGAATTGACTGCTCTTTCCATTCTTGAAAGGCCACTTCTGCATTCTATTCAAAAGGATCATCATCTTTTCCTTTCAGTGTTTCATATAGAGGCCGAGCTAGTAGACTGTAGTTAGGGATCCAGAAGCAGCAAACCCTGGCCTCCCCAGGAACCCCTAAGCTGTCTTCTAGTTTCAGAAATGGGTAAGGCTGTAAATTGTTTCTTCCCTTTCCTGGGATGGGCTTCTCCGACCTTCTGTGAGAATGAAGCCCAGGCAGGTCACCGTAGTCTGTGATATTTGAGCTTTTTCTTGGACAACTTGTATCCTTTATTGGCTTGGTAGTTCAGAGGTCTCCTTAGTAGGGCTGGCGATCAGAATGTCGTCTGCATATTGAAGGAGTGTTTCCTTTTCCAGAGGTAGAACTTTTAGGTCTTTAGCTGAGCTTTCCCCAAAGATGGTGTGGGAATTTTTGAACCCTTGGGGCAACACGGCCCGGAAGTATTGTTTTAGTTGTATGTTGAGTCCTGCCACTCACAAGCCAAAATTTCTTGTGACTCTGGGACTAATAGAATACAAAAGAAGGCATCATTGAAGACTAATACAGAATACCATGTCCTGGTGGTTGGTAGAATGACCAGCAGGGTGTAGGGTTTAGGAACTACTGGAGGTATATCCTTGGTGGCTTCACTGACTGTCCTGACATCCTTTACCAGGACTCCAGCAGCCCATGGGGCTCTCGAGGTCAGGCCAATCCCAGGATATGGAGCTCACCTGGGCAGGTACCCCACCCCAGCCCACGGGGCTCTCGTGTTCAGGACCCTCCCAGGGTATGGGGTTCCCTGGGCAGGTCCCCCTGCAGCCCATGGGGCTCTCGTGGTCAGGCCCCTCCCAGGATACAGAGCTACCCTTGCAGGTACCATGGCAGGGCTGGGAACACAGGAACCGTGCATATCGCCCTCATTGCAGAGCACTCCCAGCTCACCTGTCACTCAGATCTGACACAGAGCACCTCAGAGCAGGACTTGAACTAACAAACAGCAGCTCCGACAGGTCTGTGACCCTGGGCATCACTCTGTGTGGCCTCCCTCCACCTGGTCTTCCAGAGACTTCCACTGCACCCGGGGCCCAGGACTCTGTCTCCACCCACCACCCACCCCTCCTCTCCCTGACTCCTGGGTTCCTCTCATTAGGAGAGGGTTTTCTTGAAGTTGTCTCCCACTCATGGGCCAGATAATATAATTAGAAAACAAGCCAGAGCTGCAGCCCCTTGTCTATCCTGACTCTCAGGAGCCCACACCTGTTCCTTGGACCTGGCCGATTCAGCAAGTTCCAGTTTCTGCAACTGTGAGCCCCTGAGGGCTGATTATTGGCTGGCCTGGGAAGCCCGACCGTGCCGGCCAGCCCTCCCCAGGTGTGCTTGGGTTCAGATCAATATAAACACCGCTCCAGGCAGCAAGAGCCCCTGCAGCTGTGCCTGACGCCATTTTCTCTGCCCTGTCAGCAGTCTTGGGGCTGGACTGGTGGGAGGGAGTGAGAGGCCACGGCTTTGTGGGTGGCCCAGTGTGAGTGGGGCTCTGCTGGACTTTCTGCAGCAGTTGCCAAGATGCCACCTGCTAAAGAAGAGGATGTGTCACCCATACCTGCCGCTGGAATTTCTCCCTGGGCAGAGGTGAGTGAGGAAGAAAGCAGTGGGAGCCGGGACAGCAGGGGTATCTCAGGCAGGGAAATGGAAAGCTTCCAGAAGAGCACCCAGGGCCAGGACCACCCTGGCTGGCCTGCAGGCACCAAGTCGGCTGGCATGCTGTCGCTCATGTGGCTCCATGGCCCTTCCTCTAGGCTTTCAAGTCCTTGTACATATTCAGGTGTTTTACCTGGGAAGGGTGGGAACATTTCAGCAGCAGCTGGCCTGGGGCTCAGCCCACGTTTACTCACAGATGCCTCGGCACGGTCCCCCAGCTTTGCAATGAGGACGCTTGTTGCGTGGGGCCTGCTGGCTGAATGGGAGATGATTCCCCACCACTGACCAACTTCAGAATTGTTTACAACTGGAGCAAGTGCCCTGATACGGTTTTCCTCTGTGTAGCTGGTGGGTTCTGTTTTTTTTTCTTTTTTTCTTTTTTGGTTCAAGGTAGATTTTATTCCTCTTTTTTGTATTTACAGATATAAGCATGGAAATAATTTATTCATATAAATACATGTATGTGAAGGGAAGAATATTTTTTCTGTTTTACTTTTTGTAATTTGAATTTTATTTTATTTTTTTATACAGCAGGTTCTTTTTGGTTATCTATTTTATACATATAAATGTATACATGCCAATCCCAATCTCTCAACTCCTCCCACCACCACCCCCCAACAGCTTTCCCCCCTTGGTGTCCATACGTTTGTTGTCTACATCTGTTGCTCTATTTCTGCCTTGCAAAACGGTTCATCTGTACAATTTGTCTAGGTTCCACATATAAGCATTAATAGACAAGATTTCTTTTTCTCTTTCTGACTTACTTCACTCTGATTGACAGTCTCTAGATCCATCAAAGTCTCTACAAATGACACAATTTCATTCCTTTTTATGGCTTAGTAATATTCCATTTTATATATGTACCACATCTTTATGCATTCGTCTGTCTGTGGGCATTTAGGTTGCTTCCATTACCTGGATATTGTAAATAGTGATGCAATGAACATTGCGGTGAATGTCTCTTTTTGATTTATGGTTTTGTCTGGGTACATGCCCAGTAGTGGGACTGCTGTATCATATGGTAATTCTATTCTTAGTTTTATAAGAAACTCCATAACGTTCTCCACAGTGACTGTATCAATTTCATTCCCAACAATAACGGAAGAGGGTTCCTTACCTCCACACCCTTTCCAGCATTTGTTGTTTGTAGATTTTCTGATGATGCCCATTCTAACAGGTGTGAGGTGATACACCATGGATGAGTCTATTTCGTTGAGCAAAGAGTAGGTCTTGTCTATTACATATTTGGCTTATGGAACGGTATGTGTGCTAATTTCAATCTCTGGTTTTATACAGCACCGCAACTCAACTTTCCCCTTAAGCAAGCATAAGTTTTTATCTAAATGTGAGACTCTGTTCGGTTTTGGAATTCAGTTTATGTGTAGCCAAGTTTACACTCTCTCTATTAGTGATATCTTATGATAATTCTCTTTCTCTGTGTGACATATTTCTCTTAGAATCATCATACTTAAATCCACTCAATTTGCTGCTACAGGCCTGATGACATTGATTTCATTGCTGAGTGATATTCCATTGTACGTAAGTAGCACAACTCCTTTATCCATATTTTTCTTTCTGGGATATTTAATTTGTACTGGACTCAAGGTTCTTGTAAACACAGCAGCCCTAAATTTGGTGTTGGCTGTGTCTTGTTGATTTTAATTTTCCTAAGCTATAGGGCCAAAAGTGGAAGTGCCCTAGGGTCTGTAGCTTTGTTTTTCAGATGTTTCAGGATACACCATAAACATCTCCAGAGTGTCTGTTGGCAATTTACATCCCGCCCATCAGCATAACAAGGCTCCCTGTTCTCCATGGCCTGTCCTGTGTTTCTGGTTTTTACACTTTTTTCAGATGGCCCTTTTGACGAATGGGAAATGAGACTTCATTGTAGTGCGGATTTCCATTGCTCGAGTGCTTGGTTGGCCAAAAAGGGCATATGTGTTTTTTCCTGAATATATTCAGGAAAAAATGTTTACGCACTTTTGTCCAAGTGCATCACTGTCAAAGATCTGCCGCTTTTCACATGCTTTAAATGCAATTCCAATCTACCTCCTGAAATATGATTCCTGCAATTCTGCCTCGTTTTGAAGTCCTCTTTGCAGACTTACTTCAGTATATTTTTGCCAATAGCTGTCATTTATAACTCTGCAGGTTTGTGAATTACAGTGCCCGTGATTTCCTTTCTTAACTCGTTTCCTTGAAAGCTGGCCACAGAACCGCAGGTTTGCTTTAGGCCATAATCAGGGTCTGGCACGGCACTCTGAGCCTTTGGTTAATTCCTCTTCCTGGTGGGAAATTAGAGTTAAATGTGCCCCTCCGGACACCTGCCTCACTCCCAGCCCCTTGGTGATGTGTGTCCTGTGGTTTGAGGCCACATGTGCTGGGTTCCTCACCTTTGGCTGATGTGGCCCCACTGGTGTGAGGACACTCCTGCCTGGTTCCCATCCCCTTGGTGATGTGGGCCCTCCGGTGAGAGTCTGATCCTGGTTGGGTTCCTCACACTTCTGTGAGGTGGGCCCTCTTCTCTGACGTCACTCCTGCCTGGCTGGCACACCCCGCCTTGGCGAAGTCGGCCCTCTGATGGGATTTGGTGCCTGCTGGGTGTCTCCTGCCCTCGGTAATGAGGGCCCTCTGGCGTCAGGCCCTAATTCCTGGGCTCCCAATATTTTCTGATATGCGCCCTGTGGTTCGAGTACACTCCTGCCAGGTTCCCAACCACATGGGAATGTGGGCCTTCTGCTCTGAGGTCCCAACCGTGGGTTGCTCAGTTTCATGATGAGGGCCCTCTGCTGTGAGTTCTCTCCGGCCTGGATCCCATAGCCTCGCTGCTCCTGGCCACCTGCTGGGAGGTTCCAACTGCGGGATTCCTCACCTTTTTTCTTCTATGGACCCTCTGTTTTGAGACTCCTCCTGCCTGCCTCACTCCCAGTCCCTTGGTGATGTGTGTCCTCTGGTGTGAGGCCACGTGTGCTGGGTCCCTTGCCTTTCGATGATGTGGCCCCACTGGTGTGAGGACACTCCTGCCTGCTTCCTATCCCCTTGATGATGTGGGCCCTCTGGTGAGAGTCTGATCCTGGCTGGGTTCCTCACCCTTCTGTGAGGTGGGCCCTCTGCTGTGAGGTCACTCCTGCCTGGCTGGCACACCCCACCTGGGCAACATCGGCCCTCTTGTGGCACTTGGAGCCTGCTGGGAGCCTCCTCCCCTCGGTGATGGGGGCCCTCTAGCGTCAGGCCCTAACTGCTGGGTACCCACATTTTCTGATACGTGCTAAGTGGTGCGAGGACACTCCTGCGAGGTTCCCATCCCCATGGGCATGTGGGCCTTCTGCTCTAAGGTCCCAACACCTGTGTTGTTCACCGTTTCATGATGTTGTCTCTCTGGTGTTAGTTCACTCAGGCCTAGATCCCATAGACTCTGTGCTCTGAGCCGACTGCTGGGAGGTTCCTACTGCTGGATTCCTTACCTTTTTTATTCTTTGGGTCCTGTGTTTTTATGCTCCTACTTCCTGACTCACTCCCAGCCCCTTTGTGATGTAGGTCCTCTGGTTTAAGGCCACATGTACCGGTTTCCTCACCTTTATTGATGTGGCCCCACTGGTGTGAGGACACTCCTGCCTGGTTCCCATCCCCTTGGTGATGGGGGCCCTCTGGTGAGAGTCTGATCCTGTCTGGATTCCTCACACTTCTGGGAGGTGGGCCCTCTGCTGTGAGGTCACTCCTGCCTGGCTGGCACACGTCACGTTGGTGATGTGGGCCCTCAGTTGGGAGTTGGTGCCTGCTGGGAGTCTCCTCCCCTCGGTAATGAGGGCCCTCTGGCGTCAGGCCCTAACTCATGGGCTCCCAAAATTTTCTGATGTGCGCCCTGTCGTGCGAGTACACTCCAGCCAGGGTCCCTTCCCTACGGGATGTGGGCTTTCTGCTCTGTTGTCCCAACGGCTGGGTTGCTCACAGTGTCAGAATGTGGGCCCTCTGCTCTGAGTTCACTCCGGCATGGATCCCATAACCTCGGTGCTCTGGGCCACCTGCTTGGAGCTTCCAACTGTGGGGTTCCTCACCTTTTTTATTCTATGGGCCCTCTGTTCTGAGTCTCCTCCTGCATGCCTCACTCCCAGCCCTTTCGTGATGTGCGTCCCCTTGTTTGAGGCCACATGTGCTGTGTTCCTCACCTTTCGCTGATGTGGCCCCACTGGAGTGAGGACACTCCTGCCTTGTTCCGATCCCCTTGGTGATGTGGGCCCTCTGGTGAGAGTCTTATCCTGGCTGGGTTCCTCACCCTTCTGTGAGGTAGGCCCTCTGCTGTGAGGTCACTCCTGCCTGGCTGGCCCACGTCACCTTGGCGACGTGGGCCCTCAGTTGGGAGTTGGTGCCTGCTGGGAGTCTCCTCCCCTCGGTAATGAGGGCCCTCTGGCGTCAGACCCTAACTCCTGGGCTCCCAAAATTTTCTGTTGTGCGCCCTGTGGTGCTAGTACACTCCTGCCAGGTTCCCAACCCCATGGGATTGTGGGCCTTCTGCTCTGAGGTCCCAACCGTGGGTTGCTCAGTTTCTTGATGAGGGCCCTCTGGTGTGAGTTCACTCCAGCATGGATCCCATAGCCTCGCTGCTCCTGGCCACCTGCGGGGAAGTTCCAACTGCGGGATTCCTCACCTTTTTCCTTCTATGGGCCCTCTGTTTTGAGACTCCTCCTGCCTGCCTCACTCCCAGCCCCTTGGTGATGTGTGTCCTCTGGTTTGAGGCCACGTGTGCTGGGTCCCTCACCTTTCGATGATGTGGCCCCACTGGTGTGAGGACACTCCTGCCTGGTTCCTATCCCCTTGGTGATGTGGGCCCTCTGGTGAGAGTCTGATCCTGGCTGGGTTCCTCACCCTTCTGTGAGGTGGGCCCTCTGCTGTGAGGTCACTCCTGCCTGGCTGGCACACCCCGCCTTGGCAATGTCGGCCCTCTTGTGGCAGTTGGAGCCTACTGGGAGCCTCCTCCCCTCAGTGATGAGGGCCCTCTGGCGTCAGGCCCTAACTGCTGGGTACCCACATTTTCTGATACGTGCTAAGTTGTGCGAGGACACTCGTGCCATGTTCCCAACCCCATGGTGATGTGGGCCTTCTGCTCTGAGGTCCAAACGGCTGGGTTGCTCAGAGTTTCATGATGTGGGCCCTCTGCTGTGAGTTCACTGTGGCCTGGATCGCATAGACTCGGTGCTCTGGGCCGCCTGCTGGGAGGTTCCCACTGCAGGATTCCTCAGCTTTTTTATTCTATTCGCCCTGTGTTGTGAGGCTACTCATGCCTGCCTCACTCCGAACCCCTTGGAGATCTGGATCCTCTGGTTTAGGCCACATGTGCTGGGTTCCTCACCTTTCTATGATGTGGTCACCCTGGTGTGAAGACAGTCCTGCCTGGTTCTGATGCCCTTGGTGATGTGGGCCCTCTGGTGAGAGTCTTATCCTGGCTGGGTTCCTCACCATTCTGTGAGGTAGGCCCTCAGCTGTGAGGTCACTCCTGCCTGGCTGTTGCACGTCACCTTGGCGACATGGTCCCTCCGTAGGGAGTTGGTGCCTGCTTGGGGTCTCCTCCCCTTGGTAATGAGGGCCCTCTGGCATCAGGCCCTAATTTCTGGGTTCCCAAAATTCTCTGATGTGCACCCTGTGGTGTGAGTACACTTCTGCCAAGTTCCCAACCACATGGGAATGTGGGCCTTCTGCTCTAAGGTCCCAACGGCTGGGTTGCTCACAGTTTCATGATGAGGGCCCTCTGTTTTGAGTTCAGTCAGGCCTGGATCCCATAGCCTCGCTGCTCCTGGCCGCCTGCTGGGAGGTTCCAACTGCGGGATTCCTCACCTTTTTTACGCAATGGGCCCTCTGTTTTGAGGCTCCTCCTGCCTGCCTCACTCCCAGCCCCTTGGTGATGTGTGTCCTGTAGTTTGAGGCCACGTGTGCTGGGTCCGTCACATTTCGGTGATGTGGCCCCACTGGTGTGAGGACACTCTTGCCTGTTTTCCATTCCCTTGGTGATGTGGGCCCTCTGGTGAGAGTCTGATCCTCTTTGGGTTCCACACACTTTTGTGTGGTTGGCCCTCTGCTCTGAGGTCACTCCTGCCTGGCTGGCACACCCCGCATTGGCGACGTCGGCCCTCTGGTAGCAGTTGGAGCTTGCTGGGAGCCTCCTCTCCTCAGTGATGAGGGCCCTCTGGCGTCCGGCCCTAACTGCTGGGCTCCCCACATTTTCTGTTGTGTGCCCACTGGTGCGATGACACTCCTGCTTGGTTCCCTTCCCCATGGGGATGTGGGCCTTGTGCTCTGAGGTCACAACGGCTGGGTTGCTTACAGTATCACGATGAGGGCCCTCTGTTGTGAGTTCATCACTGCCTGGATCCCATAGCCTCGGTGCTCTGGGCCGCCTGCTGGGATGTTCCAACTGCTGGATTCCTCACCTTTTTATACAATGGGCCATGTGTTGTGAGGTTAATCCTGCCTGCCTCGCTCTGAGACCCATGGTGATGTGGGTCTTCTGGTTTGAGGCCACATGTGCTGGGTACCTCAACTTTCGATGATGTGGCCCCACGGGTGTGAGGACACTCGTGCCTGATTCCCAGCCCCTTGCTTATGTGGGCACTCTGGTGAGAGTCTGATCATGACTGGGTTCCTTACCCTTCTGTGAGGTGGGCGCTCTGATGTGAGGTCACTCCTGCCTGGATGGCTCACGTCACCTTGGCGACGTAGGCCCTCTGTTGGCCACTGAAGCATGCTGGGAGCCTCCTACCCTCTTTAATGAGGGCCCTGGAAGAAACGCATATGCCCTTTTTGACCAAGTGCATCATTGTCGAAGTTCTGCCTCTTCTCCTATACTTTCAGAGGACTTCCCGTCTACCTCCTGAAATCGTATTCCTGGAATTCTGCCCCGCGTTCAAGTCCTCTTTGCAGCCTTACTTCAATATATTTTTGGACGATAGCTGTCATTTATAACTCTGCAGGTTTGTGAATTACAGTGCCCCTGAGCTCCATTCTTCAACTCGCTTTCTTGTGAGCTGGCCGCAAAACCGCAGGATTGCTTCAGGCCCTAATCTGGTTCCGGCACGGCATGTTGAGCCTTTGGCTAATTCCTCTTCCTGATGGGAAATGAGCGTTAAATTTGCTCGTGCAGACACCTACAGCTAATCTCTCATTGGTTCTCCCTATTCCTGTTCATCTTGCGCAGAAATTCCAAACTGTGCCAAACAGGAGGTTAAAGACACTGACTCTCCAAGTGGGGAAAGAGTTAGTAAAGCGTCTGGAATGGTAAAACCGAGTATGAGGGGACGAAAACTGAGATGCCTTTAAAAAGGTTTCCCGGTCACACGGTGGACCATATTCTGGGTTTCCCATGCGTGTTTTACCTGAAGGAAGAATCCCTTAAACCTGGAGAGGTGGGACCCATGGAACGGGTACCATGCAGTATGACTTCAAAGGGCCTGCATTTTCTCACCGAACCTCACCAATGCTAACAGCCCAAAGTGTCGAACCTTATGTCTCACTCAGCTCTGGGTGTAGATGTGGTAAATCCAGGTTGCATCACAAGACCTGAATGAATTATTTAAGAATTGCTCTCTATTTCACTGTCATTGTGTTTGTTTTTGTAGTTCATTTTGATAATGGGATTTATCGGATTTTCTCTGCTGCGTTCATGCAGCTGTACACACACTTGATTCTCTTATGAAGACATATAAATCCATGGGTTTGAAGATTCTTACTAGTCATGTGTAATCCTAGGAGTTGAATATGTTGTGTTAAGTCCATTTCGTTGAGCAAGGTGTAGGTCTTGACTATTACATATTTGGCTTATGGAAAGGTATGTGTGCTAATTTCTATCTCTGGTTTTATGCAGCACCCCACCTCACCTTTCCCCATAAGCAAGCATAAGTTGGTTTTCTAAATTTGAGACCCTGTTCTGTTTTGTAATTCAGTTCATGTGTAGCCAAGTTTACATTCCGTGTATTAGTGATATCTTATGATATTTCATTTTCTGTGTGACTTATTTCACTTAGAATCATCGTACCTGGATCCACTCAATATGCCGCGACGGGCCTGATGACATAGATTTCATTGGTGAGTGATATTCCATTGTACGTACGTACCACAACTTCTTTAACCATTTTTCATATTCTGGGATATTTAACTTGTACCGTAGACGAGGTTCTTGTAAACAGAGCCGTCCCAAACTTTGGGGTGGCTGTGTGTTTTTGATTTTAATTTCCCTAAGCTATAGGACCATAAGTGGAAGTGCCATAGGCTCTGTTGCTTTGTTTCCTACGTGTTTCAGGAAACCCCATACACTTCTCCAGAGTGGCTGTTTGCAATTTACATCCCGCCCATCAGCATAACAAGGCTCCCTGTTCTCCATGACCTGTCCTGCCTTTCTGGATTTTACACTTTTTCAGATGGCCCTTTTGACCGGGGGGCAGTGAGACTTCATTGTAGTGCAGATTTCATTTACATGCTTGCTTGCTTGGCTAAAAATGGCGTATGCGTTTTTTCCTGAATATATTCAGGAAAAAACTCATACGCCCTTTTTGGCCAGTGCATCATTGTCGACATTCTGCCTCTAATCCTATGCTTTAAGTGCAATTCCAGTCTACCCCCTGAAATCGTTTTCCTGAAATTCTGCCCCGCTTTCAAATCCTCTTCGAAGACTTACTTCAATACATTTTTGGACGATAGCTGTCATTCATAACTCTGCAGGTTTGTGAATTACAGTGCCCCTGAGCTCGTTTCCTCAACTCGCTTTCTTGTGAGCTGGCCGCAAAACCGCAGGATTGCTTCAGTCCCTAATCTGTTTCCGGCAGGGCACGCTGAGCCTTTGGTTAATTCCTCGTCCTGCTGGGAAATGAGCGTTCCATTTGCCCGTGCAGACACCTACAGCTAGTCTCTCATTGGTTCTCCCTATTCCTTTTAATCTTGCGTAGAAATTGCAAACTGTGCCAAACAGGAGGTTAAAGGCACTGACTCTCCAAGTGGGGAGAATGTTAGTAAAGTGTCTGGAATGGTGAACCCGAGTACCAGGGTTCGAAAACTGAGGTATATTTGAAAACGTTTCCCAATCAGACGGTGGACAATACTCTGCGTTTCCCATGCATCTTATAGCTGAAGGAAGAATCCCTTAAACCTGGAGAGCTGCGAACAAATGGAATGGGTACCATGCAGTATGACTTCAAAGGGTCTGCGTTTGCTCACCGAACCTCACAAATGCTATCAGCCCGAAGTGTCCAGTCTTATGTCTCACCCAGCTCTGGCTGTAGATGTGGTAAATCCAGGTTGCATCACAAGCCCTGAATGAATTATTTAAGAATTGCTCTCTATTTCACTGTCAATGTGTTTTGGTTTTGAAATTTATTTTGATAATGGGATTTATCGGATTTTCACTGCTGCGTTTAGGTCACTGTACACACACTTGATTTCCATATGGAGACATATAAATCCATGGTTTTTAAGATTCTTACTTGTCAGGTATATTCCCAGGCGTTGAGTCCGTTTCGTTGAGCAAGGAGTAGGTCTTGTCTATTATATATTTGGCTTATTGAACGGTATCTGTGCTAATTTCAATCTCTGGTTTTATGCAGCACCCCAACTCACATTTCCGCATAAGCCAGCATAAGTTTGTTGTCTCAATTTGAGACCCTCTTCTGTTTTGTAATTCATTTCATGTGTAGCCAAGTTTACATTCCGTGTATTAGTGATATCTTATGATGTTTCTTTTTCTGTGTGACTTATTTTTCGTAGAATCATCGTACCTGAATCCACTCATTATGGCGCTACGGGCCAGATGACATAGATTTCATTGCTGTGTGATATTCCATTGTACGTACGTAGCACAACTTCTTTATCCATTTTTTGCTTTCTCGGATATTTAACTTGTACCGTAGACGAGGTTCCTGTAAACGGAGCCGTCCCGAACTTTGGGGTGGCTGTGTGTTTTTGATTTTAATTTCCCTAAGCTATAGGACCATAAGTGGAAGTGCCATAGGCTGTGTTGCTTTGTTTCCTATGTGTTTCAGGAAACACCATACACTTCTCCAGAGTGGCTGTTGGCAATTTACATCCCACCGTTCAGCATAACAAGGCTCCCTGTTCTCCATGACCTGTCCTGCCTTTCTTGATTTTACACTTTTTTCAGATGGCCCTATTGACCGGGAGGCAGTGAGACCACATTGTAGTGCAGATTTCCTTTACCCGCCAGATTGGTTGGCCAAAAAGTGCGTATGCGTTTTTTCCTGAATATATTCAGGAAAAAACGCATACACCCTTTTTGGCCAAGTGCATCATTGTCGACATTCTCCCTCTTTTCGTATGCTTTAAGTGCAATTCCTGTCTACCCCCTGAAATCGTTTTCCTGAAATTCTGCCCCGCTTTCCAGTCCTCTTCGAAGACTTACTTCAGTACATTTTTGGACGATAGCTGTCATTCTTTACTCTGTAGGTTTTTGAATTACAGTGACCCTGAGCTCCTTCCTTCAACTCGCTTTCTTTTGAGCTGGCCGCAAACCCGCAGGACTGCTTCAGGCCCTAATCTGTTTCCGGCAAGGCACGCTGAGCCTTTGGTTATTTCCTCTTCCTGGTGGGAAATGAGCGTTCCATTTGCCCGTGCAGAGACCTACAGCTAGTCTCTCATTGGTTCTCCCTATTCCTGTTCATCTTGCGCAGAAATTGCAAACTGTGCCAAACAGGAGGTTAAATGCACTGACTCTCCAAGTGGGGAGAGTGTTAGTAAAGCGTCTGGAATGGTGAACCTGAGTGCCAGGGGACGAAAACTGAGATGCATTTGAAAACGTTTCCCAATCACATGGTGGACCATACTCTGGGTTTCCCATGCATGTTTTAGCTGAAGGAAGAATCCCTTAAACCTGGAGAGTTGGGACCCTTGGAATGGGTATCATGCAGTATGACTTCAAAGGGTCTGCATTTGCTCACTGAACCTCACCAATGCTATCAGCCCGAAGTGTCAAGCCTTATGTCTCACTCACCTCTGGGTGTAGATGGGGTAAATCCAGGTTTCATGACAAGCCCTGAATGAATTATTTAAGAATTGCTCTCTATTTCACTGTCATTGTGTTTTGTTTTTGAAATTTATGTTGATATTGGGATTTATCGGATTTTCACTGCTGGGTTGAGGCCGCTGTACACACGCTTGATTTCCTTATGGAGACATATAAATCCATGGGTTTTAAGATTCTTACTGGTCAGGTATCTTCTCAGGCGTTGAATATGTGGTGTTGAGTCCATTTCGTTGAGCAAGGAGTAGGTCTTGTCTTTTATATATTTGGCTTATGGAACGGTATCTGTGCTAATTTCAATCTTTGATTTTATGCAGCACCCCAACTCACCTTTCCCCATAAGCAAGCATAAGTTGGTTTTCTAAATTTGAGACCCTGTTCTGTTTTGTAATTCAGTTCATGTGTAGCCAAGTTTACATTCCGTGTATTAGTGATATCTTATGAGGTTTCATATTCTGTGTGACTTATTTCTCGTAGAATCATCGTACCTGAATCCACTCATTATGCCGCTATGGGCCTGATGACGTAGATTTCATTGTTGTGTGATATTCCATTGTACGTACGTAGCACAACTTCTTTATCCATTTTTTGCTTTCTCGGATATTTAACTTGTACCATAGACGAGGTTCTTGTAAACAGAGCCGTCCCAAATTTTGGGGTGGCTGTGTGTTTTTTATTTTAATTTCCCTAATCTATAGGACTATAAGTGGAAGTGCCATAGGCTGTGTTGCTTTGTTTCCTACGTGTTTCAGGAAACACTATACACTTCTCCAGAGTGGCTGTTGGCAATTTATATCCCGCACATCAGCATAACAAGGCTCCCTGTTCTCCATGACCTGTCCTGCCTTTCTGGATTTTACACTTTTTTCAGATGGCCCTTTTGACCGGGGAGCAGTGAGACTTCATTGTAGTGCAGATTTCCTTTACACGCCTGCTTGGTTGGCCAAAAAGTGCGTATGCGTTTTTTCCTGAATATATTCAGGAAAAAACGCATACGCCCTTTTTGGCCAAGTGCATCATTGTCGACATTCTGCCTCTTTTCCTATGCTTTAAGTGCAATTCCAGTCTACCCCCTGAAATCGTTTTCCTGAAATTCTGCCCCGCTTTCAAGTCCTCTTCGAAGACTTACTTCAATACATTTTTGGACGATAACTGTCATTCATAACTCTGCAGGTTTGTGAATTACAGTGCCCCTGAGCTCCTTTCCTCAACTCGCTTTCTTGTGAGCTGGCCGAAAAACCGCAGGATTGCTTCAGGCCCTAATCTGTTTCCGGCAGGG
The DNA here is from genome assembly GCF_059928025.1 of Delphinapterus leucas. Classification (NCBI taxonomy): domain Eukaryota; kingdom Metazoa; phylum Chordata; class Mammalia; order Artiodactyla; family Monodontidae; genus Delphinapterus; species Delphinapterus leucas. The sequence goes on along the minus strand of NW_028322263.1, from coordinate 1,729,611 downwards.
CACGCTGACCATTTGGTTAATTCCTCTTCCTGGTGGGAAATGAGCGTTCCATTTGCCCGTGCAGACACCTATAGCTAGTCTCTCATTGGTTCTCCCTATTCCTGTTCATCTTGCGCAGAAATTGCCAACTGTGCCAAACAGGAGGTTAAAGGCACTGACTCTCCAAGTGGGGAGAATGTTAGTAAAGCGTCTGGAATGGTGAACCCGAGTACCAGGGGACGAAAACTGCGATGCATTTGAAAACGTTTCCCAATCACACGGTGGACCATACTCTGGGTTTCCCATGCATGTTTTAGCTGAAGGAAGAATCCCTTAAACCTGGAGATTTAAGACCCTTGGAATGGGTACCAGGCAGTATGATTTCAAAGGGTCTGCGTTTGCTCACCGAACCTCACCAATGCTATCAGCCCGAAGTGTCCATCCTTATGTCTCACACAGCTCTGGGTGTAGATGTGGTAAATCCAGGTTGCATCACAAGCCCTGAGTGAATTATTTAAGAATTTCTCTCTATTTCACTGTCATTGTGTTTTGTTTTCAAAATTTATTTTGATAATGGGATTTATCGGATTTTCACTGCTGCATTTAGTCCGCTGTACACTCGTTTGATTTCCTTATGGAGACATATAAATCCATGGGTTTTAAGATTCTTACTTGTCAGGTATGTTCCCAGGCGTTGAATATGGGGTGTTGAGTACATTTCACTGAGCAAGGAGTAGGTCTTGTCTATTATATATTTGGCTTATGGAACGGTATCTGTGCTAATTTCAATCTCTGGTTTGATGCAGCACCCCAACTCACCTTTCCCCATAATCAAGCATAAGTTGGTTTTCTAAATTTGAGACCCTGTTCTGTGTTGTAATTCAATTCATGTGTAGCCAAGTTTACATTCCGTGTATTAGTGATATCTTATGATGTTTCTTTTTCTGTGTGACTTATTTCTCGTAGAATCATCGTACCTGGATCCACTCGTTATGCCGCTACGGGCCTGATGACGTAGATTTCATTGCTGAGTGATATTCCATTGTACGTGCGTACCACAATTTCTTTATCCATTTTTTGCTTTCTCGGATATTTAACCTGTACCGTAGACGAGGTTCTTGTAAACAGAGCCGTCCCAAACTTTGGGGTGGCTGTGTGTTTTTGATTTTAATTTCCCTAAACTATAGGACCATAAGTGGAAGTGCCATAGGCTGTGTTGCTTTGTTTCCTACGTGTTTCAGGAAACACCATACGCTTCTCCAGAGTGGCTGTTGGAAATTTACATCCTGCCCATCAGCATACCAAGGCTCCCTGTTCTCCATGACCTGTCCTGCCTTTCTGGATTTTACACGTTTTTCAGATGGCCCTTTTGCCCGGGGGGCAGTGAGACTTCATTGTACTGCAGATTTCTTTTACACGCTGGCCTGGTTGGCGAAAAAGGGCGTATGCGTTTTTTCCTGAATATATTCAGGAAAAAACGCATACGCCCTTTTTGGCCAAGTGCATCATTGTCGACATTTTGCCTCGTTTCCTATGCTTTAAGTGCAATTCCAGCCTACCCCCTGAAATCGTTTTCCTGAAATTCTGCCCCGCTTTCAAGTCCTCTTCGAAGACTTACTTCAGTACATTTTTGGATGATAGCTGTCATTCATAACTCTGCAGGTTTGTGATTTACAGTGCCCCTGAGCTCCTTTCTTCAACTCGCTTTTTAGTGAGCTGGCCGCAAAACCGCAGGATTGCTTCAGGCCGTAATCTCTTTCCGGCAGGGCACGCTGAGCCTTTGGTTAATTCCTCTTCCTGGTGGGAAATGAGCGTTCCATTTGCCCGTGCAGACACCTACAGCTAGTCTCTCATTGGTTCTCCCTATTCCTGTTCATCTTGCGCAGAAATTGCAAACTGTGCCAAACAGGAGGTTAAAGTCCCTGACTCTCCAAGTGGGGAGAGTGTTAGTAAAGCGTCTGGAATGGTGAACCCGAGTACCAGGGGACGAAAACTGAGATGCATTTGAAAACGTTGCCCAATCACACGGTGGACCATACTCTGGGTTTCCCATGCATGTTTTAGCTGAAGGAAGAATCCGTTAAACCTGGAGAGTTGGGACCCATGGAATGGTTACCATGCAGTATGACTTCAAAGGGTCTGCGTTTGCTCACCGAACCTCACCAATGCTATCAGCCCGAAGTGTCCAGCCTTATGTCTCACCCAGCTCTGGGTGTAGATGTGGTAAATCCAGGTTGCATCACAAGCCCTGAATGAATTATTTAAGAATTGCTCTCTATTTCACTGTCATTGTGTTTTGTTTTTTAAATTTATTTTGATAATGGGATTTATCGGATTTTCACTGCTGCGTTTAGGCCGCTGTACACACGCTTGATTTCCTTATGGAGACATATAAATCCATGGGTTTTAAGATTCTTACTTGTCAGGTATCTTCCCAGGCGTTGAATATACAGTGTTGAGTCCATTTCGATGAGAAAGGAGTAGGTCTTGTCTATTATATATTTGGCTTATGGAACGGTATCTGTGCTAATTTCAATCTCTGGTTTTATGCAGCACCCCAACTCACCTTTCCCCATAAACAAACATAAGTTGGTTTTCTAAATTTGAGACGCTGTTCTGTTTTGTAATTCAGTTCATGTGTAGCCAAGTTTACATTCCGTTTATTAGTGTTATATTATGATGTTTCTTTTTCTGTGTGACTTATTTCTCGTAGAATCATCGTACCTGAATCCACTCATTATGCTGCGACGGGCCTGATGACGTAGATTTCATTGCTGAGTGATATTCCATTGTACGTGCGTTCCACAACTTCTTTATCCATTTTTTGCTTTCTCAGATATTTAACTTGTATCGTACGAGGTTCTTGTAAACAGAGCCGTCCCAAACTTTGGGGCGGCTGTGTGTTTTTTAATTTTAATTTCCCTAAGCTATAGGACCATAAGTGGAAGTGCCATAGGCTGTGTTGCTTTGTTTCCTACGTGTTTCAGGAAACACCATACACTTCTCCAGAGTGGATGTTGGCAATTTACATCCCGCCCATCAGCATAACAAGGCTCCCTGTTCTCCATGACCTGTCCTGCCTTTCTGGAATTTACACTTTTTTCAGATGGCCCTTTTGACCGGGGGGCAGTGAGACTTCATTGTAGTGCACATTTCCTTTACACGGTTGCTTGGTTGGCCAAAAAGGGCGTATGCGTTTTTTCCTGAATATATTCAGGAAAAAACGCATACGCCCTTTTTGGCCAAGTGCATCATTGTCGACATTCTGCCTCTAATCCTATTCTTTAAGTGCAATTCCAGTCTACCCCCTGAATTCGTTTTCCTGAAATTCTGCCCCGATTTCAAGGCCTCTTCGAAGACTTACTTCAAAACATTTTTAGGCGATAGCTGTCATTCATTACTCTGCAGATTTGTGAATTACAGTGTCCCTGAGCTCCTTTCTTCAACTCGCTTTTTTGTGAGCTGGCCGCAAACCCGCAGGATTGCTTCAGGCCCTAATCTGGTTCCGGCATGGCATGCTGAGCCTTTGGTTAATTCCTCTTCCTGGTGGGAAATGAGCGTTACATTTGCACGTGCAGACACCTTCACATGAGTCGTCATGGTGCCCCTTTGCCCCGGTTATCTCTATGGAGTTTGGAGTTGGAGGGCCTCCTCACTCAAGATCAGTGTGCCCACGGAGCCAACCCTGCAACTTCAGGGCATGGTTGGGGGTTAGGATCACCACGAGGGTTCCTTTTCCCTTAGGAGGGAGGTGGCCTTTTGGGCTGCTGATTTCCAGGTTTTCAGATACTGCCAGTATCTTGGCCAGATGTGGCGGTGGGCCAAGCCCCTTGGTGACCGTAGTTTATCCTACCTGGATCGCATTCTTGCATTGTTCCATTTCAAGTGGTCCCAGGTTTTGCACTAATACTCCAATGGCGATTCACCGTTCACCAGGAATGTAAAGGTCAAAGGGTTTAGCTAAATTAGGGAGTTCCAGGGCAAGGGTCTGAATTGACTGCTCTTTCCATTCTTGAAAGGCCACTTCTGCATTCTATTCAAAAGGATCATCATCTTTTCCTTTCAGTGTTTCATATAGAGGCCGAGCTAGTAGACTGTAGTTAGGGATCCAGAAGCAGCAAACCCTGGCCTCCCCAGGAACCCCTAAGCTGTCTTCTAGTTTCAGAAATGGGTAAGGCTGTAAATTGTTTCTTCCCTTTCCTGGGATGGGCTTCTCCGACCTTCTGTGAGAATGAAGCCCAGGCAGGTCACCGTAGTCTGTGATATTTGAGCTTTTTCTTGGACAACTTGTATCCTTTATTGGCTTGGTAGTTCAGAGGTCTCCTTAGTAGGGCTGGCGATCAGAATGTCGTCTGCATATTGAAGGAGTGTTTCCTTTTCCAGAGGTAGAACTTTTAGGTCTTTAGCTGAGCTTTCCCCAAAGATGGTGTGGGAATTTTTGAACCCTTGGGGCAACACGGCCCGGAAGTATTGTTTTAGTTGTATGTTGAGTCCTGCCACTCACAAGCCAAAATTTCTTGTGACTCTGGGACTAATAGAATACAAAAGAAGGCATCATTGAAGACTAATACAGAATACCATGTCCTGGTGGTTGGTAGAATGACCAGCAGGGTGTAGGGTTTAGGAACTACTGGAGGTATATCCTTGGTGGCTTCACTGACTGTCCTGACATCCTTTACCAGGACTCCAGCAGCCCATGGGGCTCTCGAGGTCAGGCCAATCCCAGGATATGGAGCTCACCTGGGCAGGTACCCCACCCCAGCCCACGGGGCTCTCGTGTTCAGGACCCTCCCAGGGTATGGGGTTCCCTGGGCAGGTCCCCCTGCAGCCCATGGGGCTCTCGTGGTCAGGCCCCTCCCAGGATACAGAGCTACCCTTGCAGGTACCATGGCAGGGCTGGGAACACAGGAACCGTGCATATCGCCCTCATTGCAGAGCACTCCCAGCTCACCTGTCACTCAGATCTGACACAGAGCACCTCAGAGCAGGACTTGAACTAACAAACAGCAGCTCCGACAGGTCTGTGACCCTGGGCATCACTCTGTGTGGCCTCCCTCCACCTGGTCTTCCAGAGACTTCCACTGCACCCGGGGCCCAGGACTCTGTCTCCACCCACCACCCACCCCTCCTCTCCCTGACTCCTGGGTTCCTCTCATTAGGAGAGGGTTTTCTTGAAGTTGTCTCCCACTCATGGGCCAGATAATATAATTAGAAAACAAGCCAGAGCTGCAGCCCCTTGTCTATCCTGACTCTCAGGAGCCCACACCTGTTCCTTGGACCTGGCCGATTCAGCAAGTTCCAGTTTCTGCAACTGTGAGCCCCTGAGGGGTGATTATTGGCTGGCCTGGGAAGCCCGACCGTGCCGGCCAGCCCTCCCCAGGTGTGCTTGGGTTCAGATCAATATAAACACCGCTCCAGGCAGCAAGAGCCCCTGCAGCTGTGCCTGACGCCATTTTCTCTGCCCTGTCAGCAGTCTTGGGGCTGGACTGGTGGGAGGGAGTGAGAGGCCACGGCTTTGTGGGTGGCCCAGTGTGAGTGGGGCTCTGCTGGACTTTCTGCAGCAGTTGCCAAGATGCCACCTGCTAAAGAAGAGGATGTGTCACCCATACCTGCCGCTGGAATTTCTCCCTGGACAGAGGTGAGTGAGGAAGAAAGCAGTGGGAGCCGGGACAGCAGGGGTATCTCAGGCAGGGAAATGGAAAGCTTCCAGAAGAGCACCCAGGGCCAGGACCACCCTGGCTGGCCTGCAGGCACCAAGTCGGCTGGCATGCTGTCGCTCATGTGGCTCCATGGCCCTTCCTCTAGGCTTTCAAGTCCTTGTACATATTCAGGTGTTTTACCTGGGAAGGGTGGGAACATTTCAGCAGCAGCTGGCCTGGGGCTCAGCCCACGTTTACTCACAGATGCCTCGGCACGGTCCCCCAGCTTTGCAATGAGGACGCTTGTTGCGTGGGGCCTGCTGGCTGAATGGGAGATGATTCCCCACCACTGACCAACTTCAGAATTGTTTACAACTGGAGCAAGTGCCCTGATACGGTTTTCCTCTGTGTAGCTGGTGGGTTCTGTTTTTTTTCTTTTTTTCTTTTTTGGTTCAAGGTAGATTTTATTCCTCTTTTTTGTATTTACAGATATAAGCATGGAAATAATTTATTCATATAAATACATGTATGTGAAGGGAAGAATATTTTTTCTGTTTTACTTTTTGTAATTTGAATTTTATTTTATTTTTTTATACAGCAGGTTCTTTTTGGTTATCTATTTTATACATATAAATGTATACATGCCAATCCCAATCTCTCAACTCCTCCCACCACCACCCCCCAACAGCTTTCCCCCCTTGGTGTCCATACGTTTGTTGTCTACATCTGTTGCTCTATTTCTGCCTTGCAAAACGGTTCATCTGTACAATTTGTCTAGGTTCCACATATAAGCATTAATAGACAAGATTTCTTTTTCTCTTTCTGACTTACTTCACTCTGATTGACAGTCTCTAGATCCATCAAAGTCTCTACAAATGACACAATTTCATTCCTTTTTATGGCTTAGTAATATTCCATTTTATATATGTACCACATCTTTATGCATTCGTCTGTCTGTGGGCATTTAGGTTGCTTCCATTACCTGGATATTGTAAATAGTGATGCAATGAACATTGCGGTGAATGTCTCTTTTTGATTTATGGTTTTGTCTGGGTATATGCCCAGTAGTGGGACTGCTGTATCATATGGTAATTCTATTCTTAGTTTTATAAGAAACTCCATAACGTTCTCCACAGTGACTGTATCAATTTCATTCCCAACAATAACGGAAGAGGGTTCCTTACCTCCACACCCTTTCCAGCATTTGTTGTTTGTAGATTTTCTGATGATGCCCATTCTAACAGGTGTGAGGTGATACACCATGGATGAGTCTATTTCGTTGAGCAAAGAGTAGGTCTTGTCTATTACATATTTGGCTTATGGAACGGTATGTGTGCTAATTTCAATCTCTGGTTTTATACAGCACCGCAACTCAACTTTCCCCTTAAGCAAGCATAAGTTTTTATCTAAATGTGAGACTCTGTTCGGTTTTGGAATTCAGTTTATGTGTAGCCAAGTTTACACTCTCTCTATTAGTGATATCTTATGATAATTCTCTTTCTCTGTGTGACATATTTCTCTTAGAATCATCATACTTAAATCCACTCAATTTGCTGCTACAGGCCTGATGACATTGATTTCATTGCTGAGTGATATTCCATTGTACGTAAGTAGCACAACTCCTTTATCCATATTTTTCTTTCTGGGATATTTAATTTGTACTGGACTCAAGGTTCTTGTAAACACAGCAGCCCTAAATTTTGTGTTGGCTGTGTCTTGTTGATTTTAATTTTCCTAAGCTATAGGGCCAAAAGTGGAAGTGCCCTAGGGTCTGTAGCTTTGTTTTTCAGATGTTTCAGGATACACCATAAACATCTCCAGAGTGTCTGTTGGCAATTTACATCCCGCCCATCAGCATAACAAGGCTCCCTGTTCTCCATGGCCTGTCCTGTGTTTCTGGTTTTTACACTTTTTTCAGATGGCCCTTTTGACGAATGGGAAATGAGACTTCATTGTAGTGCGGATTTCCATTGCTCGAGTGCTTGGTTGGCCAAAAAGGGCATATGTGTTTTTTCCTGAATATATTCAGGAAAAAATGTTTACGCACTTTTGTCCAAGTGCATCACTGTCAAAGATCTGCCGCTTTTCACATGCTTTAAATGCAATTCCAATCTACCTCCTGAAATATGATTCCTGCAATTCTGCCTCGTTTTGAAGTCCTCTTTGCAGACTTACTTCAGTATATTTTTGCCAATAGCTGTCATTTATAACTCTGCAGGTTTGTGAATTACAGTGCCCGTGATTTCCTTTCTTAACTCGTTTCCTTGAAAGCTGGCCACAGAACCGCAGGTTTGCTTTAGGCCATAATCAGGGTCTGGCACGGCACTCTGAGCCTTTGGTTAATTCCTCTTCCTGGTGGGAAATTAGAGTTAAATGTGCCCCTCCGGACACCTGCCTCACTCCCAGCCCCTTGGTGATGTGTGTCCTCTGGTGTGAGGCCACGTGTGCTGGGTCCCTTGCCTTTCGATGATGTGGCCCCACTGGTGTGAGGACACTCCTGCCTGCTTCCTATCCCCTTGATGATGTGGGCCCTCTGGTGAGAGTCTGATCCTGGCTGGGTTCCTCACCCTTCTGTGAGGTGGGCCCTCTGCTGTGAGGTCACTCCTGCCTGGCTGGCACACCCCACCTGGGCAACATCGGCCCTCTTGTGGCACTTGGAGCCTGCTGGGAGCCTCCTCCCCTCGGTGATGGGGGCCCTCTAGCGTCAGGCCCTAACTGCTGGGTACCCACATTTTCTGATACGTGCTAAGTGGTGCGAGGACACTCCTGCGAGGTTCCCATCCCCATGGGCATGTGGGCCTTCTGCTCTAAGGTCCCAACACCTGTGTTGTTCACCGTTTCATGATGTTGTCTCTCTGGTGTTAGTTCACTCAGGCCTAGATCCCATAGACTCTGTGCTCTGAGCCGACTGCTGGGAGGTTCCTACTGCTGGATTCCTTACCTTTTTTATTCTTTGGGTCCTGTGTTTTTATGCTCCTACTTCCTGACTCACTCCCAGCCCCTTTGTGATGTAGGTCCTCTGGTTTAAGGCCACATGTACCGGTTTCCTCACCTTTATTGATGTGGCCCCACTGGTGTGAGGACACTCCTGCCTGGTTCCCATCCCCTTGGTGATGGGGGCCCTCTGGTGAGAGTCTGATCCTGTCTGGATTCCTCACACTTCTGGGAGCTGGGCCCTCTGCTGTGAGGTCACTCCTGCCTGGCTGGCACACGTCACGTTGGCGATGTGGGCCCTCAGTTGGGAGTTGGTGCCTGCTGGGAGTCTCCTCCCCTCGGTAATGAGGGCCCTCTGGCGTCAGGCCCTAACTCATGGGCTCCCAAAATTTTCTGATGTGCGCCCTGTCGTGCGAGTACACTCCAGCCAGGTTCCCTTCCCTACGGGATGTGGGCTTTCTGCTCTGTTGTCCCAACGGCTGGGTTGCTCACAGTGTCAGAATGTGGTCCCTCTGCTCTGAGTTCACTCCGGCATGGATCCCATAACCTCGGTGCTCTGGGCCACCTGCTTGGAGCTTCCAACTGTGGGGTTCCTCACCTTTTTTATTCTATGGGCCCTCTGTTCTGAGTCTCCTCCTGCATGCCTCACTCCCAGCCCTTTCGTGATGTGCGTCCCCTTGTTTGAGGCCACATGTGCTGTGTTCCTCACCTTTCGCTGATGTGGCCCCACTGGAGTGAGGACACTCCTGCCTTGTTCCGATCCCCTTGGTGATGTGGGCCCTCTGGTGAGAGTCTTATCCTGGCTGGGTTCCTCGCCCTTCTGTGAGGTAGGCCCTCTGCTGTGAGGTCACTCCTGCCTGGCTGGCCCACGTCACCTTGGCGACGTGGGCCCTCAGTTGGGAGTTGGTGCCTGCTGGGAGTCTCCTCCCCTCGGTAATGAGGGCCCTCTGGCGTCAGACCCTAACTCCTGGGCTCCCAAAATTTTCTGTTGTGCGCCCTGTGGTGCTAGTACACTCCTGCCAGGTTCCCAACCCCATGGGATTGTGGGCCTTCTGCTCTGAGGTCCCAACCGTGGGTTGCTCAGTTTCTTGATGAGGGCCCTCTGGTGTGAGTTCACTCCAGCATGGATCCCATAGCCTCGCTGCTCCTGGCCACCTGCGGGGAAGTTCCAACTGCGGGATTCCTCACCTTTTTCCTTCTATGGGCCCTCTGTTTTGAGACTCCTCCTGCCTGCCTCACTCCCAGCCCCTTGGTGATGTGTGTCTTCTGGTTTGAGGCCACGTGTGCTGGGTCCCTCACCTTTCGATGATGTGGCCCCACTGGTGTGAGGACACTCCTGCCTGGTTCCTATCCCCTTGGTGATGTGGGCCCTCTGGTGAGAGTCTGATCCTGGCTGGGTTCCTCACCCTTCTGTGAGGTGGGCCCTCTGCTGTGAGGTCACTCCTGCCTGGCTGGCACACCCCGCCTTGGCAATGTCGGCCCTCTTGTGGCAGTTGGAGCCTACTGGGAGCCTCCTCCCCTCAGTGATGAGGGCCCTCTGGCGTCAGGCCCTAACTGCTGGGTACCCACATTTTCTGATACGTGCTAAGTTGTGCGAGGACACTCGTGCCATGTTCCCAACCCCATGGTGATGTGGGCCTTCTGCTCTGAGGTCCAAACGGCTGGGTTGCTCAGAGTTTCATGATGTGGGCCCTCTGCTGTGAGTTCACTGTGGCCTGGATCGCATAGACTCGGTGCTCTGGGCCGCCTGCTGGGAGGTTCCCACTGCAGGATTCCTCAGCTTTTTTATTCTATTCGCCCTGTGTTGTGAGGCTACTCATGCCTGCCTCACTCCGAACCCCTTGGAGATCTGGATCCTCTGGTTTAGGCCACATGTGCTGGGTTCCTCACCTTTCTATGATGTGGTCACCCTGGTGTGAAGACAGTCCTGCCTGGTTCTGATGCCCTTGGTGATGTGGGCCCTCTGGTGAGAGTCTTATCCTGGCTGGGTTCCTCACCATTCTGTGAGGTAGGCCCTCAGCTGTGAGGTCACTCCTGCCTGGCTGTTGCACGTCACCTTGGCGACATGGTCCCTCCGTAGGGAGTTGGTGCCTGCTTGGGGTCTCCTCCCCTTGGTAATGAGGGCCCTCTGGCATCAGGCCCTAATTTCTGGGTTCCCAAAATTCTCTGATGTGCGCCCTGTGGTGCGAGTACACTTCTGCCAAGTTCCCAACCACATGGGAATGTGGGCCTTCTGCTCTAAGGTCCCAACGGCTGGGTTGCTCACAGTTTCATGATGAGGGCCCTCTGTTTTGAGTTCAGTCAGGCCTGGATCCTATAGCCTCGCTGCTCCTGGCCGCCTGCTGGGAGGTTCCAACTGCGGGATTCCTCACCTTTTTTACGCAATGGGCCCTCTGTTTTGAGGCTCCTCCTGCCTGCCTCACTCCCAGCCCCTTGGTGATGTGTGTCCTGTAGTTTGAGGCCACGTGTGCTGGGTCCGTCACATTTCGGTGATGTGGCCCCACTGGTGTGAGGACACTCTTGCCTGTTTTCCATTCCCTTGGTGATGTGGGCCCTCTGGTGAGAGTCTGATCCTCTTTGGGTTCCACACACTTTTGTGTGGTTGGCCCTCTGCTCTGAGGTCACTCCTGCCTGGCTGGCACACCCCGCATTGGCGACGTCGGCCCTCTGGTAGCAGTTGGAGCTTGCTGGGAGCCTCCTCTCCTCAGTGATGAGGGCCCTCTGGCGTCCGGCCCTAACTGCTGGGCTCCCCACCTTTTCTGTTGTGTGCCCACTGGTGCGATGACACTCCTGCTTGTTTCCCTTCCCCATGGGGATGTGGGCCTTGTGCTCTGAGGTCACAACGGCTGGGTTGCTTACAGTATCACAATGAGGGCCCTCTGTTGTGAGTTCATCACTGCCTGGATCCCATAGCCTCGGTGCTCTGGGCCGCCTGCTGGGATGTTCCAACTGCTGGATTCCTCACCTTTTTATACAATGGGCCATGTGTTGTGAGGTTAATCCTGCCTGCCTCGCTCTGAGACCCATGGTGATGTGGGTCTTCTGGTTTGAGGCCACATGTGCTGGGTACCTCAACTTTCGATGATGTGGCCCCACGGGTGTGAGGACACTCGTGCCTGATTCCCAGCCCCTTGCTTATGTGGGCACTCTGGTGAGAGTCTGATCCTGACTGGGTTCCTTACCCTTCTGTGAGGTGGGCGCTCTGATGTGAGGTCACTCCTGCCTGGATGGCTCACATCACCTTGGCAACGTAGGCTCTCTGTTGGCCACTGAAGCATGCTGGGAGCCTCCTACCCTCTTTAATGAGGGCCCTGGAAGAAACGCATATGCCCTTTTTGACCAAGTGCATCATTGTCGAAGTTCTGCCTCTTCTCCTATACTTTCAGAGGACTTCCCGTCTACCTCCTGAAATCGTATTCCTGGAATTCTGCCCCGCGTTCAAGTCCTCTTTGCAGCCTTACTTCAATATATTTTTGGACGATAGCTGTCATTTATAACTCTGCAGGTTTGTGAATTACAGTGCCCCTGAGCTCCATTCTTCAACTCGCTTTCTTGTGAGCTGGCCGCAAAACCGCAGGATTGCTTCAGGCCCTAATCTGGTTCCGGCACGGCATGTTGAGCCTTTGGCTAATTCCTCTTCCTGATGGGAAATGAGCGTTAAATTTGCTCGTGCAGACACCTACAGCTAATCTCTCATTGGTTCTCCCTATTCCTGTTCATCTTGCGCAGAAATTCCAAACTGTGCCAAACAGGAGGTTAAAGGCACTGACTCTCCAAGTGGGGAAAGAGTTAGTAAAGCGTCTGGAATGGTAAAACCGAGTATGAGGGGACGAAAACTGAGATGCCTTTAAAAAGGTTTCCCGGTCACACGGTGGACCATATTCTGGGTTTCCCATGCGTGTTTTACCTGAAGGAAGAATCCCTTAAACCTGGAGAGGTGGGACCCATGGAACGGGTACCATGCAGTATGACTTCAAAGGGCCTGCATTTTCTCACCGAACCTCACCAATGCTAACAGCCCAAAGTGTCGAACCTTATGTCTCACTCAGCTCTGGGTGTAGATGTGGTAAATCCAGGTTGCATCACAAGACCTGAATGAATTATTTAAGAATTGCTCTCTATTTCACTGTCATTGTGTTTGTTTTTGTAGTTCATTTTGATAATGGGATTTATCGGATTTTCTCTGCTGCGTTCATGCAGCTGTACACACACTTGATTCTCTTATGGAGACATATAAATCCATGGGTTTGAAGATTCTTACTAGTCATGTGTAATCCTAGGAGTTGAATATGTTGTGTTAAGTCCATTTCGTTGAGCAAGGTGTAGGTCTTGACTATTACATATTTGGCTTATGGAAAGGTATGTGTGCTAATTTCTATCTCTGGTTTTATGCAGCACCCCACCTCACCTTTCCCCATAAGCAAGCATAAGTTGGTTTTCTAAATTTGAGACCCTGTTCTGTTTTGTAATTCAGTTCATGTGTAGCCAAGTTTACATTCCGTGTATTAGTGATATCTTATGATATTTCATTTTCTGTGTGACTTATTTCACTTAGAATCATCGTACCTGGATCCACTCAATATGCCGCGACGGGCCTGATGACATAGATTTCATTGGTGAGTGATATTCCATTGTACGTACGTACCACAACTTCTTTAACCATTTTTCATATTCTGGGATATTTAACTTGTACCGTAGACGAGGTTCTTGTAAACAGAGCCGTCCCAAACTTTGGGGTGGCTGTGTGTTTTTGATTTTAATTTCCCTAAGCTATAGGACCATAAGTGGAAGTGCCATAGGCTCTGTTGCTTTGTTTCCTACGTGTTTCAGGAAACCCCATACACTTCTCCAGAGTGGCTGTTTGCAATTTACATCCCGCCCATCAGCATAACAAGGCTCCCTGTTCTCCATGACCTGTCCTGCCTTTCTGGATTTTACACTTTTTCAGATGGCCCTTTTGACCGGGGGGCAGTGAGACTTCATTGTAGTGCAGATTTCATTTACATGCTTGCTTGCTTGGCTAAAAATGGCGTATGCGTTTTTTCCTGAATATATTCAGGAAAAAACTCATACGCCCTTTTTGGCCAGTGCATCATTGTCGACATTCTGCCTCTAATCCTATGCTTTAAGTGCAATTCCAGTCTACCCCCTGAAATCGTTTTCCTGAAATTCTGCCCCGCTTTCAAATCCTCTTCGAAGACTTACTTCAATACATTTTTGGACGATAGCTGTCATTCATAACTCTGCAGGTTTGTGAATTACAGTGCCCCTGAGCTCGTTTCCTCAACTCGCTTTCTTGTGAGCTGGCCGCAAAACTGCAGGATTGCTTCAGTCCCTAATCTGTTTCCGGCAGGGCACGCTGAGCCTTTGGTTAATTCCTCGTCCTGCTGGGAAATGAGCGTTCCATTTGCCCGTGCAGACACCTACAGCTAGTCTCTCATTGGTTCTCCCTATTCCTTTTAATCTTGCGTAGAAATTGCAAACTGTGCCAAACAGGAGGTTAAAGGCACTGACTCTCCAAGTGGGGAGAATGTTAGTAAAGTGTCTGGAATGGTGAACCCGAGTACCAGGGTTCGAAAACTGAGGTATATTTGAAAACGTTTCCCAATCAGACGGTGGACAATACTCTGCGTTTCCCATGCATCTTATAGCTGAAGGAAGAATCCCTTAAACCTGGAGAGCTGCGAACAAATGGAATGGGTACCATGCAGTATGACTTCAAAGGGTCTGCGTTTGCTCACCGAACCTCACAAATGCTATCAGCCCGAAGTGTCCAGTCTTATGTCTCACCCAGCTCTGGCTGTAGATGTGGTAAATCCAGGTTGCATCACAAGCCCTGAATGAATTATTTAAGAATTGCTCTCTATTTCACTGTCAATGTGTTTTGGTTTTGAAATTTATTTTGATAATGGGATTTATCGGATTTTCACTGCTGCGTTTAGGCCGCTGTACACACACTTGATTTCCATATGGAGACATATAAATCCATGGTTTTTAAGATTCTTACTTGTCAGGTATATTCCCAGGCGTTGAGTCCGTTTCGTTGAGCAAGGAGTAGGTCTTGTCTATTATATATTTGGCTTATTGAACGGTATCTGTGCTAATTTCAATCTCTGGTTTTATGCAGCACCCCAACTCACATTTCCGCATAAGCCAGCATAAGTTGGTTGTCTCAATTTGAGACCCTTTTCTGTTTTGTAATTCATGTGTAGCCAAGTTTACATTCCATGTATTAGTGATATCTTATGATGTTTCTTTTTCTGTGTGACTTATTTTTCGTAGAATCATCGTACCTGAATCCACTCATTATGGCGCTACGGGCCAGATGACATAGATTTCATTGCTGTGTGATATTCCATTGTACGTACGTAGCACAACTTCTTTATCCATTTTTTGCTTTCTCGGATATTTAACATGTACCGTAGACGAGGTTCCTGTAAACGGAGCCGTCCCGAACTTTGGGGTGGCTGTGTGTTTTTGATTTTAATTTCCCTAAGCTATAGGACCATAAGTGGAAGTGCCATAGGCTGTGTTGCTTTGTTTCCTATGTGTTTCAGGAAACACCATACACTTCTCCAGAGTGGCTGTTGGCAATTTACATCCCACCGTTCAGCATAACAAGGCTCCCTGTTCTCCATGACCTGTCCTGCCTTTCTTGATTTTACACTTTTTTCAGATGGCCCTATTGACCGGGAGGCAGTGAGACCACATTGTAGTGCAGATTTCCTTTACCCGCCAGTTTGGTTGGCCAAAAAGTGCGTATGCGTTTTTTCCTGAATATATTCAGGAAAAAACGCATACACCCTTTTTGGCCAAGTGCATCATTGTCGACATTCTCCCTCTTTTCGTATGCTTTAAGTGCAATTCCTGTCTACCCCCGAAATCGTTTTCCTGAAATTCTGCCCCGCTTTCCAGTCCTCTTCGAAGACTTACTTCAGTACATTTTTGGACGATAGCTGTCATTCTTTACTCTGTAGGTTTTTGAATTACAGTGACCCTGAGCTCCTTCCTTCAACTCGCTTTCTTTTGAGCTGGCCGCAAACCCGCAGGACTGCTTCAGGCCCTAATCTGTTTCCGGCAAGGCACGCTGAGCCTTTGGTTATTTCCTCTTCCTGGTGGGAAATGAGCGTTCCATTTGCCCGTGCAGAGACCTACAGCTAGTCTCTCATTGGTTCTCCCTATTCCTGTTCATCTTGCGCAGAAATTGCAAACTGTGCCAAACAGGAGGTTAAATGCACTGACTCTCCAAGTGGGGAGAGTGTTAGTAAAGCGTCTGGAATGGTGAACCTGAGTGCCAGGGGACGAAAACTGAGATGCATTTGAAAACGTTTCCCAATCACATGGTGGACCATACTCTGGGTTTCCCATGCATGTTTTAGCTGAAGGAAGAATCCCTTAAACCTGGAGAGTTGGGACCCTTGGAATGGGTATCATGCAGTATGACTTCAAAGGGTCTGCATTTGCTCACTGAACCTCACCAATGCTATCAGCCCGAAGTGTCAAGCCTTATGTCTCACTCACCTCTGGGTGTAGATGGGGTAAACCCAGGTTTCATGACAAGCCCTGAATGAATTATTTAAGAATTGCTCTCTATTTCACTGTCATTGTGTTTTGTTTTTGAAATTTATGTTGATATTGGGATTTATCGGATTTTCACTGCTGGGTTGAGGCCGCTGTACACACGCTTGATTTCCTTATGGAGACATATAAATCCATGGGTTTTAAGATTCTTACTTGTCAGGTATATTCCCAGGCGTTGCGTCCGTTTCGTTGAGCAAGGTGTAGGTCTTGTCTATTATATATTTGGCTTATGGAACGGTATCTGTGCTAATTTCAATCTCTGGTTTTATGCAGCACCCCAACTCACCTTTCCGCATAAGCAAGCATAAGTTGATTTTCTCAATTTGAGACCATTTTCTGTTTTGTAATTTAGTTCAAGTGTAGCCAAGTTTACATTCCGTGTATTAGTCATATCTTATGATGTTTCTTTTTCTGTGTGACTTATTTCTCGTAGAATCATCGTACCTGAATCCACTCATTATGACGCTTCGGGCCTGATGACGTAGATTTCATTGCTGAGTGATATTCCATTGTAAGTGTGTATCACAACTTCTTTATCCATTTTTTGCTTTCTCGGATATTTAACTTGTACCATAGACGAGGTTCTTGTAAACAGAGCCGTCCCAAATTTTGGGGTGGCTGTGTGTTTTTTATTTTAATTTCCCTAAGCTATAGGACCATAAGTGGAAGTGCCATAGGCTGTGTTGCTTTGTTTCCTACGTGTTTCAGGAAACACCATACACTTCTCCAGAGTGGCTGTTGGCAATTTATATCCCGCACATCAGCATAACAAGGCTCCCTGTTCTCCATGACCTGTCCTGCCTTTCTGGATTTTACACTTTTTTCAGATGGCCCTTTTGACCGGGGAGCAGTGAGACTTCATTGTAGTGCAGATTTCCTTTACACGCCTGCTTGGTTGGCCAAAAAGTGCGTATGCGTTTTTTCCTGAATATATTCAGGAAAAAACGCATACGCCCTTTTTGGCCAAGTGCATCATTGTCGACATTCTGCCTCTTTTCCTATGCTTTAAGTGCAATTCCAGTCTACCCCCTGAAATCGTTTTCCTGAAATTCTGCCCCGCTTTCAAGTCCTCTTCGAAGACTTACTTCAATACATTTTTGGACGATAACTGTCATTCATAACTCTGCAGGTTTGTGAATTACAGTGCCCCTGAGCTCCTTTCCTCAACTCGCTTTCTTGTGAGCTGGCCGAAAAACCGCAGGATTGCTTCAGGCCCTAATCTGTTTCCGGCAGGGCACGCTGACCATTTGGTTAATTCCTCTTCCTGGTGGGAAATGAGCGTTCCATTTGCCCGTGCAGACACCTATAGCTAGTCTCTCATTGGTTCTCCCTATTCCTGTTCATCTTGCGCAGAAATTGCCAACTGTGCCAAACAGGAGGTTAAAGGCACTGACTCTCCAAGTGGGGAGAATGTTAGTAAAGCGTCTGGAATGGTGAACCCGAGTACCAGGGGACGAAAACTGCGATGCATTTGAAAACGTTTCCCAATCACACGGTGGACCATACTCTGGGTTTCCCATGCATGTTTTAGCTGAAGGAAGAATCCCTTAAACCTGGAGATTTAAGACCCTTGGAATGGGTACCAGGCAGTATGATTTCAAAGGGTCTGCGTTTGCTCACCGAACCTCACCAATGCTATCAGCCCGAAGAGTCCAGCCTTATGTCTCACACAGCTCTGGGTGTAGATGTGGTAAATCCAGGTTGCATCACAAGCCCTGAGTGAATTATTTAAGAATTTCTCTCTATTTCACTGTCATTGTGTTTTGTTTTCAAAATTTATTTTGATAATGGGATTTATCGGATTTTCACTGCTGCATTTAGTCCGCTGTACACTCGTTTGATTTCCTTATGGAGACATATAAATCCATGGGTTTTAAGATTCTTACTTGTCAGGCATGTTCCCAGGCGTTGAATATGGGGTGTTGAGTACATTTCACTGAGCAAGGAGTAGGTCTGGTCTATTATATATTTGGCTTATGGAACGGTATCTGTGCTAATTTCAATCTCTGGTTTGATGCAGCACCCCAACTCACCTTTCCCCATAATCAAGCATAAGTTGGTTTTCTAAATTTGAGACCCTGTTCTGTGTTGTAATTCAATTCATGTGTAGCCAAGTTTACATTCCGTGTATTAGTGATATCTTATGATGTTTCTTTTTCTGTGTGACTTATTTCTCGTAGAATCATCGTACCTGGATCCACTCGTTATGCTGCTACGGGCCTGATGACGTAGATTTCATTGCTGAGTGATATTCCATTGTACGTGCGTACCAAAACTTCTTTATGCATTTTTTGCTTTCTCGGATATTTAACTTGTACCGTAGACGAGGTTCTTGTAAACAGAGCCGTCCGAAAGTTTGGGGTGGCTGTGTGTTTTTGATTTTAATTTCCGTAAGCTATCCGACCATAAGTGGAAGTGCCATAGGCTGTGTTGCTTTGTTTCCTTCGTGTTTCAGGAAACACCATACACTTCTCCAGAGTGGCTGTTGGCAAATTACAGCCCGCCCATCAGCATAACAAGGCTCCCTGTTCTCCATGACCTGTCCTGCCTTTCTGGATTTTACACTTTTTTCAGATGGCCCTTTTGACCGGGGGGCAGTGAGACTTCATTGTAGTGCAGATTTCCTTTACACGCTTGCTTGGTTAGCCAAAAAGGGCGTATGCGTTTTTTCCGGAATATATTCAGGAAAAAACGCATACGCCCTTTTTGTCCAAGTGCATCATTGTCGACATTCTGCCTATTTTCCTATGCTTTAAGTGCAATAACAGTCTACCCCCTGAAATCGTTTTCCTGAAATTCTGCCCCGCTTTCCAGTCCTCTTCGAAGACTTACTTCAATACATTTTTGGACGTTAGCTGTCATTCATAACTCTGCAGGTTTGTGAAATTCCGTGCCCCTGAACTACTTTCTTCAACACGCTTTCTTGTGAGCTGGCCGCAAAACCGCAGGATTGCTTCAGGCCCTAATCTGTTTCCGGCAGGGCACGCTGAGCCTTTGGTTAATTCCTCTTCCTGGTGGGAAATGAGCGTTCCATTTGCCCGTGAAGACACCTACAGCTAGTCTCTCATTGCTTCTCCCTATTCCTGTTCATCTTGCGCAGAAATTGCAAACTGTGCCAAAGAGGAGGTTAAAGGCACTGACTCTCCAAGTGGGGAGAGTGTTAGTAAAGCGTCTGGAATGGTGAACCCGAGTACCAGGGTTCGAAAACTGAGATGCATTTGAAAACGTTTCCCAATCACACAGTGGACCATACTCTGGGTTTCCCATGCATGTTTTAGCTGAAGGAAGAATCCCTTAAACCTGGAGAGTTGGGACCCATGGAATGGGTACCATGCAGTATGACTTCAAAGGGTCTGCGTTTGCTCACCGAACCTCAGCAATGCTATCAGCCCAAAGTGTCCAGCCTTATGTCTCACCCAGCTCTGGGTGTAGATGTGGTAAATCCAGGTTGCATCACAAGCCCTGAATGAATTATGTAAGAATTGCTCTCTATTTCACTGTCATTGTGTTTTGTTTTTGAAATTTATTTTGATAATGGGATTTATCGGATTTTCACTGCTGCGTTTATGCCGCTGTACACACGCTTGATTTCCTTATGGAGACATATAAATCCATGGGTTTTAAGATTCTTACTTGTCAGGTATATTCCCAGGCGTTTAATATGGGGTGTTGAGTCCATTTCGTTGAGCAAGGAGTAGGTCTTGTCTATTATATATTTGGCTTATGGAACGGTATCTGTGCTAATTTCAATCTCTGGTTTTATGCAGCACCCCAACTCACCTTTCCCCATAAGCAAGCATAAGTTGGTTTTCTATATTTGGGACCCTGTTCTGTTTTGTAATTCAGTTCATGTGTAGCCAAGTTTACATTCCGTGTATTAGTGATATCTTATGATGTTTCTTTTTCTGTGTGACTTATTTCTCGTAGACTCATCGTATCTGAATCCACTCATTATGCCGCTACGGGCCTGTTGACGTAGATTTCATTGCTGAGTGATATTCCATTGTACGTGTGTACCACAACTTCTTTATGTATTTTTTGCTTTCTCGGATATTTAACTTGTACCGTAGACGAGGTTCTTGTAAACAGAGCCGTCCCAAACTTTGGGGTGACTGTGTGTTTTTGATTTTAATTTCCCTAAGCTATAGGACCATAAGTGGAAGTGCCGTAGTCTCCGTTGCTTTGTTTCTTAGGTGTTTCAGGAAACACCATACACTTCTCCAGAGTGGCTGTTGGCAATTTACATCCCGCCCATCAGAATAACAAGGCTCCCTGTTCTCCATGGCCTGTGCTGTCTTTCTGGATTTTACACATTTTTCAGATGGCCCTTTTGAACGGGGGGCAGTGAGACTTCTTTGTAGTGCAGATTTCTTTAACATGCTGGCTTGGTTGGCCAAAAAGGGCGTATGCGTTTTTTCCTGAATATATTCAGGAAAAAACGCATACGCCCTTTTTGGCCAAGTGCATCATTGTCGACGTTCTGCCTCTTTTCCTATGCTTTAAATGCAATTCCAGTCTACCCCCTGAAATCGTTTTCCTGCAACTCTGCCCTGCTTTCCAGTCCTCTTCGCAGCCTTCCTTCAATATATTTTTGGACGATAGCTGTCTTTTATAACTCTGCAGGTTTGTGAATTACTGTGCCCCTGAGCTCCTTTCTTCAACTCGCTTTCTTGTGAGCTGGCCGCGAACCCGCAGTATTGCTTCAGGCCCTAATCTGGTTCCGGCATGGCATGCTGAGCCTTTGGCTAATTCCTCTTCCTTGTGGGAAATGAGCGTTAAATTTGTTCATGCAGAAACCTACAGCTAATCTCTCATTGGTTCTCCCTATTCCTGTTCATCTTGCGCAGAAATTGCAAACTGTGCCAAACAGGAGGTTAAAGGCACTGACTCTCCAAGTGGGGAGAGTGTTAGTAAAGGGTCTGGAATGGTGAACCTGAGTAAAAGGGGACGAAAACTGAGACGCATTTGAAAACGTTTCCCGGTCACACAGTGCACTCTACTGTGGGTTTCCCATGCCTGTTTTAGCTGAAGGAAGAATCCCTTAAACCTGGAGAGTTGGGACCCATGGAATGGGTACCATGCAGTATGACTTCAAAGGGTCTGCATTTGCTCATCGAACCTCACCAATGCTATCAGCCCGAAGTGTCCAGCCTTATGTCTCACTCAGCTCTGGGTGTAGATGTGGTAAATCCAGGTTGCATCACATGCCCTGAATGAATTATTTAATAATTGCTCTCTATTTCACTGTCATTGTGTTTGTTTTTGTAATTCATTTTGATAATGGATTTTATCGGATTTTCTCTGCTGCATTCATGCCACTGTACACACACTTGAGTCTCTTACGGAGACATATAAATCCATGGGTTTGAAGATTCTTATTAGTCATGTGTAATCCTAGGCGTTGAATATGGGGTGTTTAGTCCATTTCATTGAGCAAGGGCTAGGTCTTGACTATTACATATTTGGCTTATGGAAAGGTATCTGTGCTAATTTCTATCTCTGGTTTTATGCAGCACCCCAACTCACCTTTCCCCTTAAGCAAGCATAAGTTGGTTTTGTAAATTTGAGACCCTGTTCTGTTTTGTAATTCAGTTCATGTGTAGCCAAGTTTGCATTCCGTGTATTAGTGATATCTTATGATGTTTCATTTTCTGTGTGACTTATTTCACTTAGAATCATCGTACCTGAATCCACTCATTATGCCGCGACGGGCCTGATGACATAGATTTCATTGCTGAGTGAGATTCCATTTTACGTACGTACCACAACTTCTTTATCCATTTTTCACATTCTGGGATATTTAACTTGTACCGTAGACGAGGTTCTTGTAAACAGAGCCGTCCAAAACTTTGGGGTGGCTGTGTGTTTTTGATTTTAATTTCCCTAAGCTATAGGACCATAAGTGGAAGTGCTATAGGCTCCGTTGCTTTGTTTTTTAGGTGTTTCAGGAAACACAATACACTTCTCCAGAGTGGCTGTTGGCAATTTACATCTCGCCCATCAGCATAACAAGGCTCCATGTTCTCCAAGGCCTGTGCTGTCTTTCTGGATTTTACACTTTTTTCAGATTGCGCTTTTGACCGGGGGGCAGTGAGACTTCATTGTAGTGCAGATTTCTTTAACATGCTTGCTTGGTTGACCAAAAAGGGCGTATGCGTTTTTTCCTGAATGTATTCAGGAAAAAACGCATACGCCCTTTTTGGCCAACTGAATCATTGTCGACGTTCTGCCTCTTTTCCTATGATTTAAATGCAATTCCCGTCTACCCCCTGAAATCGTTTTCCTTCCATTCTGGCCCGCTTTCAAGTCCTCTTCACAGCCTTCCTTCAATATATTTTTGGACGATAGCTGTCATTTATAACTCTGCAGGTTTTTGAATTACAGTGCCCCTGAGCTCCTTTCTTCAACCCGCTTTCTTGTGAGCTGGCGGCAAACCCGCAGGATTGCTTCAGGCCCTAATCAGGTTCCGGCATGGCATGCTGAGCCTTTGGTTAATTCTTCTTCGTGGTGGGAAATGAGCGTTAAATTTCCAGTGCAGACACCTACAGCTAGTCTCTCATTGCTTCTCCCTATTCCTGTTCATCTTGCGCAGAAATTGCAAACTGTGCCAAACAGGAGGTTAAAGGCACTGACTCTCCAAGTGGGGAGAGAGTTAGTAAAGGGTCTGGAATGGTGAACCCGAGTAAAAGGGGACGAAAACTGAGATGCATTTGAAAACGTTTCCTGGTCACACGGTGCACCATACTGTGGGTTTCCCATGCACGTTTTAGCTGAAGGAAGAATCCCTTAAAACTGGACAGTTGGGACCCATGGAATGGGTACCATGCAGTATGACTTCAAAGGGTCTGCATTTGCTCATCGAACCTCACCAATGCTATCAGCCCGAAGTGTCCAACCTTATGTCTCACTCAGCTCTGGGTGTAGATGTGGTAAATCCAGGTTGCATCACATGCCCTGAATGAATTATTTAAGAATTGCTCTCTATTTCACTGTCATTGTGTTTTGTTTTTGTAATTCATTTTGATAATGGGATTTATTGGATTTTCTCTGCTGCGTTCATGCAGCTGTACACACGCTTGATTGTCTTACGGAGACATATAAATCCATGGGTTTGAAGATTCTTACTAGTCAGGTGTATTCCTAGGCGTTGAATATGAGGTGTTTAGTCCATTTCGTTGAGCAAGGGGTAGGTCTTGACTATTACATATTTGGCTTATGGAAAGTATCTGTGCTAATTTCTATCTCTGTTTTTATGCAGCACCCCAACTCACTTTTCCTCTTAAGCAAGCAGAAGTTGGTTTTCTAAATTTGAGACCCTGTTCTGTTTTGTAATTCAGTTCATGTGTAGCCAAGTTTACATTCCGTTTATTAGTGATAACTTATGATGTTTCATTTTCTGTGTGACTTATTTCACTTAGAATCATCGTACCTGAATCCACTCATTATGCCGCGACGGACCTGATGAAATAGATTTCATTGTTGAGTGATATTCATTTGTACGTACGTACCACACTTCTTTATCCATTTTTCGCTTTCTGGGATATTTAACTTGTTCCGTAGACGAGGTTCTTGTAAACAGAGCCGTCCGACACTTTGGGGTGGCTGTCTGTTTTTGATTTTAATTTCCGTGATCTATAAGACCATAAGTGGAAGTGCCGTAGTCTCCGTTGCTTTGTTTCTTAGGTGTTTCAGGAAACACCATACACTTCTCCAGAGTGGCTGTTGGCATTTACATCCCGCCCATCAGCATAACAAGGCTCCCTGTTCTCCAAGGCCTGTGCTGTCTTTCTGGATTTTACACTTTTTTCAGATGGCCCTTTTGACGAATGGGAAATGAGACTTCATTGTAGTGCGGATTTCCATTTCTCGAGTGCTTGGTTGGCCAAAAAGGGCATATGTGTTTTTTCCTGAATATACTCAGGAAAAAATGTTTACGCACTTTTGTCCAAGTGCATCACTGTCAAAGATCTGCCGCTTTTCACATGCTTTAAATGCAATTCCAATCTACCTCCTGAAATATGATTCCTGCAATTCTGCCTCGTTTTCAAGTCCTCTTTGCAGACTTACTTCCATATAATTTTGCCAATAACTGTCATTTATAACACTGCAGGTTTGTGAATTACAGTGCCCGTGATTTCCTTTCTTAACTCGTTTCCTTGAAAACTGGCCACAGAACCGCAGGTTTGCTTCAGGCCGTAATCAGGGTCCGGCACGGCACTCTGAGACTTTGGTTCATTCCACTTCCTGGTGGGAAATTAGAGTTAAATGTGCCCCTCCAGACACCTGCCTCACTCCTAGCCCCTTGGTGATGTGTGTCCTCTGGTTTGAGGCCACATGTGCTGGGTTCCTCACCTTTGGCTGATGTGGCCCCACTGGTGTGAGGACACTCCTGCCTGGTTCCCATCCCCTTGGTGATGTGGGCCCTCCGGTGAGAGTCTGATCCTGGTTGGGTTCCTCACACTTCTGTGAGGTGGGCCCTCTTCTCTGAGGTCACTCCTGCCTGGCTGGCACACCCCGCCTTGGCGACGTCGGCCCTCTGGTGGGATTTGGTGCCTGCTGGGTGTCTCCTCCCCTCGGTAATGAGGGCCCTCTGGCGTCAGGCCCTAACTCCTGGGCTCCCAATATTTTCTGATATGCGCCCTGTGGTTCGAGTACACTCCTTCCAGGTTCCCAACCCCATGGGAATGTGGGCCTTCTGCTCTGAGGTCCCAACCGTGGGTTGCTCAGTTTCATGATGAGGGCCCTCTGCTGTGAGTTCTCTCCGGCCTGGATCCCATAGCCTCGCTGCTCCTGGCCACCTGCTGGGAGGTTACAACTGCGGGATTCCTCACCTTTTTTCTTCTATGGGCCCTCTGTTTTGAGACTCCTCCTGCCTGCCTCACTCCCAGCCCCTTGGTGATGTGTGTCCTCTGGTTTGAGGCCACGTATGCTGGGTCCCTCGCCTTTCGATGATGTGACCCCACTGGTGTGGGGACACTCCTGCCTGGTTCCTATCCCCTTGATGATGTGGGCCCTCTGGTGAGAGTCTGATCCTGGCTGGGTTCCTCACCCTTCTGTGAGGGGGGCCCTCTGCTGTGAGGTCACTCCTGCCTGGCTGGCACACCCCACCTGGGCAACATCGGCCCTCTTGTGGCAGTTGGAGCCTGCTGGGAACCTCCCCTCGGTGATGGGGGCCCTCTTGCCTCAGGCCCTAACTGCTGGGTACCCACATTTTCTGATACGTGCTAAGTGGTGCGAGGACACTCCTGCGAGGTTCCCATCCCCATGGGCATGTGGGCCTTCTGCTCTAAGGTCCCAACACCTGTGTTGTTCACCGTTTCATGATGTTGGCTCTCTGGTGTTAGTTCACCCAGGCCTAGATCCCATAGACTCTGTGCTCTGAGCGGCCTGCTGGGAGGTTCCGACTGCTGGATTCCTTACCTTTTTTATTCTTTGGGTCCTGTGTTTTCATGCTCCTACTTCCTGACTCACTCCCAGCCCATTTGTGATGTAGGTCCTCTGGTTTAAGGCCACATGTACCGGTTTCCTCACCTTTATTGATGTGGCCCCACTGGTGTGAGGACACTCCTGCCTGGTTCCCATCCCCTTGGTGATGGGGGCCCTCTGGTGAGAGTCTGATCCTGTCTGGATTCCTCACACTTCTGGGAGGTGGGCCCTCTGCTGTGAGGTCACTCCTGCCTGGCTGGCACACGTCACCTTGGCGATGTGGGCCCTCAGTTGGGAGTTGGTGCCTGCTGGGAGTCTCCTCCCCTCGGTAATGAGGGCCCTCTGGCGTCAGGCCCTAACTCATGGGCTCCCAAAATTTTCTGATGTGCGCCCTGTCGTGCGAGTACACTCCAGCCAGGGTCCCATCCCCATGGGGATGTGGGCTTTCTGCTCTGAGGTCCCAACGGCTGGGTTGCTCACAGTGTCAGAATGTGGGCCCTCTGCTGTGAGTTCACTCCGGCATGGATCCCATAGCCTCGGTGCTCTGGGCCACCTGCTTGGAGCTTCCAACTGCGGGGTTCCTCACCTTTTTTATTCTCTGGGCGCTCTGTTGTGAGTCTCCTCCTGCATGCCTCACTCCCAGCCCTTTCGTGATGTGTGTCCCCTTGTTTGAGGCCACATGTGCTGTGTTCCTCACCTTTCGCTGATGTGGCCCCACTGGTGTGAGGACACTCCTGCCTGGTTTCCATCCCCTTGGTGATGTGGGCGCTCTGGTTAGAGTCTGATCCTGTTTGGGCTCCTCACACTTCTGTGAGGTGGGCCCTCTGCTGTGAGGTAACTCCTGCCTGGCTTGCTCCCATTGCCTTGGTGACGTCGGCCCTCTGGTGGCATTTGGAACCTGCTGGTAGCCTCCTCTCCTCCGTGATGAGGGCCCTCTGGCGTCAGGCCATAACTGCTGGGTTCCCACATTTTCTGATACGTGCTAAGTTGTGCGAGGACACTCCTGCGAGGTTCCCATCCCCATGGGGATGTGGGCCTTCTGCTCTGAGGTCCCACTGGCTGGGTTGCTCACAGTTTCATGATGTGGGCCCTCTGCTGTGAGTTCACTGTGGCCTGGATCCCATAGACTCCATACTCTGGGCCACCTGCTGGGAGGTTCAAACTGCTGGATTCCTCACATTTTTTATTTGTGGGCCCTGTGTTGTTAGGCTACTCCTGCCTGCCTCACTCGGAGCACCTTGGAAATGTGGGTCCTCTGGTTTAGGCCACATGTGCTGGGTTCCTCACCTTTCTATAATGTGGCCACACTGGTGTGAGGACACTCCTGCCTTGTTCCGATCCCCTTGGTGATGTGGGCCCTCTGGTGAGAGTCTTATCCTGGCTGGGTTCCTCACCCTTCTGTGAGGTAGGCCCTCTGCTGTGAGGTCACTCCTGCCTGGCTGGCACACGTCAACTTGGCGACGTGGGCCCTCAGTTGGGAGTTGGTGCCTGCTGGGAGTCTCCTCCCCTAGGTAATGAGGGCCCTCTGGCGTCAGACCCTAACTCCTGGGCTCCCAAAATTTTCTGATGTGCGCCCTGTGGTGCAAGTACACTCCTGCCAGGATCCCAACCCCATGGGAATGTGGGTCTTCTGCTCTGAGGTCCCAATGGTACGTTGTTCAGTTTCATGATGAGGGCCCTCTGGTGTGAGTTCACTCCGGTATGGACCCCATAGCCTCGCTGCTCCTGTCCACCTGCGGGGAGGTTCCAACTGCGGGATTCCTCACCTTTTTCCTTCTATGGGCCCTCTGTTTTGAGACTTCTCTTGCCTGCCTCACTCCCAGCCCCTTGGTGATGTGTGTCCTGTAATTTGAGTCCACGTGTGCTGGGTCCGTCACATTTCGGTGATGTGGCCCCACTGGTGTGAGGACACTCCTGCCTGGTTTCCATTCCCTTGGTGATGTGGGCCCTCCGGTGAGAGTCTGATCCTCTTTGGTTTCCTCACACTTTTGTGTGGTTGGCCCTCTGCTCTGAGGTCACTCCTGCCTGGCTGGCACACCCCGCATTGGTGACGTCGGCCTTCTGGTAGCAGTTGGAGCTTGCTGGGAGCCTCCTCTCCTCAGTGATGAGGGCCCTCTGGCGTCCGGCCCTAACTGCTGGGCTCCCCACCTTTTCTGATGTGTGCCCACTGGTGCGATGACACTCCTGCCTGGTTCCCTTCCCCATGGGGATGTGGGCATTGTGCTCTGAGGTTACAACGGCTGGGTTGCTTACAGTATCACGATGAGTGCCCTCTGTTGTGAGTTCATCACTGCCTGGATCCCATAGCCTCGGTGCTCTGGGCCGCCTGCTGGGATGTTCCAACTGCTGGATTCCTCACCTTTTTTATACAATGGGCCATGTGTTTTGAGGTTAATCCTGCCTGCCTCGCTCCAAGACCCATGGTGATGTGGGTCCTCTGGTTTGAGGCCACATGTGCTGGGTACCTCAACTTTCAATGATGTGGCCCCACGGGTGTGAGGACACTCCTGCCTGGTTCCCAGCCCCTTGCTTATGTGGGCACTCTGGTGAGAGTCTGATCCTGACTGGGTTCCTTACCCTTCTGTGAGGTGGGCCCTCTGATGTGAGGTCACTCCTGCCTGGATGGCTCATGTCGCCTTGGCGACGTAGGCCCTCTGTTGGCCACTGAAGCATGCTGGGAGCCTCCTACCCTCTTTAATAAGGGCCCTGGAAGAAACGCATATGCCCTTTTTGACCAAGTGCATCATTGTCGAGGTTCTGCCTCTTCTCCTATACTTTCAGAGGACTTCCCGTCTACCTCCTGAAATCGTATTCCTGGAATTCTGCCCCGCGTTCAAGTCCTCTTTGCAGCCTTACTTCAATATATTTTTGGACGATAGCTGTCATTTATAACTCTGCAGGTTTGTGAATTACAGTGCCCCTTGTGAGCTTTCTTGTGAGCTTTCAACTCGCTTTCTTGTGAGCTGGCCGCAAAACCGCAGGATTGCTTCAGGCCCTAATCTGGTTCCGGCACGGCATGCTGAGCCTTTGGCTAATTCCTCTTCCTGGTGGGAAATGAGCGTTAAATTTGTTCGTGCAGACACCTACAGCTAATCTCTCATTGGTTCTCCCTATTCCTGTTCATCTTGCGCAGAAATTCCAAACTGTGCCAAACAGGAGGTTAAAGGCACTGACTCTCCAAGTGGGGAGAGTGTTAGTAAAGGTCTGGAATGGTGAACCCGAGTAAAAGGGGACGAAAACTGAGATGCATTTGAAAACGTTTCCTGGTCACATGGTGCACCATACTGTGGGTTTCCCATGCACGTTTTAGCTGAAGGAAGAATCCCTTAAAACTGGACAGTTGGGACCCATGGAATGGGTACCATGCAGTATGACTTCAACGGGTCTGCATTTGCTCATCGAACCTCACCAATGCTATCAGCCCGAAATGTCCAACCTTATGTCTCACTCAGCTCTGGGTGTAGATGTGGTAAATCCAGGTTGCATCACATGCCCTGAATGAATTATTTAAGAATTGCTCTCTATTTCACTGTCATTGTGTTTTGTTTTTGTAATTCATTTTGATAATGGGATTTATTGGATTTTCTCTGCTGCGTTCATGCAGCTGTGCACACGCTTGATTGTCTTACGGAGACATATAAATCCATGGGTTTGAAGATTCTTACTAGTCAGGTGTATTCCTAGGTGTTGAATATGAGGTGTTTAGTCCATTTCGTTGAGCAAGGGGTAGGTCTTGACTATTACATATTTGGCTTATGGAAAGGTATCTGTGCTAATTTCTATCTCTGCTTTTATGCAGCACCCCAACTCACTTTTCCCCTTAAGCAAACATAAGGTGGTTTTCTAAATTTGAGACCCTGTTCTGTTTTGTAATTCAGTTCATGTGTAGCCAAGTTTACATTCCGTGTATTAGTGATAACTTATGATGTTTCATTTTCTGTGTGACTTATTTCACTTAGAATCATCGTACCTGAATCCACTCATTATGCCGCGACGGGCCTGATGAAATAGATTTCATTGGTGAGTGATATTCCTTTGTACGTACGTACCACACTTCTTTATCCATTTTTCGCTTTCTGGGATATTTAACTTGTACCGTAGACGAGGTTCTTGTAAACAGAGCCGTAAACAGAAACTTTGGGGTGGCTGTGTGTTTTTGATTTTAATTTCCCTAAGCTATAGGAAAATAAGTGGTAATGCCGTAGGCTCCGTTGCTTTGTTTTTTAGGTTTTTGAGGAAACACCATACACATCTCCAGAGTGGCTGTTGGCAATTTACATCCCGCCCATCAGCATAACAAGGCTCCCTGTTCTCCATGGCCTGTCCTGTGTTTCTGGTTTTTACACTTTTTTCAGATGGCCCTTTTGAACGGGGGGCAGTGAGACTTCATTGTAGTGCAGATTTCTTTAACATGCTTGCTTGGTTGGCCAAAAAGTGCGTATGCGTTTTTTCCTGAATATATTCAGGAAAAAACGCATACGCCCTTTTTGGCCAAGTGCATCATTGTCGACGTTCTGCCTCTTTTCCTATGCTTTAAATGCAATTCCAGTCTACCCCCTGAAATCGTTTTCTTGCAATTCTGCCCCGCTTTCAAGTCCTTTTCGCAGCCTTCCTTCAATATATCTTTGGGTGATAGCTGTCATTTATAACTCTGCAGGTTTGTGAATTACAGTGTCCCTGAGCTCCTTTATTCAACTCGCTTTCTTGTGAGCTGGCCGCAAACCCGCAGGATTGCTTCAGGCCTTAATCAGGTTCCGGCATGGCATGCTGAGCCTTTGGTTAATTCTTCTTCCTGGTGGGAAATGAGCGTTAAATTTCCAGTGCAGGCACCTACAGCTAGTCTCTCATTGGTTCTCCCTATTCTTGTTCATCTTGCGCAGAAATTGCAAACTGTGCCAAACAGAAGGTTAAAGGCCCTGACTCTCTAAGTGGGGAGAGTATTAGTAAAGGGTCTTCAATCGTGAACCCGAGTAAAAGGGGACGAAAACTGAGATGCATTTGAAAAGGTTTCCCGGTCACACGGTGCACCATACTGTGGGTTTCCCATGCATGTTTTAGCTGAAGGAAGAATCCCTTAAACCTGGAGAGTTGGGACCCATGGAATGGGTACCATGCAGTATGACTTCAAAGGGCCTGCATTTTCTCAACGAACCTCACCAATGCTATCAGGCCGAAGTGTACAGCCTTATGTCTCACTCAGCTCTGGTTGTAGATGTGGTAAATCCAGGTTGCATCACAAGCCCTGAATGAATTATTTAAGAATTGCTCTCTATTTCACTGTCATTGTGTTTGTTTTTGTAATTCATTTTGATAATGGGATTTATCGGATTTTCTCTGCTGCATTCATGCCGCTGTACACACACTTGAGTCTCTTATGGAGACATATAAATCCATGGGTTTTAAGATACTTACTAGTCAGGTGTATTCCTAGGCGTTGAATATGGGGTGTTTAGTCCATTTCGTTGAGCAAGGGCTAGGTCTTGACTATTACATATTTGGCTTATGGAAAGGTATCTGTGCTAATTTCTATCTCTGGTTTTATGCAGCACCCCAACTCACTTTTCCCCTTAAGCAAGCATAAGGTGGTTTTCTAAATTTGAGACCCTGTTCTGTTTTGTAATTTAGTTCATGTGTAGCCAAGTTTACATTCCGTGTATTAGTGATATCTTACGATGTTTCATTTTCTGTGTGACTTATTTCACTTAGAATCATCGTACCTGAATCCACTCATTATGCCACGATGGGCCTGATGACATAGATTTCATTGCTGAGTGATATTCCATTGAATGTGTGTACCACAACTTCTTTATCCATTTTTAACATTCTGGGATATTTAACTTGTACCGTAGAGGAGATTCCTGTAAACAGAGCCGTCTGAAACTTTGGGGTGGCTGTCTGTTTTTGATTTTAATTTCCGTGATCTATAAGACCATAAGTGGAAGTGCCGTAGTCTCCTTGCTTTGTTTCTTAGGTGTTTCAGGAAACACCATACACTTCTCCAGAGTGGCTGTTGGCAATTTACATCCCGCCCATCAGCATAACAAGGCTCCCTGTTCTCCATGGCCTGTGCTGCCTTTCTGGATTTTACACTTTTTTCAGATGGCCCTTTTGACCTGGGGGCAGTGAGACTTCTTTGTAGTGCAGATTTCTTTAACATGCTGGCTTGGTTGGCCAAAAAGGGCGTATGCGTTTTTTCCTGAATATATTCAGGAAAAACGCATACGCCCTTTTTGGCCAAGTGCATCATTGTCGACGTTCTGCCTCTTTTCCTATGCTTTAAATGCAATTCCAGTCTACCCCCTGAAATCGTTTTCCTGCAATTCTGCCCCGCTTTCCAGTCCTCTTCGCAGCCTTCCTTCAATATATTTTTGGACGATAGCTGTCATTTATAACTCTGCAGGTTTGTGAATTACAGTGCCCCTGATCTCCTTTCCTCAACGCGCTTTCTCGTGAGCTGGCTGCAAACCCGCAGGAATGCTTCAGGCCCTAATCTGTTTCCTGCAGGGCACGCTGAGCCTTTGGTTAATTCCTCTTCCTGGTGGGAAATGAGCATTCCATTTGCCCGTGCAGACACCTACAGGTAGTCTCTCATTGGTTCTCCCTATTCCTGTTCATCTTGCGCAGAAATTGCAAACTGTGCCAAACAGGAGGTTAAAGGCACTGACTCTCCAAGTGGGGAGAGTTTTAGTAAAGCGTCTGGAATGGTGAACCCGAGTACCAGGGTTCGAAAACTGAGATGCATTTGGAAACGTTTCCCAATCACACGGTGGACGATAGTCTGGGTTTCCCATGCATGTTTTAGCTGAAGGAAGAATCCCTTAAACCTGGAGAGTTGGGACCCATGGAATGGGTACCATGCACTATGACTTCAAAGGGTCTGCGTTTGCTCACCGAACCTCACCAAAGCTATCAGCCCGAAGTGTCCAGCCTTATGTCTCACCCAGCTCTGGGTGTAGATGTGGTAAATCCAGGTTTCATCACAAGCCCTGAATGAATTATTTAAGAATTGCTCTCTATTTCACTGTCATTGTGTTTTGTTTTTGAAATTTATTTTGATAATGGGATTTATCGGATGTTCACTGCTGCGTTTAGGTCGCTGTACACACGCTTGATTTCCTTATGGAGACATATAAATCCATGGGTTTTAAGATTCTTACTTGTCAGGTATATTCCCAGGCGTTGAATATGGAGTGTTGAGTCCATTTCGTTGAGCAAGGAGTAGGTCTTGTCTATTATATATTTGGCTTATGGAAAGGTATCTGTGCTAATTTCAATCTCTGGTTTTATGCAGCACCCCAACTCACCTTTCCCCATAAGCAAACATAAGTTGGTTTTCTAAATTTGATACCATGTTCTGTTTTGTAATTCAGTTAATGTGTAGTCAAATTTTCATTCCGTGTATTACTGATATCTTATGATGTTTCTTTTTCTGTGTGACTTATTTCTCGTAGAATCATCGTACCTGAACCCACTCATTATGCCGATACGGGCCTGATGACGTACATTTCATTGCTGAGTGATATTCCATTGTACGTGCATACCACAACTTCTTTATCCATTTTTTGCTTTCTCGGATATTTAACTTGTACCGTAGATGAGGTTCTTGTAAACAGAGACGTCCCAAACATTGGGGTGGCTGTGTGTTTTTGATTTTAATTTCCATAAGCTATAGGACCATAAGTGGAAGTGCCATAGGCTGTGTTGCTTTGTTTCCTATGTGTTTCAGGAAACACCATACACTTCTCCAGAGTGGCTGTTGGCAATTTCCATCCCGCCCATCAGCATAACAAGGCTCCCTGTTCTCCATGACCTGTCCTGCCTTTCTGGACACTTTTTTCAGATGGCGCTTTTGACCGGGAGGCAGTGAGACTTCATTGTAGTGCAGATTTCTTTTTCACGCCTGCTTGGTTGGCCAAAAAGTGCGTATGCGTTTTTTCCTGAATATATTCAGGAAAAAACGCATACGCCCTTTTTGGCCAAGTGCATTATTGTCGACATTCTGCCTCTTTTCCTATGCTTTAAGTGCAATTCCAGTCTACCCCCTGAAATCGTTTTCCTGAAATTCTGCCCCACTTTCAAGTCCTCTTCGAAGACTTACTTCAGTACATTTTTGGATGATAGCTGTCATTCATAACTCTGCAGGTTTGTGAATTACAGTGCCCCTGATCTCCTTTCCTCAACGCGCTTTCTCGTGAGCTGGCTGCAAAACCGCAGGATTGCTTCAGGCCCTAATCTGTTTCCGGCAGGGCACGCTGAGCCTTTTGTTAATTCCTCTTCCTGGTGGGAAATGAGCATTCCATTTGCCCGTGCAGACACCTACAGGTAGTCTCTCATTGGTTCTCCCTATTCCTGTTCATCTTGCGCAGAAATTGCAAACTGTGCCAAACAGGAGGTTAAAGGCACTGACTCTCCAAGTGGGGAGAGATTTAGTAAAGCGTCTGGAATGGTGAACCCGAGTACCAGGGTTCGAAACCTGAGATGCATTTGGAAACGTTTCCCAATCACACGGTGGACCATACTCTGGATTTCCCATGCATGTTTTAGCTGAAGGAAGAATCCCTTAAACCTGGAGAGTTGGGACCCATGGAATGAGTACCATGCAGTATGACTTCAAAGGGTCTGCGTTTGCTCACCGAACCTCACCAATGCTATCAGCCCGAAGTGCCCAGCCTTATGTCTCACCCAGCTCTGGGTGTAGATGTGGTAAATCCAGGTTGCATCACAAGCCCTGAATGAATTATTTAAGAATTGCTCTCTATTTCACTGTCATTGTGTTTTGTTTTTGAAATTTATTTTGATAATTGGATTTATCGGGTTTTCACTGCTGCGTTTAGGCCGATGTACAGACATTTGATTTCCTTATGGAGACATATAAATCCATGGGTTTTAAGATTCTTACTTGTCAGGTATATTCCCAGGCGTTGAATATGGGGTGTTGAGTCTATTTTGCTGAGCAAGGAGTAGGTCTTGTCTATTATATATTTGGCTTATGGAACGGTATCTGTGCTAATTTCAATCTCTGTTTTTATGCAGCACCCCAACTCACCTTTCCCCATAAGCAAGCATAAGTTGGTTGTCTCAATTGGAGACCTTTTCTGTTTTGTAATTCAGTTCATGTGTAGCCAAGTTTACATTCCGTGTATTAGTCATATCTTATGATGTTTCTTTTTCTGTGTGACTTATTTCTCGTAGAATCATCATACCTGAATCCACTCATTATGGCGCTACGGGCCTGAAGACGTAGATTTCATTGCTGTGTGATATTCCATTGTACGTACGTAGCACTGCTTCTTTATCCATTTTTTGCTTTCTCAGATATTTAACTTGTACCATAGATGAGGTTCCTGTAAACGGAGCCGTCCCAAACTTTGGGGTGGCTGTGTGTTTTTGATTTTAATTTCCCTAAGCTATAGATCCATAAGTGGAAGTGCCATAGGCTGTGTTGTTTTGTTTCCTACGTGTTTCAGGAAACACCATACACTTCTCCAGAGTGGCTGTTGGCAATTTACATCCTGCCCGTCAGCATAACAAGGCTCCCTGTTCTCCATGACCTTTCCTGCCTTTCTTGATTTTACACTTTTTTCAGATGGCCCTTTTGACCGGGGGGCAGTGAGACTTCATTGTAGTGCAGATTTCCTTTACACGCTTGCTTGGTTGACCAAAAAGTGCGTATGCGTTTTTTCCTGAATATATTCAGGAAAAAACACATACGCCCTTTTTGGCCAAGTGCATCATTGTCGACATTCTGCCTCATTTCCTATGCTTTAAGTGCAATTCCAGTCTACCCCCTGAAATCGGTTTCCAGAAATTCTGCCCCGCTTTCAAGTCCTCTTCGAAGACTTACTTCAATACATTTTTGGACGATAGCTGTCATTCATAACTCTGCAGGTTTGTGAATTTCAGTGGCCCTGAGCTCCTTTCTTCAACTCCCTTTCTTGTGAGCTGGCCGCAAAACCGCAGGATTGCTTCAGGCCCTAATCTGTTTCCGGCAGGGCACGCTGAGCCTTTGTTTAATTCGTCTTCCTGGTGGGACATGAGCGTTCCATTTTCCCGTGCAGACACCTACAGCTAGTCTCTCGTTGGTTCTCCCTATTCCTGTTCATCTTGCGCAGAAATTGCAAACTGTGCCAAACAGGAGGTTAAAGGCACTGACTCTCCAAGTGGGGAGAGTGTTAATAAAGCGTCTGGAATGTTGAACCCGAGTACCAGGGGACGAAAACTGAGATGCATTTGAAAACGTTTCCCAATCACACGGCGGACGATAGTCTGGGTTTCCAATGCATGTTTTAGCTGAAGGAAGAATCCCTTAAACCTGGAGAGTTGGGACCCATGGAATGGGTACCATGCAGTATGACTTCAAAGGGTCTGCATTTGCTCACCGAACCTCAACAATGCTATCAGCCCGAAGGGCCCAGCCTTATGTCTCACCCAGCTCTGGGTGTAGATGTGGTAAATCCAGGTTGCATCACAAGCCCTGAATGAATTATTTAAGAATTGCTCTCTATTTCACTGTCATTGTGTTTTGTTTTTGAAATTTATTTTGATAATGGGATTTATCGGATTTTCACTGCTGCGTTTAGGCCGCTGTACACACGCTTGATTTCCTTATGGAGACATATAAATCCATGGGTTTTAAGATTCTTACTTGTCAGGTATCTTGCCAGGCGTTGAATATGGGGTGTTGAGTCCATTTCGTTGAGCAAGGAGTAGGGCTTGTCTATTATATATTTGGCTTATGGAACGGTATCTGTGCTAATTTCAATCTCTGGTTTTATGCAGCACCCCAACTCACCTTTCCCCAAAAGCAAGCATCAGTTGGTTTTCAAAATTTGAGACCCTGTTCTGTTTTGTAATTCAATTTATGTGTAGCCAAGTTTACATTCCGTGTATTACTGATATATTATGATGTTTCTGTTTCTGTGTGACTTATTTCTCGTAGAATCATCGTACCTGAATCCACTCATTATGCCGCTACGGGGTGAAGACGTAGATTTCATTGCTGAGTGATATTCCATTGTACGTGCGTACCAAAACTTCTTTATCCATTTTTTCCTTTCTCGGATATTTAACTTGTACCGTAGACAAGGTTCTTGTAAACAGAGCCATCCCAAACTTTGGGGTGGCTGTGTGTTTGTGATTTTAATTTCCCTAAGCTATAGGACCATAAGTGGAAGTGACATAGGCTGTGTTGCTTTGTTTCCTACGTGTTTCAGGATACACCATACATTTCTCCAGAGTGGCTGTTGGCAATTTACATCCCGCCCATCAGCATAACAAGGCTCCCTGTTCTCCATGACCTGTCCTCTCTTTCAGGATTTTACACTTTTTTCAGATGGCCCTTTTGACCGGGGGGCAGTGAGACTTCATTGTAGTGTAGATTTCGTTTACACGCTTGCTTGGTTGGCCAAAAAGGGCGTATGCGTTTTTTCCTGAATATATTCAGGAAAAAACGCATACGCCCTTTTTGGCCAAGTGCATCATTGTCGACATTCTGCCTCTTTTCCTATGCTTTAAGTGCAATTCCAGTCTATCCCCTGAAATCGTTTCTCTGAAATTCTGCCCCGCTTTCAAGTCCTCTTGGAAGACTTACTTCAGTACATTTTCCGACGATACCTGTCATTCATAACTCTGCAGGTTTGTGAATTACAGTGCCCCTGAGCTCCTTTCTTCAACTCGCTTTCTTGTGAGCTGGCCGCAAAACCGCAGGATTGCTTCAGGCCCTAATCTGTTTCCGGCCGGACACGCTGAGCCTTTGGTTAATTCCTCATCCTGGTGGGAAATGAGCGTTCCATTTGCCCATGCAGGCACCTACAGCTAGTCTCTCATTGGTTCTCCCTATGCCTGTTCATCTTGCGCAGAAATTGCAAACTGTACCAAACAGGAGTTTAAAGGCACTGACTCTCCAATTGGGAAGAGTGTTAGTAAAGCGTCGGGAATGGTGAACCCGAGTACCAGGGGCCGAAACCTGAGATGCATTTGAAAAGGTTTCCCGGTCACACAGTGCACTGTACTGTGGGTTTCCCATGCATGTTTTAGCTGAAGGAAGTATCCCTTAAACCTGGAGAGTTGGGACCCATGGAATGGGTACCATGCATTATGACTTCAAACGGTCTGCGTTTGCTCACCGAACCTCACCAATGCTATCATCCCGAAGTGTCCAGCCTTATGTCTCACCCAGCTCTGGGTGTAGATGTGGTAAATCCAGGTGGCATCACAAGCCCTGAATGAATTATTTAAGAATTGCTCTCTATTTCACTGTCATTCTGTTTTGTTTTTGAAATTCATTTTGATAATGGGATTTATCGGATGTTCACTGCTGCGTTTAGGCCATTGTACACACGCTTGATTTCCTTATGGAGACATATAAATCCATGGGTTTTAAGATTCTTACTTGTCAAGTATCTTGCCAGGCGTTGAATAAGGGGTGTTGAGTCCATTTCGTTGAGCAAGGAGTAGGTCTTGTCTATTATATATTTGGCTTATGGAACGATATCTGTGCTAATTTCAATCTCTGGTATTATGCAGCACCCCAACTCACTTT
Organism: Delphinapterus leucas; assembly: GCF_059928025.1. Lineage (NCBI taxonomy): Eukaryota > Metazoa > Chordata > Mammalia > Artiodactyla > Monodontidae > Delphinapterus > Delphinapterus leucas. The sequence continues at coordinate 1,691,511 of NW_028322263.1, read as the reverse complement.
TCCCCATAAGCAAGCATAAGTTGGTTTTCTAAATTTGAGACCCTGTTCTGTTTTGTAATTCACTTCATGTGTAGCCAAGGTGACATTCCGTGTATTAGTGATATCTAATGATGTTTCTTTTTCTGTGTGACTTATTTCTCGTAGAATCATCGTACCTGAATCCACTCATTATGCCGATAGGACCTGATGACGTAGATTTCATTGCTGAGTGATATTTCACTGTACGTGCGTACCACAACTTCTTTATGCATTTTTTGCTTTCTTGGATATTTAACTTGTACTGTAGACGAGGTTCTTGTAAACAGAGCCGTCCCAAACTTTGGGGTGGCTGTGTGTTTTTGATTTTAATTTCCCTAAGCTATAGGACCATAAGTGGAAGTGCCATAGGCTGTATTGCTTTGTTTCCTACGTGTTTCAGGAAACACCATACACTTCTCCAGAGTGGCTGTTGGCAATTTACATCCCGCCCATCAGCATAACAAGTCTCCCTGTTCTCCATGACCTGTCCTGCCTTTCTGGATTTTACACTTTTTTCAGATGGCCCTTTTGACCGGGGCATAATGAGACTTCATTGTAGTGCAGATTTCCTTTACACGCTTGCTTGGTTGGCCAAAAATTGCGTATGCGTTTTTTCCTGAATATATTCAGGAAAAAACGCATACGCCCTTTTTGGCCAAGTGCATCATTGTCGACATTCTGCCTCTTTTCCTATGCTTTAAGTGCAATTCCAGCCTACCCCCTGAAATCGTTTTCCTGAAGTTCTGCCGCGCTTTCAAGTCCTCTTCGAAGACTTACTTCAGTACATTTTTGGACGATATGTGTCATTCATAACTCTGCAGGATTGTGACTTACAGTGCCCCTTAGCTCCTTTCTTCAACTCTCTTTCTTGTGAGCTGACCGCAAAACCGCAGGATTGCTTCAGGCCCTAATCTGTTTCTGGCAGGGCACGCTGAGACTTTGGTTAATCCCTCTTCCTGGTGGGAAACGAGCGTTCCATTTTCCCGTGCAGAGACCTACAGCTAGTCTCTCATTGGTTCTCCCTATTCCTGTTCATCTTGCGCAGAAATTGCAAACTGTGCCAAACAGCAGGTTAAAGGCACTGACTCTCCAAGTGGGGAGAGTGTTAGTAAAGCGTCTGGAATGGTGAACCCGAGTACCAGGGGAAGAAAACTGAGATGCATTTGAAAACGTTTCCCAATCACACGGTGGACCATACTCTGGGTTTCCCATGCATGTTCTAGCTGAAGGAAGAATCCCTTAAACCTGGAGAGTTGGGACCGATGGAATGGGTACCATGCAGTATGACTTCAAAGGGTCTGCGTTTGCTCACCGAACCTCACCAATGCTATCAGCCCGAAGTGTCCGGCCTTATGTCTCACCCAGCTCTGGGTGTAGATGTGGTAAATCCAGGTTGCATCACAAGCCCTGAATGAATTATTTAACAATTGCGCACTATTTCTCTGTCATTGTGTTGTGTTTTATAAATTTATTTTGATAATGGGATTTATCGGATGTTCACTGCTGCGTTTAGGTCGCTGTACACACGCTTGATTTCCTTATGGAGACATATAAATCCATGGGTTTTAAGATTCTTACTTGTCAGGTATCTTCCCAGGCGTTGAATATGGGGTGTTGAGTCCATTTCGTTGAGCAAGGAGTAGGTCTTGTCTATTATATATTTGGCTTATGGAACGGTATCTGTGCTAATTTCAATCTCTGGTTTTATGCAGCACCCCAACTCACCTTTCCACATAAGCAAGCATAAGTTGGTTTTCTAAATTTGAGACCCTGTTCTGTTTTGTAATTCAGTTCATGTGTAGCCATGTTTACATTCCGTGTATTAGTGATATCTTATGATGTTTCTTTTTCTGTGTGACTTATTTCTCGTAGAATCATCGTACCTGAATCCACTCATTATGCCGATAGGGACCTGATGACGTAGATTTCATTGCTGAGTGATATTCCATTGTACGTGCGTACCACAACTTCTTTATCCATTTTTTGCTTTCTCGGATATTTAACTTGTACCGCAGACAATGTTCTTGTAAACAGAGCCATCCCAAACTTTGGGGTGGCTGTGTGTTTTTGATTTTAATTTCACTAAGCTATAGGACCATAAGTGGAAATGCCATAGGCTGTGTTGCTTTGGTTCCTACGTGTTTCAGGAAACACCATACACTTCTCCAGAGTGGCTGTTGGCAATTTACCTCCCGCCCATCAGCATAACAAGGCTCCCTGTTCTCCATGACCTGTCCTGCCTTTCTGGATTTTACACTTTTTTCAGATGGCCCTTTTGACCGGGGGGCAGTGAGACTTCATTGTAGTGCAGATTTCCTTTACACGCTTGCTTGGTTGGGCAAAAAGTGCGTATGCGTTTTTTCAGGAATATATTCAGGAAAAAACGCATACACCCTTTTTGGCCAAGTGCATCATTGTTGACATTCTGCCTCTTTTCGTATGCTTTAAGTGCAAAACCAGTCTACCCCCTGAAATCGTTTTCCTGAAATTCTGCCCCGCTTTCCAGTCCTCTTCGAAGACTTACTTCAGTACATTTTTGGACAATAGCTGTCATTCATAACTCTGCAGGTTTGTGAATTACAGTGACCCTGAGCTCCTTTCTTCAACTCGCTTTCTTGTGAGCTGGCCGCAAAACTGCAGGATTGCTTCAAGCCCTAATCTGTATCCGGCAGGGCATGCTGAGCCTTTGGTTAATTCCTCTTCCTGGTGGGAAATGAGCGTTCCATTTGCCCGTGCAGACACCTACAGCTACTCTGTAATTGGTTCTCTCTATTCCTGTTCATCTTGCGAAGAAATTGCAAACTGTGCCAAACAGGAGGTTAAAGTCCCTGACTTTCCAAGTGGGGAGAGAGTTAGTAAAGCCTCTGGAATGGTGAACCCGAGTACCAGGGGACGAAAACTGAGATGCATTTGAAAACGTTTCCCAATCACACGGTGGACCATACTCTGTGTTTCCCATGCACGTTTTAGCTGAAGGTAGAATCCCTTTAACCTGGAGAGTTGGAACCCATGCAATGGGTACCATGCAGTATGACTTCAAAGGGTCTGCGTTTGCTCACCGAACCTCACCAATGCTATCAGCCCGAAGTGTCCAGCCTTATGTCTCACCCAGCTCTGGGTGTAGATGTGGTAAATCCAGGTTGCATCACAAGCCCTGAATGAATTGTTTAAGAATTGCTCTCTATTTCACTGTCATTGTGTTTTGTTTTTGAAATTTATTTTGATAATGGGATTTATCGGATTTTCACTTCTGCGTTTAGGCCGCTGTACACACGCTTGATTTCCTTATGGAGACATATAAATACATGGGTTTTAAGATTCTTACTTGTCAGGTATCTTCCCAGGAGTTGAATATGTGATGTTGAGTCCATTTCATTGAGCAAGGAGTAGGACTTGTGTATTATATATTTGGCTTATGGAACGGTATCTGTGCTAATTTCAATCTCTGGTTTTATGCAGCACCCCAACTCACCTTTCCCCATAAGCAAGCATCAGTTGGTTTTCTAAATTTGAGACCCTGTTCTGTTTTGTAATTCAGTTCATGTGTAGCCAAGTTTACATTCCGTCTATTAATGATATCTTATGATGTTTCTTTTTCTGTGTGACTTATTTCTCGTAGAATAATCGTACCTGAATCCACTCATTATGCCGCTACGGGCCTGATGACATAGATTTCATTGCTGAGTGATATTCCATTTTACGTGCGTACCACAACATCTTTATCCATTTTTTGCTTTCTCGGATATTTAACTTGTACCGTAGACGAGGTTCTTGTAAACAGAGCCATCCCAAACTTTGGGGTGGCTGTGTGTTTTTGATTTTAATTTCCCTAAACTATAGGACCATAAGTGGAAGTGCCATAGGCTGTGTTACTTTGTTTCCTACGTGTTTCAGGAAACACCATACACTTCTCCAGAGTGGCTGTTGGCAATTTACATCCCGCCCATCAGCATAACAAGGCTCCCTGTTCTCCATGACCTGTCCTGCCTTTCTGGATTTTACACTTTTTTCAGATGGCCCTTTTGACCACGGGGCAGTGAGACTTCATTGTAGTGACGATTTCATTTACACGCTTGCTTGGTTGGCCAAAAAGTGCGTTTGCGTTTTTTCCTGAATATATTCAGGAAAAAACGCATATGCCCTTTTTAGCCAAGTGCATCATTGTCGACATTCTGCCTCTGTTCCTATGCTTTAAGCGCAATTCCAGTCTACCCCCTGAAATCGTGTTCCTGAAATTCTGCCCCGCTTTCAAGTCCTCTTCGAAGACTTACTTCAGTACATTTTTGGACGATAGCTGTCATTCATAACTCTGCAGGTTTGTGAATTACAGTGCCCCTGAGCTCCTTTCTTCAACTGGCCTTCTTGTGAGCTGGCCGCAAAACCGCAGGATTGCTTCAGGCCCTTATCTGTTTCCGGCAGGGCATGCTGAGGCTTTGGTTAATTCCTCTTCTTGGAGGGAAATGAGCGTGCATTTGCCCGTGCAGACACCTACAGGTAGTCTCTCATTGATTATCCCTATTCCTGTTCATCTTGCACAGAAATTGCAAACTGTGCCAAACAGGAGTTTAAAGGCACTGACTCTCCAAGAGGGGAGAGTGTTAGTAAAGCATCTCTAATGGTGAACCCGAGTACCAGGGTTCGAAAACTGAGATGCATTTGAAAACGTTTCCCAATCACACGGTGGACCATACTCTGGGTTTCGCATGCATGTTTTAGCTGAAGGAAGAATCCCTTAAACCTGTAGAGTTGGGACCCATGGAATGGGTACCATGCAGTAAGACTTCAAGGGGTCTGCGTTTGCTCACCGAACCTCACCAATGCTATCAGCCCGAAGTGTCCAGCCTTATGTCTCACCCAGCTCTGGGTGTAGATGTGGTAAATCCAGGTTGCATCACAAGCCCTGAATGAATTATTTAAGAATTGCTCTCTATTTCACTGTCATTGTGTTTTGTTTTTGAAATTTATTTTGATAATGGGATTTATCGGATTTTCACTGCTGCGTTTAGGCCGCTGTACAAATGCTTGATTTCCTTATGGAGACATATAAATACATGGGTTTTAAGATTCTTACTTGTCAGGTATCTTCCCAGGCGTTGAATATAGGGTGTTGAGTCCATTTCGTTGAGCAAGGAGTAGGTCTTGTCTATTATATATTTGGCTTATGGAAAGGTATCTGTGCTAATTTCAATCTCTGGTTTTATGCAGCATCCCAACTGACCTTTCCCCATAAGCAAGCATAAGTTGGTTTGCTAAATTTGAGACCCTGTTCTGTTTTGTAATTCAGTTCATGGGTAGCCAAGTTTACATTCCGTGTATTAGTGATAACTTATGATGTTTCTTTTTCTGTCTGACTTATTTCTCATAGAATCATCGTACCTGAATCCACTCATTATGCCGCTACGGTCCTGATGACGTAGATTTCATTGCTGAGTGATATTCCATTGTACGTGCGTAGCACAACTTCTTTATCCATTTTATGCTTTCTCGGATACTTAACTTCTACCGTAGATGAGGTTCTTGTAAACAGAGCCATCCCAAACTTTGGGGTAGCTGTGTGTTTTTGATTTTAATTTCCCTAAGCTATAGGACCATAAGTGGAAGTGCCATAGGCTGTGTTGCTTTGTTTCCTACGTGTTTCAGGAAACACCATACACTTTTCCAGAGTGGCTGTTGGCAATTTAAATCCGCCCATCAACATAACAAGGCTCCCTGTTCTCCATGACCTGTCCTGCCTTTCTGGATTTTACACTTTTTTCAGATGGCCCTTTTGACCGGGGGGCAGTGAGACTTCATTGTAGTGCAGATTTCCTTTACACGCTTGCTTGGTTGGCCAAAAAGGGCGTATGCGTTTTTTCCTGAATATATTCAGGAAAAAACGCATACGCCCTTTTTGACCTAGTGCATCGTTGTCGACATTCTGCCTCTTTTCCTATGCTTTTAGTACAATTCCAGTCTACCCCCTGAAATCGTTTTCCTGAAATTCTGCCCCGCTTTCAAGTCCTCTTCGAAGACTTACTTCAATACATTTTTGGACGATAGCTGTCATTCATAACTCTGCAGGTTTGTGAATTACAGTGCCCCTGATCTCCTTTCTTCAACTCGCTTTCTTGTGAGCTGGCCGCAAAACCGCAGGATTGCTTCAGGCCACAATCTCTTTCCAGCAGGGCATGCTGAGCCTTTGTTTAATTCCTCTTCCTGGTGGGAAATGAGCGTTAAATTTCCAGTGCAGACACCTACAGCTAGTCTCTCATTGGTTCTCCCTATTCCTGTTCATCTTGCGCAGAAATTGCAAACTGTGCCAAACAGGAGGTTAAAGGCACTGACTCTCCAAGTGGGGAGAGTGTTAGTAAAGGTCTGGAATGGTGAACCCGAGTAAAAGGGGACGAAAACTGAGATGCATTTGAAAACGTTTCCTGGTCACACGGTGCACCATACTGTGGGTTTCCCATGCACGTTTTAGCTGAAGGAAGAATCCCTTAAAACTGGAGAGTTGGGACCCATGGAATGGGCACCGTGCAGTATGACTTCAAAGGGTCTGCATTTGCTCATCGAACCTCACCAATGCTATCAGCCCGAAGTATCCAACCTTATGTCTCACTCAGCTCTGGGTGTAGATGTGGTAAATCCAGGTTGCATCACATGCCCTGAATGAATTATTTAAGAATTGCTCTCTATTTCACTGTCATTGTGTTTTGTTTTTGTAATTCATTTTGATAATGGGATTTATTGGATTTTCTCTGCTGCATTCATGCAGCTGTACACACGCTATATTGTCTTACGGAGACATATCAATCCATGGGTTTGAAGATTCTTACTAGTCAGGTGTATTCCTAGGCGTTGAATATGAGGTGTTTAGTCCATTTCGTTGAGCAAGGTGTAGGTCTTGAATTTACATATTTGGCTTATGGAAAGTTATCTGTGCTAATTTCTATCTCTGCTTTTATGCAGCACCCCAACTCACTTTTCCCCTTAAGCAAGCATAAGTTGGTTTTCTAAATTTGAGACCCTGTTCTGTTTTGTAATTCAGTTCATGTGTAGCCAAGTTTACATTCCGTGTATTAGTGATAACTTATGATGTTTCATTTTCTGTGTGACTTATTTCACTTAGAATCATCGTACCTGAATCCACTCATGATGCCGCGACGGGCCTGATGAAATAGATTTCATTTGTGAGTGATATTCATTTGTACGTACGTACCACACTTCTTTATCCATTTTTCACTTTCTGGAATATTTAACTTGTTCCGTAGACAAGGTTCTTGTAAACAGAGCCGTCCGACACTTTGGGGTGGCTGTCTGTTTTTGATTTTAATTTCCGTGATCTATAAGACCATAAGTGGAAGTGCCGTAGTCTCCGTTGCTTTGTTTCTTAGGTGTTTCAGGAAACACCATACACTTCTCCAGAGTGGCTGTTGGCATTTACATCCCGCCCATCAGCATAACAAGGCTCCCTGTTCTCCATGGCCTGTCCTGTGTTTCTGGTTTTTACAGTTTTTTCAGATGGCCCTTTTGACGAATGGGAAATGAGACTTCATTGTAGTGCGGATTTCCATTTCTCGAGTGCTTGGTTGGCCAAAAAGGGCATATGTGTTTTTTCCTGAATATATTCAGGAAAAAATGTTTATGCACCTTTGTCCAAGTGCATCACTGTCAAAGATCTGCCGCTTTTCACATGCTTTAAATGCAATTCCAATCTACCTCCTGAAATATGATTCCTGCAATTCTGCCTCGTTTTCAAGTCCTCTTTGCAGACTTACTTCCATATATTTTTGCCAATAGCTGTCATTTATAACTCTGCAGGTTTGTGAATTACAGTGCCCGTGATTTCCTTTCTTAACTCGTTTCCTTGAAAACTGGCCACAGAACCGCAGGTTTGCTTCAGGCCGTAATCAGGGTCCGGCACGGCACTCTGAGACTTTGGTTCATTCCACTTCCTGGTGGGAAATTAGAGTTAAATGTGCCCCTCCAGACACCTGCCTCACTCCTAGCCCCTTGGTGATGTGTGTCCTCTGGTTTGAGGCCACATGTGCTGGGTTCCTCACCTTTGGCTGATGTGGCCCCACTGGTGTGAGGACACTCCTGCCTGGTTCCCATCCCCTTGGTGATGTGGGCCCTCCGGTGAGAGTCTGATCCTGGTTGGGTTCCTCACACTTCTGTGAGGTGGGCCCTCTTCTCTGAGGTCACTCCTGCCTGGCTGGCACACCCCGCCTTGGCGACGTCAGCTCTCTGGTGGGATTTGGTGCCTGCTGTGTGTCTCCTCCCCTCGGTAATGAGGGCCCTCTGGCGTCAGGCCCTAACTCCTGGGCTCCCAATATTTTCTGATATGCGCCCTGTGGTTCGAGTACACTCCTTCCAGGTTCCCAACCCCATGGGAATGTGGGCCTTCTGCTCTGAGGTCCCAACCGTGGGTTGCTCAGTTTCACGATGAGGGCCCTCTGCTGTGAGTTCACTCCGGCCTGGATCCCATAGCCTCGCTGCTCCTGGCCACCTGCTGGGAGGTTACAACTGCGGGATTCCTCACCTTTTTTCTTCTATGTACCCTCTGTTTTGAGACTCCTCCTGCCTGCCTCACTCCCAGTCCCTTGGTGATGTGTGTCCTCTGGTGTGAGGCCACGTGTGCTGGGTCCCTTGCCTTTCGATGATGTGGCCCCACTGGTGTGAGGACACTCCTGCCTGGTTCCTATCCCCTTGATGATGTGGGCCCTCTGGTGAGAGTCTGATCCTGGCTGGGTTCCTCACCCTTCTGTGAGGTGGGCCCTCTGCTGTGAGGTCACTCCTGCCTGGCTGGCACACTCCACCTGGGCAACATCGGCCCTCTTGTGGCAGTTGGAGCCTGCTGGGAACCTCCCCTCGGTGATGGGGGCCCTCTGGCGTCAGGCCCTAACTGCTGGGTACCCACATTTTCTGATACGTGCTAAGTGGTGCGAGGACACTCCTGCGAGGTTCCCATCCCCATGGGCATGTGGGCCTTCTGCTCTAAGGTCCCAACACCTGTGTTGTTCACCGTTTCATGATGTTGGCTCTCTGGTGATAGTTCACCCAGGCCTAGATCCCATAGCCTCTGTGCTCTGAGTGGCCTGCTGGGAGGTTCCTACTGCTGGATTCCTTACCTTTTTTATTCTTTGGGTCCTGTGTTTTCATGCTCCTACTTCCTGACTCACTCCCAGCCCATTTGTGATGTAGGTCCTCTGGTTTAAGGCCACATGTACCGGTTTCCTCACCTTTATTTATGTGGCCCCACTGGTGTGAGGACACTCCTGCCTGGTTCCCATCCCCTTGGTGATGGGGGCCCTCTGGTGAGGGTCTGATCCTGTCTGGATTCCTCACACTTTTGGGAGGTGGGCCCTCTGCTGTGAGGTCACTCCTGCCTGGCTGGCACACATCACCTTGGCGATGTGGGCCCTCAGTTGGGAGTTGGTGCCTGCTGGGAGTCTCCTCCCCTCGGTAATGAGGGCCCTCTGGCGTCAGGCCCTAACTCATGGGCTCCCAAAATTTTCTGATGTGCGCCCTGTCGTGCGAGTACACTCCAGCCAGGGTCCCATCCCCATGGGGATGTGGGCTTTCTGCCCTGAGGTCCCAACGGCTGGGTTGCTCACAGTGTCAGAATGTGGGCCCTCTGGTGTGAGTTCACTCCGGCATGGATCCCATAGCCTCGGTGCTCTGGGCCACCTGCTTGGAGCTTCCAACTGCGGGGTTCCTCACCTTTTTTATTCTATGGGCGCTCTGTTGTGAGTCTCCTCCTGCATGCCTCACTCCCAGCCCTTTCATGATGTGTGTCCCCTTGTTTGAGGCCACATGTGCTGTGTTCCTCACCTTTCGCTGATGTGGCCCCACTGGTGTGAGGACACTCCTGCCTGGTTTCCAGCCCCTTGGTGATGTGGGCGCTCTGGTTAGAGTCTGATCCTGTTTGGGCTCCTCACACTTCTGTGAGGTGGGCCCTCTGCTGTGAGGTAACTCCTGCCTGGCTTGCTCCCATTGCCTTGGTGACGTCGGCCCTCTGGTGGCATTTGGAGCCTGCTGGTAGCCTCCTCTCCTCCGTGATGAGGGCCCTCTGGTGCCAGGCCATAACTGCTGGGTTCCCACATTTTCTGATACGTGCTAAGTTGTGCGAGGACACTCCTGCGAGGTTCCCATCCCCATGGGGATGTGGGCCTTCTGCTCTGAGGTCCCACTGGCTGGGTTGCTCACAGTTTCATGATGTGGGCCCTCTGCTGTGAGTTCACTGTGGCCTGGATCCCATAGACTCCATGCTCTGGGCCACCTGCTGGGAGGTTCAAACTGCTGGATTCCTCACATTTTTTATTCTGTGGGCCCTGTGTTGTTAGGCTACTCCTGCCTGCCTCACTCGGAGCACCTTGAAAATGTGGGTCCTCTGGTTTAGGCCACATGTGCTGGGTTCCTCACCTTTCTATAATGTGGCCACACTGGGGTGAGGACACTCCTGCCTTGTTCCGATCCCCTTGGTGATGTGGGCCCTCTGGTGAGAGTCTTATCCTGGCTGGGTTCCTCACCCTTCTGTGAGGTAGGCCCTCTGCTGTGAGGTCACTCCTGCCTGGCTGGCACACGTCAACGTGGCGACGTGGGCCCTCAGTTGGGAGTTGGCGCCTGCTGGGAGTCTCCTCCCCTCGGTAATGAGGGCCCTCTGGCGTCAGACCATAACTCCTGGGCTCCCAAAATTTTCTGATGTGCGCCCTGTGGTGCGAGTACACTCCTGCCAGGATCCCAACCCCATGGGAATGTGGGCCTTCTGCTCTAAGGTCCCAACGGCTGGGTTGCTCACAGTTTCATAATGAGGGCCCTCTGTTTTGAGTTCAGTCAGGCCTGGATCCCATAGCCTCGCTGCTCCTGGCCACCTGCTGGGAGGTTCCAACTGCGGGATTCCTCACCTTTTATACGCTATGGGCCCTCTGTTTGGAGGCTCCTCCTGCCTGCCTCACTCCCAGCCCCTTGGTGATGTGTGTCCTGTAGTTTGAGGCCACGTGTGCTGGGTCCGTCACATTTCGGTGATGTGACCTCACTGGTGTGAGATCACTCCTGCCTGGTTTCCATTCCCTTGGTGATGTGGGCCCTCCGGTGAGAGTCTGATCCTCTTTGGGTTCCTCACACTTTTGTGTGGTTGGCCCTCTGCTCTGAGGTCACTCCTGCCTGGCTGGCACACCCTGCATTGGCGACGTCGGCCTTCTGGTAGGAGTTGGAGCTTGCTGGGAGCCTCCTCTCCTCAGTGATGAGGGCCCTCTGGCGTCCGGCCCGAACTGTTGGGCTCCCCACCTTTTCTGATGTGTGCCCACTGGTGCGATGACACTCCTGCTTGGTTCCCTTCCCCATGGGGATGTGGGCCTTTTGCTCTGAGGTTACAACGGCTGGGTTGCTTACAGTATCACGATGAGGGCCCTCTGTTGTGAGTTCATCACTGCCTGGATCCCATAGCCTCGGTGCTATGGGCCGCCTGCTGGGATGTTCCAACTGCTGGATTCCTCACCTTTTTTATACAATGGGCCATGTGTTTTGAGGTTAATCCTGCCTGCCTCGCTCCGAGACCCATGGTGATGTGGGTCCTCTGGTTTGAGGCCACATGTGCTGGGTACCTCAACTTTCGATGATGTGGCCCCACGGGTGTGAGGACACTCCTGGCTGGTTCCCAGCCCCTTGCTTATGTGGGCACTCTGGTGAGAGTCTGATCTTGACTGGGTTCCTTACCCTTCTGTGAGGTGGGCCCTCTGATGTGAGGTCACTCCTGCCTGGATGGCTCATGTCGCCTTGGCGACGTAGGCCCTCTGTTGGCCACTGAAGCATGCTGGGAGCCTCCTACCCTCTTTAATAAGGGCCCTGGAAGAAACGCATATGCCCTTTTTGACCAAGTGCATCATTGTCGAGGTTCTGCCTCTTCTCCTATACTTTCAGAGGACTTCCCGTCTACCTCCTGAAATCGTATTCCTGGAATTCTGCCCCGCGTTCAAGTCCTCTTTGCAGCCTTACTTCAATATATTTTTGGACGATAGCTGTCATTTATAACTCTGCAGGTTTGTGAATTACAGTGCCCCTGAGCTCCTTTCTTCAACTCGCTTTCTTGTGAGCTGGCCGCAAAACCGCAGGATTGCTTCAGGCCCTAATCTGGTTCCGACACGGCATGCTGAGCCTTTGGCTAATTCCTCTTCCTGTTGGTAAATGAGCATTAAATTTGTTCGTGCAGACACCTACAGCTAATCTCTCATTGGTTCTCCCTATTCCTGTTCATCTTGCGCAGAAATTCCAAACTGTGCCAAACAGGAGGTTAAAGGCACTGACTCTCCAAGTGGGGAGAGTGTTAGTAAAGCATCTGGAATGGTAAAACCGAGTACGAGGGGACGAAAACTGAGACGCATTTAAAAAGTTTTCCCGGTCACACGGTGGACCATATTCTGGGTTGCCCATGCATGTTTTACCTGAAGGAAGTATCCCTTCAACCTGGAGAGTTGGGACCCATGGAATGGGTACCACGCAGTATGACTTCAAAGGGTTGCCTTTGCTCACCGAACGTCACCAATGCTATCAGCCCGAAGTGTCCAGCCTTATGTCTCACTCAGCTCGGGGTGTAGATGTGGTAAATCCACGTTGCATCACAAGCCCTGAATGAATTATTTAAGAATTGCTCTCTATTTCACTGTCATTGTGTTTTGTTTTTGTAATTTATTTTGATAATGGGATTTATCGGATTTTCACTTCTGCGTTTATGCCGCTGTACACATGCTTGATTCTCTTATGGAGACATATAAATCCATGGGTTTTCAGATTCTTATTAGTCAGGTATATTCCTAGGCATTGAATATGGGGTGTTGAGTCCATTTCGTGGAGCAAGGAGTAGGCCCTGACTATTACATATTTGCTTATGGAAAGGTATCTGTGCTAATTTCAATCTCTGGTTTTATGCAGCACCACAACTCACCTTTCCCCTTAAGCAAGCATAAGTTGGTTTTCTAAATTTGAGACCCTTTTCTGTTTTGTAATTGAGTTCATGTGCAGCCATGTTTGCATTCCGTGTATTTGAGATATCTTATGGTGTTTCTTTTTCTGTGTGACTTAGTTAACTTAGAATGATCGTACCTGAATCCACTCATTATGCCGCGACGGGCCTCATGACATAGATTTCATTGCTGAGTGATATTCCATTGTACGTACGTACAACAACTTCTTTATCCATTTTTTGCTTTCTGGGATATTTCACTTGTACCGTAAATGAGGTTCTTGTAAGCAGAGCCGTCCAAAATTTATGGGTGGCTGTGTCTTGTTGATTTTAATTTTCCTAAGCTATAGGGCCAAAAGTGGAAGTGCCCTAGGGTCTGTAGCTTTGTTTTTCAGATGTTTCAGGATACACCATAAACATCTCCAGAGTGTCTGTTGGCAATTTACATCCCGCCCATCAGCATAACAAGGCTCCCTGTTCTCCATGGCCTGTCCTGCCTTTCTGGATATTTCACTTTTTTCAGATGTCCCTTTTGACAGGGGGGCAGTGAGACTTCATTGTAATGCATATTTCTTTACAGGCTTGCTTGTTTGGTCAAAAAGGGCGTATGTGTTTTTTCTTGAATATATTCAGGAAAAAACGCATACGCCCTTTTTGACCAAGTGCATCATTGTCGACTTTCTGTCTCTTTCCTTATGCTTTAAATGCAATTCCAGTCTGCCCCTGAACTCGTTTTCCTGCAATTCTGCCCCTCTTTCAAGTCCTCTACGCAGCCTTACTTCAATACATTTTTGGACAATAGCTGACATTTATAACTCTGCAGGTTTGTGAGTTACAGTGCGCCTGAGCTCCTTTCTTCTACTCGCTTCCTTGTGAGCTGGCCGCAAACCCGCAGGATTGCTTCATGCCCTAATCTGGTTCCGGCACAGCATGCTGATCCTTTGGTAAATTCCTCTTCCTGGTGGGAAATGAGTGTTATATTTGAACGTGCAGACACCTAGAGCTAGTCTCTCATTGGTTCTCCCTATTCCTGTTCATCTGGCGCAGAAATTGCAAACTGTGCCAAACAGGAGTTTAAAGGAACTGACTCTCCAAGTGGGGAGAGTGTTAGTAAAGCGTCTGGAAAGGTGAACCCGAGTACCAGGGGACGAAAACTGAGATGCATTTGAAAACGTTTCCCAATCACACGGTGGACCATTCTCTGGGTTTCCCATGCATATTTTAGCTGAAGGAAGAATACCTTAAGCCTGGAGAGTTGGGACCCATGGAATGGGTACCATGCAGTATGACTTCAAAGGGTCTGCGTTTGCTCACCGAACCTCACCAATGCTATCAGCCCGAAGTGTCCAGCCTTATGTCTCACCGAGCTCTGGGTGTAGATGTGGTAAATGCAGGTTGCCTCACAAGCCCTGAATGAAGGATTTAAGAATTGCTCTCTATTTCACTGTCATTGTGTTTTGTTTTTGAAATTTATTTTGGTAATGGGATTTATCGGATGTTCACTGCTGCGTTTAGGCCGCTGTACACACGCTTGATTTCCTTATGGAGCCATATAAATCCATGGGTTTTAAGATTCTTACTTCTCAGGTATCTTCCCTGGCGTTGAATATGTGGTGTTGAGTCCATTTTGTTGAGCAAGGAGTAGGTCTTGTTTATTATATATTTGGCTTATGGAATGGTATCTGTGCTAATTTCAATCTCTGGTTTTATGCAGCACCCCAACTCACCTTTCCCGATAAGCAAGCATAAGTTGGTTTTCTAAATTTGAGACCATGTTCTGTTTTGTAATTCAGTTCATGTGTAGCCAAGTTTACATTCCGTGTATTAGGGATATCTAATGATGTTTCTTTTTCTGTGTGACTTATTTCTCGTAGAATCATCGTAACTGAATCCACTCATTATGCCGCTAGGGACCTGATGACGTAGATTTCATTGCTGAGTGATATTCCATTGTACGTGCGTACCACAACTTCTTTATCCATTTTTTGCTTTCTTGGATATTTAACTTGTACCGTAGACGAGGTTCTTGTCAACAGAGCCGTCCCAAACTTTGGGGTGGCTGTGTCTTTTTGATTTTACTTTCCCTAAGCTATAGGACCATAAGTGGAAGTGCCATAGGCTGTGATGCTTTGTTTCCTACCTGTTTCAGGAAACACAATACACTTCTCCAGAGTGGCTGTTGGCAATTTACATCCGCCCATCAGCATAACAAGGCTCCTTGTCCTCCATGGCCTGTCCTGCCTTTCTGGATTTTACACTTTTTGCAGATGGCCCTTTTGACCGGGGGGCAGTGAGACTTCATTGTAGTGCAGATTTCCTTTACACGCTTGCTTGGTTTGCCAAAAAGTGTGCATGAGTTTCTTCCTGAATATATTCAGGAAAAAACGCATACGCCCTTTTTGGCCAAGTGCATCATTGTCGACATTCTGCCTCTTCTCCTATGCTTTAAGTTCAATTCCAGTCTACCCGCTGAAATAGTTTTCCTGAAATTCTGCCCCGCTTTCAAGTCCTCTCCGAAGACTTACTTCAATACATTTTTGGACGATAGCTGTCATTCATTACTCTGCAAGTTTATGAATTACAGTGCCCCTGAGCTCCTTTCTTCAACTCGCTTTCTTGTGAGCTGGCCGCAAACCGTAGGATTGCTTCAGGCCCTAATCTGTTTCCGGCAGGGCACGCTGAGCTTTGGTTAATTCCTCTTCCTGGTGGGAAATGCGTGTTCCATTTTCCCGTGCTGACACCTACAGCTAGTCTCTCATTGGTTCTCCCTATTCCTGTTCATCTTGCACAGAAATTGCAAACTGTGCCAAACAGGAGTTTAAAGGAACTGACTCTCCAAGTGGGGAGAGTGTTAGTAAAGCATCTGGAAAGCTGAACCCGAGTACCAGGGGATGAAAACTGAGATGCATTTGAAAACGATTCCCAATCACACGGTGGACCATAGTCTGGGTTTCCCTTGCATGTTTTAGCTGAAGGAAGAATACCTTAAGTATGGAGAGTTGGGACACATGGAATGGGTATCATGCAGTATGACTTCAAAGGGCCTGACTTTGCTCACCGAACCTCACCAATGCTATCAGCACGAAGAGTCCAGCCTTATGTCTCACCCAGCTCTGGGTGTAGATGTGGTAAATCCAGGTGGCATCACAAGCCCTGAATGAATTATTTAAGAATTGCTCTCTATTTCACTGTCATTGTGTTTTGTTTTTGAAATTTATCTTGATAATGGGATTTATCGGATGTCCACTGTTGCGTTTAGGCCGCTGTACACACGCTTGATTTCCTTATGGAGACATATAAATCCATGGGTTTTAAGATTCTTACTTGTCAGGTATCTTCCCAGGCGTTGAATATGGGGTGTTGAGTCCATTTCGTTGAGCAAGGTGTAGGTCTTGTCTATTATATATTTGGCTTATGGAAAAGTATCTGTGCTAATTTCAATCTCTGGTTTTATGCAGCACCCCAACTCACCTTTCCCCATAAGCAAGCATAAGTTGTTTTTCTAAACTTGAGACCCTGTTCTGTTTTGTAATTCAGTACATGTTTAGCCAAGTTTACATTCCGTGTATTAGGGATATCTTATGATGTTTCTTTTTCTGTGTGACTTATTTCTCGTAGAATCTTCATACCTGAATCCACTCATTATGCCGCTACGGGCCTGATGACGTAGATTTCATTGCTGAGTGATATTCCACTGTACGTGCGTACCACAACTTCTTTATCCATTTTTTGCTTTCTTGGATATTTAACTTGTACCGTAGATGAAGTTCTTGTAAACAGAGCCGTCCCAAACTTTGGGGTGGCTGTGTCTTTTTGATTTTAATTTCCCTAAGCTATAGGACCATAAGTGGAAGTGCCAAAGGCTGTGTTGGTTTGTTTCCTACGTGTTTCAGGAAACACCATACACTTTTCCAGAGTGGCTGTTGGCAATTTACATCCGCCCATCAGCATAACAAGGCTCCCTGTTCTCCATGACCTGTCCTGCCTTTCTGGATTTTACACTTTTTTCAGATGGCCCTTTTGACCGGGGGGGCAGTGAGACTTCATTTTGTGCAGATTTCCTCTACACGCTTGCTTGGTTGGCCAAAACGGGCGTATGCGTTTTCTCCTGAATATATTCAGGAAAAAACGCATACGCCCTTTTTGGCCAACTGCATCATTGTCGATATTCTGCCTCTTTTCCTATGCTTTAATTGCAATTCCAGTTTACCCCCTGAAATCGTTTTCCTGAAATTCTGCCCCGCTTTCAATTCCTCTTCGAAGACTTACTTCAGTACATTTTTGGACGATAGCTGTCATTCATAACTCTGCAGGTTTGTGAATTACAGTGCCCCTGAGCTCCTTTTTTCAACTCGCTTTCTTGTGCGTTGGCCGCAAAACCGCAGGATTGCTTCAGGCCCTAATCTGTTTCCGGCCGGGCACGATGAGCCTTTGGTTAATTCCTCTTCCTGGTGGGAAATGAGCGTTCCATTTGCCCGTGCAGACACCTACAGCTAGTCTGTCATTGGTTCTCCCTATGCTTGTTCATCTTGCGCAGAAATTGCAAACTGTGCCAAACAGGAAGTTAAAGGCACTGACTCTCCAAGTGGGGAGAGTGTTAGTAAAGCGTCTGGAATGGTGAACCCAAGTACCAGGGTTCGAAAACTGAGATGCATTTGAAAACGTTTCCCAATCACACGGTGGACCATACTCTGGGTTTCCCATGCATGTTTTAGCTGAAGGAAGAATCCCTTAAACCTAGAGAGTTGGAACCCATGGAATGGGTACCATGCAGTATGACTTCAAAGGGTCTGCGTTTGCTCACTGAACCTCACCAATGCTATCAGCCCGAAGTGTCCAGCCTTATGTCTCACCCAGCTCTGGGTGTAGATGTGGGAAATCCAGGTTGCCTCACAAGCCCTGAATGAATTATTTAAGAATTGCTCTCTATTTCACTGTCATTGTGTTTTGTTTTTGAAATTTATTTTGATAATGGGATTTATCGGATGTTCACTGCTGCGTTTAGGCCGCTGTACACATGCTTGATTTCCTTATGGAGACATATAAATCCATGGGTTTAAAGATTCTTACTTGTCAGGTATATTCCCAGGCGTTGAATATGGGGTGTTGAGTCCATTTCGTTGAGCAAGGAGTAGTGTTTGTCTATTATATATTTGGCTTATGGAACGGTATCTGTGCTAATTTCAATCTCTGGTTTTATGCAGCACCCCAACTCACCTTTCCCCATAAGCAAGCATAAGTTGGTTTTCTAAATTTGAGACCCTGTTCTGTTTTGTAATTCAGTTCATGGGTAGCCAAGTTTACATTCCGTGTATTAGTGATATCTTATGATGTTTCTTTTTCTGTGTGACTTATTTTTCGTAGAATCATCATACCTGAATCCACTCATTATGCCGCTATGGGCCTGATGACGTAGATGTTATTGCTGAGTGATATTCCATTGTACGTGCGTACCACTACATCTTTATGCATTTTTTGATTTCTGGGATATTTAACTTGTACCGTAGACGAGGTTGTTGTAAACAGAGCCGTCCCAAACTTTGGGGTGGCTGTGTGTTTTTGATTTTAATTTCCCTAAGCTATAGGACCATAAGTGGAAGTGCCATAGGCTGTGTTGCTTTGTTTCCTACGTGTTTCAGGAAACACCATGCACTTCTCCAGAGTGGTTGTTGGCAGTTTACATCCCGCCCATCAGCAAAACAAGGCTCCCTGTTCTCCATGACCTGTCCTGCCTTTCTGGATTTTACACTTTTTTCAGATGGCCCTTTTGACCGGGGGGCAGTGAGACTTCATTGTAGTGAAGATTTCCTTTACACGCTTGCTTGGTTGGTGAAAAAGTGCGTATGCGTTTTTTCCTGAATGTATTCAGGAAAAAACGCATACGCCCTTTTTGGCCAAGTGCATCATTGTCGACATTCTGCCTCTTTTCCTATGCTTTAAGTGCAATTCCAGTCTACCCCGTGAAATCGTTTTCCTGAAGTTTTGCCCCGCTTTCCAGTCCTCTTCGAAGACTTACTTCAGTATATTTTTGGACGATAGCTGTCATTCATAACTCTGCAAGTTTGGGAATTACAGTGCCCCTGAGCTCCTTTCTTCAACTCGCTTTCTTGTGAGCTGGCCGCAAAACCGCAGGATTGCTTCAGGCCCTAATCTGTGTCCAGCAGGGCAGGCTGAGCCATTGGTTAATTCCTCTTCCTGGTGTGAAATGAGCGTTCCATTTGCCCGTGCAGGCACCTACAGCTAGTCTCTCATTCGTTCTCCCTATTCCTGTTCATCTTTCGCAGAAATTGCAAACTGTGCCAAACAGGAGGTTAAAGGCACTGACTCTCCAAGTGGGGAGAGTGTTAGTAAAGCGTCTGGAATGGTGAACCCGAGTACCAGGGGACGAAAACTGTGATGCATTTGAAAACGTTTCCCAATCACATGGTGGTCGATACTCTGCGTTTCCCATGCATGTTTTAGCTGAAGGAAGAATCCCTTAAACCTGGAGAGTTGGGACCCATGGAATGGGTACCATGCAGGATGACTTCAAAGGGTCTGCGTTTGCTCACCGAACCTCACCAATGCTATCAGCCTGAAGTGTCCAGCCTTATGTCTCACCCAGCTCTGGGTGTAGATGTGGTAAATCCAGGTTGCATCACAAGCCCTGAATGAATGATTTAAGAATTGCTCTCTATTTCACTGTCATTGTGTTTTGTTTTTGAAATTTATTTTGATAATGGGATTTATCGGATTTTCACTGCTCCGTTTAGGCTGATGTACACACGCTTGTTTTCCTTAAGGAGACATATAAATCCATGCTTTTTAAGATTCTTATTTGTCAGGTATCTTCCCAGGCGTTGAATATGGGGTGTTGAGTCCATTTCGTTGAGCAAGGAGTAGGTCTTGTCTATTATATATTTGGCTTATGGAACGGTATCTGTGCTAATTTCAATCTCTGGTTTTATGCAGCACCCCAACTCACCTTTCCCCATAAGCAAGCGTAAGTTGGTTTTCTAAATTTGAGACCCTGTTCTGTTTTGTAATTCAGTTCATGTGTAGCCAAGTTTACATTCCGTGTATTAGTGATATCTTATAATGTTTCTTTTTCTGTGTGACTTATTTCTCGTAGACTCATCGTACCTGAATCCACTCATTATGCCGCTACGGGCCTGATGACGTAGATTTCATTGCTGAGTGATATTCCATTGTACGTGCGTACCACAACTTCTTTATCCATTTTTTGCTTTCTTGCATATTTAACTTGAACCATAGACGAGGTTCTTGTAAACATAGCCGTCCCAAACTTTCGGGTGGCTGTGTGTTTTTGATTTTAATTTCCCTAAGCTAGAGGACCATAAGTGGAAGTGCCATAGGCTGTGTTGCTTTGTTTCCTACGTGTTTCAGGATACACCGTACACTTCTCCAGAGTGGCTGTTGGCAATTTACATCCCGCCCATCAGCATGACAAGGCTCCCTGTTCTCCATGACCTGTCCTGCCTTTCTGGATTTTACACTTTTTTCAGATGGCCCGTTTGGCCGGGGAGCAGTGAGACTTCATTGTAGTGCAGATTTCTTTACACGCTTGCTTGGTTGGCCAAAAAGTGCGTATGCGTTTTATCCTGAATATATTCAAGAAAAAACGCATATGCCCTATTTGGCCAAGTGCATCATTGTCGACATTCTGCCTCTTTTCCTATGCTTTAAGTGCAATTCCAGTCTACCCCCTGAAAGCTTTTTCCTGAAATTTTGCCCCGCTTTCAAGTCCTCTTCGACGACTTACTTCAATACATTTTTGGACGACAGTCTGTCATTCATAACTCTGCATGTTTGTGAATTACAGTGCCCCTGAGCTCCTTTCTTCAACTCGCTTTCTTGTGAGCTGACCGCAAAACCGCAAGATTGCTTCAGGCCCTAATATGTTTCCGGCAGGGCATGCTGAGCCTTTGGTTAATTCCTCTTCCTGGTGGGAAATGAGCGTTCCATTTGCCCTTGCAGACACCTACAGCTAGTCTCTCATTGGTTCTCCCAATTCCAGTTCATCTTGCGCAGAAATTGCAAACTGTGCCAAACAGGAGGTTAAAGGCACTGACTCTCCAAGTGGGGAGAGTGTTAGTAAAGCTTCTGGAATGGTGAACCCGAGTACCAGGGTTCGAAAACTGAGATGCATTTGAAAACGTTTCCCAATCACACGGCTGACGATAGTCTGGGTTTCCCATGCATGTTTTAGCTGAAGGAAGAATCCCTTAAACCTGGAGAGTTGGGACCCATGGAATGGGTACCATGCATTATGACTTCCAAGGGTCTGCGTTTGCTCACCGAACCTCACCAATGCTATCAGCCCGAAGTGTCCAGCCTTATGTCTCACCCAGCTCTGGGTGTAGATGTGGTAAATCCAGGTTGCATCACAAGCCCTGAATGAATTATTTAAGAATTGCTATCTATTTCACTGTCATTGTGTTTTCTTTTTGAAATTTATTTTGATAATGGGATTTATCGGATGTTCACTGCTGCGTTTAGGCCGCTGTACACATGCTTGATTTCCTTATGGAGACATATAAATCCATGGGTTTTAAGATTGTTACATGTCAAGTATCTTGCCAGGCGTTGAATATGCGGTGTTGAGTCCATTTCGTTGAGCAAGGAGTAGGTCTTGTCTATTATATATTTGGCTTATGGAATGGTATCTGTGCTAATTTCAATCTCTGGTTTTATGCAGCACCCCAACTCACCTTTCCCCATAAGCAAGCATAAGTTGGTTTTCTAAATTTGAGACCCTGTTCTGTTTTGTAATTCAGTTCATGTGTAGCCAAGTTTACATTCCGTTTATTAGTGATATCTTATGATGTTTCTTTTTCTGTGTGACTTATTTCTCGTAGAATCATCGTACCTGAATCCACTCATTATGCCGCTACGGGCCTGATGTCGTAGATTTCATTGCTGAGTGATATTCCATTGTACGTGCGTACCACAACTTCTTTATCCATTTTTTGCTTTCTGGGATATTTTACTTGTACCGTAGACGAGGTTCTTGTAAACAGAGCCGTCCCAATCTCTGGGGTGGCTGTGTGTTTTTGACTTTAATTTCCCTAAGCTATAGGACCATAAGTGGAAGTGCCATAGGCTGTGTTGCTTTGTTTCCTACGTGTTTCTGGAAACACCATACACTTCTCCAGAGTGGTTGTTGGCAATTTACATCCCGCCCATCAGCATGACAAGGCTCCCTGTTCTCCATGACCTGTCCTGACTTTCTGGATTTTACATTTTTTTCAGATGGCCCTTTTGACAGGGGGGCAGTGAGACTTCATTGTAGTGCAGATTTCCATTACACGCTTGCTTGGTTGGCCAAAAAGGGCGTATGCGTTTTTTCCTGAATATATTCAGGAAAAAACGCATATGCCCTTTTTGGCCAAGTGCATCATTGTCGACATTCTGCCTCTTTTCCTATGCTTTAAGTGCAATTCCAGTCTACCCCCTGAAATCGTTTTCCTGAAATTCTGCCCCGCTTTCAAGTCCTCTTCGAAGACTTACTTCAATACATTTTTGGACGATAGCTGTCATTCATAACTCTGCAGGTTTGTGCATTACAGTGCCCCAGAACTCCTTTCCTCAACTCGCTTTCATGTGAACTGGCCGCAAAACCGCAGGATTGCTTCAGGCCCTAATCTGTTTCCGGCAGGGCACGCTGAGCCTTTGGTTAATTCCTCTTCCTGGTAGGAAATGTGCCTTCCATTTTCCCGTGCAGACACCTACAGGTAGTCTCTCATTGGTTCTCCCTATTCCTGTTCATCTTGCGCAGAAATTGCAAACTGTGCCAAACAGGAGTTTAAAGGCACTGACTCTCCAAGTGGGGAGATTGTTAGTAAAGCGTCTGGAATGGTGAACCCGAGTACCAGCGTTCGAAAACTGAGATGCATTTGAAAACGTTTCCCAATCACACGGTGGACCATACTCTGGGTTTCCCATGCATGTTTTAGCTGAAGGAAGAATCCCTTAAACCTGGAGAGTTGGGACCCATGGAATGGGTACCATGCAGTATGACTTCAAAGGGTCTGTGTTTGCTCACCGAACCTCACCAAAGCTATCAGCCCGAAGTGTCCAGCCTTATGTCTCACCCAGCTCTGGGTGTAGATGTGGTAAATCCAGGTTTCATCACAAGCCCTGAATGAATTATTTAAGAATTGCTCTCTATTTCACTGTCATTGTGTTTTGTTTTTGAAATTTATTTTGATAATGGGATTTATCGGATTTTCACTGCTGCGTTTATGCCGCTGTACACATGCTTGATTTCCTTATGGAGACATATAAATCCATGGGTTTTAAGATTCTTACTTGTCAGGTATGTTCCCAGGCGTTGAATATGGGCTGTTGAGTCCATTTCGCTGAGCAAGGAGTAGGTCTTGTCTATTATATATTTGGCTTATGGAATGGTATCTGTGCTAATTTCAATCTCTGGTTTTATACAGCACCCAAATTCACCTTTCCCCATAATCAAGCATAAGTTGGTTTTCTAAATTTGAGACCCTGTTCTGTTTTGTAATTCAGTTCATGTGTAGTCAGTTTACATTCCGTGTATTAGTGATATCTTATGATGTTTCTTATTTTGTGTGACTTATTTCCCGTAGAATCATCGTACTTGGATCCACTCATTATGCCGCTACAGGCCTGATGACGGAGATTTCATTGCTGAGTGATATTCCATTGTACGTGCGTACCACAACTTCTTTATCCATTTTTTGCTTTCTTGGATATTTAACTTGTACCGTAGATGAGGTTCTTGTAAACAGAGCCGTCCCAAACTTTGGGGTGGCTGTGTGTTTTTGATTTTAATTTCCCTAAGCTATAGGACCATAAGTGGAAGTGCAATAGGCTGTGTTGCTTTGTTTCCTACGTGTTTCAGGAAACACCATACACTTCTCCAGAATGGCTGTTGGCAATTGACATGCTGCCCAGCAGCATAACAAGGCTCCCTGTTCTCCATGACCTGTCCTGCCTTTCTGGATTTTACACTTTTTTCAGATGGCCCTTTTGACCGGGGGGCAGTGAGACTCCATTGTAGTGCAGATTTCCTTTACACGCATGCTTGGTTGGCCAAAAAGGGCGTATGCGTTTTTTCCTGAATATATTCAGGAAAAAACGCATATACCCTTTTTGGCCAAGTGCATCATTGTCGACATTCTGCCTCTTTTCCTATGCTTTAAGTGCAATTCCAGTCTACCCCCTGAAATCGTTTTCCTGAAATTCTGCCCCGCTTTCAAGTCCTCTTCGAAGACTTACTTCAATACATTTTTGGACGATAGCTGTCATTCATAACTCTGCAGGTTTGTGCATTACAGTGCCCCAGAACTCCTTTCCTCAACTCGCTTTCATGTGAACTGGCCGCAAAACCGCAGGATTGTTTCAGGCCCTAATCTGTTTCCGGCATGGCACGCTGAGCCTTTGGTTAATTCCTCTTCCTGGTGGGAAATGTGCATTCCATTTTTCCGTGCAGACACCTACAGGTAGTCTCTCATTGGTTCTCCCTATTCCTGTTCATCTTGTGCAGAAATTGCAAACTGTGCCAAACAGGAGGTTAAAAGCACTGACTCTCCAAGTGGGGAGAGTTTTAGTAACGCGTCTGGAATGGTGAACCCTAGTACCAGGGTTCGAAAACTGAGATGCATTTGGAAACGTTTCCCAATCACACGGTGGACCATACTCTGGGTTTCCCATGCATGTTTTAGCTGAAGGAAGAATCCCTTAAACCTGGAGAGTTGGGACCCATGGAATGAGTACCATGCAGTATGACTTCAAAGGGTCTGCGTTTGCTCACCGAACCTCACCAATGCTATCAGCCCGAAGTGCCCAGCCTTATGTCTCACCCACCTCTGGGTGTAGATGTGGTAAATCCAGGTTGCATCACAAGCCCTGAATCAATTATTTAAGAATTGCTCTCTATTTCACTGTCATTGTGTTTTGTTTTTGAAATTTATTTTGATAATGGGATTTATCGGATTTTCACTGTTGCGTTTAGGCCGATGTACAGACATTTGCTTTCCTTATGGAGACATATAAATCCATGGGTTTTAAGATTTTTACTTGTCAGGTATATTCCCAGGCGTTGAATATGGGGTGTTGAGTCTATTATGCTGAGCAAGGAGTAGGTCTTGTCTATTATATATTTGGCTTATGGAAAGGTATCTGTGCTAATTTCAATCTCTGGTTTTATGCAGCACCCCAACTCACCTTTCCCCATAAGCAAACATAAGTTGGTTTTCTAAATTTGATACCATGTTCTGTTTTGTAATTCAGTTCATGTGTAGCCAAGTTTACATTCCGTGTATTAGTGATATCTTATGATGTTTCTCTTTCTGTGTGACTTATTTCTCGTAGAATCATCATACCTGAACCCACTCATTATGCCGATACGGGCCTGATGACGTAGATTTCATTGCTGAGTGATATTCCATTGTACGTGCATACCACAACTTCTTTATCCATTTTTTGCTTTCTCGGATATTTAACTTGTACCGTAGGCGAGGTTCTTGTAAACAGAGACGTCCCAAACATTGGGGTGGCTGTGTGTTTTTGATTTTAATTTCCATAAGCTATAAGACCATAAGTGGAAGTGCCATAGGCTGTGTTGCTTTGTTTCCTATGTGTTTCAGGAAACACCATACACTTCTCCAGAGTGGCTGTTGGCAATTTACATCGCACCCATCAGCATAACAAGGCTTCCTGTTCTCCATGACCTGTCCTGCCTTTCTGGATTTTACACTTTTTTCAGATGGCCCTTTTGACCGGGGGGCAGTGAGACTTCATTGTAGTGCAGATTTCCTTTACACGCCTGCTTGGTTGGCCAAAAAGGGTGTATGCGTTTTTTCCTGAATATATTCAGGAAAAAACGCATACGCCCTTTTTGGCCAAGTGCATCATTGTCGACATTCTGCCTCTTTTCCTATGCTTTAAGTGCAATTCCAGTCTACCCCCTGAAATCGTTTTCCTGAAATTCTGCCCCACTTTCAAGTCCTCTTCGAAGACTTACTTCAGTACATTTTTGGACGATAGCTGTCATTCATAACTCTGCAGGTTTGTGAATTACAGTGCCCCTGAGCTCCTTTCCTCAACTCGCTTTCTCGTGAGCTGGCTGCAAAACCGCAGGATTGCTTCAGGCCCTAATCTGTTTCCGGCAGGGCACGCTGAGCCTTTGGTTACTTCGTCTTCCTGGTGGGAAATGAGCGTTCCATTTGCCCGAGCAGACACCTACAGCTAGTCTCTCATTGGTTCTCCCTATTCCTGTTCATCTTGCGCAGAAATTGCAAACTGTGCCAAACAGGAGTTTAAAGGCACTGACTCTCCAAGTGGGGAGAGTGTTAGTAAAGCGTCTGGAATGGTGAACCCGAGTACCAGCGTTCGAAAACTGAGATGCATTTGAAAACGTTTCCCAATCACACGGTGGACCATACTCTGGGTTTCCCATGCATGTTTTAGCTGAAGGAAGAATCCCTTAAACCTGGAGAGTTGGGACCCATGGAATGGGTACCATGCAGTATGACCTCAAAGGGTCTGTGTTTGCTCACCGAACCTCACCAATGCTATCAGCCCGAAGTGTCCAGCCTTATGTCTCACCCAGCTCTGGGAGTAGATGTGGTAAATCCAGGTTGCATCACAAGCCCTGAATCAATTATTTAAGAATTGCTCTCTCTTTCACTGTCATTGTGTTTTGTTTTTGAATTTTATTTTGATAATGGGATTTATTGGATTTTCACTGCTGCGTTTAGGCCGCTGTACACACCCTTGATTTCCTTATGGAGACATATAAATCCATGGGTTTTAAGATTCTTACTTGTCAGGTATGTTCCCAGGCGTTGAATATGGGATGTTGAGTCCATTTCGTTGAGCAAGGAGTAGGTCTTGTCTATTATATATTTGGCTTATGGAAAGGTATCTGTGCTAATTTTAATCTCTGGTTTTATGCAGCACCCCAACTCACCTTTCCCCATAAGCAAGCATAATTTGGTTTTCTAAATTTGAGACCCTGTTCTGTTTTGTAAATCATTTCATGTGTAGTCAAGTTTACATTCCGTGTATTAGTGATATCTTATGATGTTTCTTATTCTGTGTGACAGATTTCTCGTAGAATCATCGTATCTGAATCCACTCATTATGCCGCTACGGGCCTGATGACGTAGATTTCATTGCTGAGTGATATTCCATTGTACGTGCGTACCACAACTTCTTTATCCATTTTTTGCTTTCTTGGATATTTAACTTGTACCGTAGATGAGGTTCTTGTAAACAGAGCCGTCCCAAACTTTGGGGTGGCTGTGTGTTTTTGATTTTAATTTCCCTAAGCTATAGGACCATAAGTGGAAGTGCCATAGGCCGTGTTGCTCTGTTTCCTATGTGTTTCAGGAAACACCATACACTTCTCCAGAGTGGCTGTTGGCAATTTACATCCCGCCCATCAGCATAACAAGGCTCCCTGTTCTCCATGACCTGTCCTGCCTTTCTTGATTTTACACTTTTTTCAGATGGCCCTATTGACCGGGAGGCAGTGAGACCACATTGTAGTGCAGATTTCCTTTACCCGCCGGTTTGGTTGGCCAAAAAGTGCGTATGCGTTTTTTCCTGAATATATTCAGGAAAAAACGCATACACCCTTTTTGGCCAAGTGCATCATTGTCGACATTCTCCCTCTTTTCGTATGCTTTAAGTGCAATTCCTGTCTACCCCCTGAAATCGTTTTCCTGAAATTCTGCCCCGCTTTCCAGTCCTCTTCGAAGACTTACTTCAGTACATTTTTGGACGATAGCTGTCATTCTTTACTCTGTAGGTTTTTGAATTACAGTGACCCTGAGCTCCTTCCTTCAACTCGCTTTCTTTTGAGCTGGCCGCAAACCCGCAGGACTGCTTCAGGCCCTAATCTGTTTCCGGCAAGGCACGCTGAGCCTTTGGTTATTTCCTCTTCCTGGTGGGAAATGAGCGTTCCATTTGCCCGTGCAGAGACCTACAGCTTGTCTCTCATTGGTTCTCCCTATTCCTGTTCATCTTGCGCAGAAATTGCAAACTGTGCCAAACAGGAGGTTAAATGCACTGACTCTCCAAGTGGGGAGAGTGTTAGTAAAGCGTCTGGAATGGTGAACCTGAGTGCCAGGGGACGAAAACTGAGATGCATTTGAAAACGTTTCCCAATCACATGGTGGACCATACTCTGGGTTTCCCATGCATGTTTTAGCTGAAGGAAGAATCCCTTAAACCTGGAGAGTTGGGACCCTTGGAATGGGTATCATGCAGTATGACTTCAAAGGGTCTGCATTTGCTCACTGAACCTCACCAATGCTATCAGCCCGAAGTGTCAAGCCTTATGTCTCACTCACCTCTGGGTGTAGATGGGGTAAATCCAGGTTTCATGACAAGCCCTGAATGAATTATTTAAGAATTGCTCTCTATTTCACTGTCATTGTGTTTTGTTTTTGAAATTTATGTTGATATTGGGATTTATCGGATTTTCACTGCTGGGTTGAGGCCGCTGTACACACGCTTGATTTCCTTATGGAGACATATAAATCCATGGGTTTTAAGATTCTTACTGGTCAGGTATCTTCTCAGGCGTTGAATATGTGGTGTTGAGTCCATTTCGTTGAGCAAGGAGTAGGTCTTGTCTTTTATATATTTGGCTTATGGAACGGTATCTGTGCTAATTTCAATCTTTGATTTTATGCAGCACCCCAACTCACCTTTCCCCATAAGCAAGCATAAGTTGGTTTTCTAAATTTGAGACCCTGTTCTGTTTTGTAATTCAGTTCATGTGTAGCCAAGTTTACATTCCGTGTATTAGTGATATCTTATGAGGTTTCATATTCTGTGTGACTTATTTCTCGTAGAATCATCGTACCTGAATCCACTCATTATGCCGCTATGGGCCTGATGACGTAGATTTCATTGTTGTGTGATATTCCATTGTACGTACGTAGCACAACTTCTTTATCCATTTTTTGCTTTCTGGGATATTTAACTTGTACCGTAGACAAGGTTCTTGTAAACAGAGCCGTCCCAAACTTTGGGGTGGCTGTGTGTTTTTGATTTTAATTTCAATAAGCAATAGGACAATAAGTTGAAGTGCCATAGGCTGTGTTGCTTTGTTTCCTATGTGTTTCAGGAAACACCATACACTTCTCCAGAGTGGCTGTTGGCAATTTACATCCCACCCATCAGCATAACAAGGCTCCCTGTTCTCCATGACCTGTCCTGCCTTTCTGGATTTTACCCTATTTTCAGATGGCCCTTTTGAGCGGCGGGCAGTGAGAATTCATTGTAGTGCAGATTTCCTTTACATGCTTGCTTGGTTGGCCAAAAGGTGCGTATGAGTTTTTTTCCTGAATATATTCAGGAAAAAACGCATACGCCCTTTTTGGCCAAGTGCATCATTGTCGACATTCTGCCTCTTTTCCTATGCTTTAAGTGCAATTCCAGCCTACCCCCTGAAATCGTTTTCCTGAAATTCTGCCCCGCTTTCAAGTCCCCTTCGAAGACTTACTTCAATATATTTTTGGACGATAGCAGTCATTCATAACTCTGCAGGTTTGTGAATGACAGTGCCCCTGAGCTCCTTTCTTCAACTCGCTTTCTTGTGAGCTGGCCGCAAAACCGCAGGATTGCTTCAGGCCCTAATCTGTTTCCGGCAGGGCACGCTGAGCCTTTGGTTAATTCCTCTTCCTGGTGGGAAATGAGCATTCCATTTGCCCGTGCAGACACCTACAGCTAGTCTCTCATTGGTTCTCCCTATTCCTGTTCATCTTGCGCAGAAATTGCAAACTGTGCCAAACAGGAGGTTAAAGGCACTGACTCTCCAAGTGGGGAGAGTGTTAGTAAAGCGTCTAGAATGGTGAACCCGAGAACCAGGTTCGAAAACTGAGATGCATTTGAAAACGTTTCCCAATCACACGGTGGACCATACTCTGGGTTTCCCATGCATGTTTTAGCTGAAGGAGGAATCCCTTAAACCTGGAGAGTTGGGACCCTTGGAATGGGTACCATGCAGTATGACTTCAAGAGGTCTGCGTTTGCTCACCGAACCTCACCAATGCTTTCAGCCCAATGTGTCCAGCCTTATGTCTCACCCAGCTCTGCGTGTAGATGTGGTAATTCCAGGTTGCATCACAATCCCTGTATGAATTATTTAAGAATTGCTCTCTATTTCACTGTCATTGTGTTTTGTTTTTGAAATTTATTTTGATAATGAGATTTATCGGATTTTCACTGCTGCATTTAGGCCGCTGTACACACGCTTGACTTCCTTATGGAGACATATAAATCCATGGGTTTTAAGATTCTTACTTGTCAGGTATATTCCCAGGCGTTGCGTCCGTTTCGTTGAGCAAGGTGTAGGTCTTGTCTATTATATATTTGGCTTATGGAACGGTATCTGTGCTAATTTCAATCTCTGGTTTTATGCAGCACCCCAACTCACCTTTCCGCATAAGCAAGCATAAGTTGATTTTCTCAATTTGAGACCATTTTCTGTTTTGTAATTTAGTTCATGTGTAGCCAAGTTTACATTCCGTGTATTAGTCATATCTTATGATGTTTCTTTTTCTGTGTGACTTATTTCTCGTAGAATCATCGTACCTGAATCCACTCATTATGGCGCTTCGGGCCTGATGACGTAGATTTCATTGCTGAGTGATATTCCATTGTAAGTGTGTATCACAACTTCTTTATCCATTTTTTGCTTTCTCGGATATTTAACTTGTACCATAGACGAGGTTCTTGTAAACAGAGCCGTCCCAAATTTTGGGGTGGCTGTGTGTTTTTTATTTTAATTTCCCTAAGCTATAGGACCATAAGTGGAAGTGCCATAGGCTGTGTTGCTTTGTTTCCTACGTGTTTCAGGAAACACTATACACTTCTCCAGAGTGGCTGTTGGCAATTTATATCCCGCACATCAGCATAACAAGGCTCCCTGTTCTCCATGACCTGTCCTGCCTTTCTGGATTTTACACTTTTTTCAGATGGCCCTTTTGACCGGGGAGCAGTGAGACTTCATTGTAGTGCAGATTTCCTTTACACGCCTGCTTGGTTGGCCAAAAAGTGCGTATGCGTTTTTTCCTGAATATATTCAGGAAAAAACGCATACGCCCTTTTTGGCCAAGTGCATCATTGTCGACATTCTGCCTCTTTTCCTATGCTTTAAGTGCAATTCCAGTCTACCCCCTGAAATCGTTTTCCTGAAATTCTGCCCCGCTTTCAAGTCCTCTTCGAAGACTTACTTCAATACATTTTTGGACGATAACTGTCATTCATAACTCTGCAGGTTTGTGAATTACAGTGCCCCTGAGCTCCTTTCCTCAACTCGCTTTCTTGTGAGCTGGCCGAAAAACCGCAGGATTGCTTCAGGCCCTAATCTGTTTCCGGCAGGGCACGCTGACCATTTGGTTAATTCCTCTTCCTGGTGGGAAATGAGCGTTCCATTTGCCCGTGCAGACACCTATAGCTAGTCTCTCATTGGTTCTCCCTATTCCTGTTCATCTTGCGCAGAAATTGCCAACTGTGCCAAACAGGAGGTTAAAGGCACTGACTCTCCAAGTGGGGAGAATGTTAGTAAAGCGTCTGGAATGGTGAACCCGAGTACCAGGGGACGAAAACTGCGATGCATTTGAAAACGTTTCCCAATCACACGGTGGACCATACTCTGGGTTTCCCATGCATGTTTTAGCTGAAGGAAGAATCCCTTAAACCTGGAGATTTAAGACCCTTGGAATGGGTACCAGGCAGTATGATTTCAAAGGGTCTGCGTTTGCTCACCGAACCTCACCAATGCTATCAGCCCGAAGTGTCCAGCCTTATGTCTCACACAGCTCTGGGTGTAGATGTGGTAAATCCAGGTTGCATCACAAGCCCTGAGTGAATTATTTAAGAATTTCTCTCTATTTCACTGTCATTGTGTTTTGTTTTCAAAATTAATTTTGATAATTGGATTTATCGGATTTTCACTGCTGCATTTAGTCCGCTGTACACTCGTTTGATTTCCTTATGGAGACATATAAATCCATGGGTTTTAAGATTCTTACTTGTCAGGTATGTTCCCAGGCGTTGAATATGGGGTGTTGAGTACATTTCACTGAGCAAGGAGTAGGTCTTGTCTATTATATATTTGGCTTATGGAACGGTATCTGTGCTAATTTCAATCTCTGGTTTGATGCAGCACCCCAACTCACCTTTCCCCATAATCAAGCATAAGTTGGTTTTCTAAATTTGAGACCCTGTTCTGTGTTGTAATTCAATTCATGTGTAGCCAAGTTTACATTCCGTGTATTAGTGATATCTTATGATGTTTCTTTTTCTGTGTGACTTATTTCTCGTAGAATCATCGTACCTGGATCCACTCGTTATGCCGCTACGGGCCTGATGACGTAGATTTCATTGTTGAGTGATATTCCATTGTACGTGCGTACCACAATTTCTTTATCCATTTTTTGCTTTCTCGGATATTTAACCTGTACCGTAGACGAGGTTCTTGTAAACAGAGCCGTCCCAAACTTTGGGGTGGCTGTGTGTTTTTGATTTTAATTTCCCTAAACTATAGGACCATAAGTGGAAGTGCCATAGGCTGTGTTGCTTTGTTTCCTACGTGTTTCAGGAAACACCATACGCTTCTCCAGAGTGGCTGTTGGAAATTTACATCCTGCCCATCAGCATACCACGGCTCCCTGTTCTCCATGACCTGTCCTGCCTTTCTGGATTTTACACGTTTTTCAGATGGCCCTTTTGCCCGGGGGGCAGTGAGACTTCATTGTACTGCAGATTTCTTTTACACGCTGGCCTGGTTGGCGAAAAAGGGCGTATGCGTTTTTTCCTGAATATATTCAGGAAAAAACGCATACGCCCTTTTTGGCCAAGTGCATCATTGTCGACATTTTGCCTCGTTTCCTATGCTTTAAGTGCAATTCCAGTCTACCCCCTGAAATCGTTGTTCTGAAATTCTGCCCCGCTTTCAAGTCCTCTTCGAAGCCTTACTTCAATACATTTTTGGACGATAGCTGTCATTCATAACTCTGCAGGTTTGTGAATTACAGTGCCCCTGAGCTCCTTTCCTCAACTCGCTTTCTTGTGAGCTGGCCGCAGAAACGCAGGATTGCTTCAGGACCTAATCTCTTTCTGACAGGGCACGCTGAGCCTTTGGATAATTCCTCTTCCTGGTGGGAAATGAGCATTCCATTTGCACGTGCAGACCTACAGCTAGTCTCTCATTGGTTCTCCCTATTCCTGTTCATCTTGCGCAGAAATTGCAAACTGTGCCAAACAGGAGGTTAAAAGCACTGACTCTCCAAGTGGGGAGAATGTTAGTAAAGTGTCTGGAATGGTGAACCCGAGTACCAGGGTTCGAAAACTGCGATGCATTTGAAAACGTTTCCCAATCACACGGTGGACCATTCTCTGGGTTTCCCATGCATGTTTTAGCTGAAGGAAGAATCCTTTAAACCTGTAGAGTTGGGACCCAGGGAATGGGTACCATGCAGTATGACCTCAAAGGGTCTGTGTTTGCTCACCGAACCTCACCAATGCTATCAGCCCGAAGTGTCCAGCCTTATGTCTCACCCAGCTCTGGGAGTAGATGTGGTAAATCCAGGTTGCATCACAAGCCCTGAATCAATTATTTAAGAATTGCTCTCTCTTTCACTGTCATTGTGTTTTGTTTTTGAAATTTATTTTGATAATGGGATTTATTGGATTTTCACTGCTGCGTTTAGGCCGCTGTACACACCCTTGATTTCCTTATGGAGACATATAAATCCATGGGTTTTAAGATTCTTACTTGTCAGGTATGTTCCCAGGCGTTGAATATGGGATGTTGAGTCCATTTCGTTGAGCAAGGAGTAGGTCTTGTCTATTATATATTTGGCTTATGGAAAGGTATCTGTGCTAATTTTAATCTCTAGTTTTATGCAGCACCCCAACTCACCTTTCCCCATAAGCAAGCATAATTTGGTTTTCTAAATTTGAGACCCTGTTCTGTTTTGTAAATCATTTCATGTGTAGTCAAGTTTACATTCCGTGTATTAGTGATATCTTATGATGTTTCTTATTCTGTGTGACAGATTTCTCGTAGAATCATCGTATCTGAATCCACTCATTATGCCGCTACGGGCCTGATGACGTAGATTTCATTGCTGAGTGATATTCCATTGTACGTGCGTACCACAACTTCTTTATCCATTTTTTGCTTTCTTGGATATTTAACTTGTACCGTAGATGAGGTTCTTGTAAACA
The DNA here is from genome assembly GCF_059928025.1 of Delphinapterus leucas. NCBI lineage: Eukaryota > Metazoa > Chordata > Mammalia > Artiodactyla > Monodontidae > Delphinapterus > Delphinapterus leucas. The sequence continues at coordinate 1,657,322 of NW_028322263.1, read as the reverse complement.
GAGCCGTCCCAAACTTTGGGGTGGCTGTGTGTTTTTGATTTTAATTTCCCTAAGCTATAGGACCATAAGTGGAAGTGCCATAGGCCGTGTTGCTCTGTTTCCTATGTGTTTCAGGAAACACCATACACTTCTCCAGAGTGGCTGTTGGCAATTTACATCCCGCCCATCAGCATAACAAGGCTCCCTGTTCTCCATGACCTGTCCTGCCTTTCTTGATTTTACACTTTTTTCAGATGGCCCTATTGACCGGGAGGCAGTGAGACCACATTGTAGTGCAGATTTCCTTTACCCGCCGGTTTGGTTGGCCAAAAAGTGCGTATGCGTTTTTTCCTGAATATATTCAGGAAAAAACGCATACACCCTTTTTGGCCAAGTGCATCATTGTCGACATTCTCCCTCTTTTCGTATGCTTTAAGTGCAATTCCTGTCTACCCCCTGAAATCGTTTTCCTGAAATTCTGCCCCGCTTTCCAGTCCTCTTCGAAGACTTACTTCAGTACATTTTTGGACGATAGCTGTCATTCTTTACTCTGTAGGTTTTTGAATTACAGTGACCCTGAGCTCCTTCCTTCAACTCGCTTTCTTTTGAGCTGGCCGCAAACCCGCAGGACTGCTTCAGGCCCTAATCTGTTTCCGGCAAGGCACGCTGAGCCTTTGGTTATTTCCTCTTCCTGGTGGGAAATGAGCGTTCCATTTGCCCGTGCAGAGACCTACAGCTAGTCTCTCATTGGTTCTCCCTATTCCTGTTCATCTTGCGCAGAAATTGCAAACTGTGCCAAACAGGAGGTTAAATGCACTGACTCTCCAAGTGGGGAGAGTGTTAGTAAAGCGTCTGGAATGGTGAACCTGAGTGCCAGGGGACGAAAACTGAGATGCATTTGAAAACGTTTCCCAATCACATGGTGGACCATACTCTGGGTTTCCCATGCATGTTTTAGCTGAAGGAAGAATCCCTTAAACCTGGAGAGTTGGGACCCTTGGAATGGGTATCATGCAGTATGACTTCAAAGGGTCTGCATTTGCTCACTGAACCTCACCAATGCTATCAGCCCGAAGTGTCAAGCCTTATGTCTCACTCACCTCTGGGTGTAGATGGGGTAAATCCAGGTTTCATGACAAGCCCTGAATGAATTATTTAAGAATTGCTCTCTATTTCACTGTCATTGTGTTTTGTTTTTGAAATTTATGTTGATATTGGGATTTATCGGATTTTCACTGCTGGGTTGAGGCCGCTGTACACACGCTTGATTTCCTTATGGAGACATATAAATCCATGGGTTTTAAGATTCTTACTGGTCAGGTATCTTCTCAGGCGTTGAATATGTGGTGTTGAGTCCATTTCGTTGAGCAAGGAGTAGGTCTTGTCTTTTATATATTTGGCTTATGGAACGGTATCTGTGCTAATTTCAATCTTTGATTTTATGCAGCACCCCAACTCACCTTTCCCCATAAGCAAGCATAAGTTGGTTTTCTAAATTTGAGACCCTGTTCTGTTTTGTAATTCAGTTCATGTGTAGCCAAGTTTACATTCCGTGTATTAGTGATATCTTATGAGGTTTCATATTCTGTGTGACTTATTTCTCGTAGAATCATCGTACCTGAATCCACTCATTATGCCGCTATGGGCCTGATGACGTAGATTTCATTGTTGTGTGATATTCCATTGTACGTACGTAGCACAACTTCTTTATCCATTTTTTGCTTTCTGGGATATTTAACTTGTACCGTAGACAAGGTTCTTGTAAACAGAGCCGTCCCAAACTTTGGGGTGGCTGTGTGTTTTTGATTTTAATTTCAATAAGCAATAGGACAATAAGTTGAAGTGCCATAGGCTGTGTTGCTTTGTTTCCTATGTGTTTCAGGAAACACCATACACTTCTCCAGAGTGGCTGTTGGCAATTTACATCCCACCCATCAGCATAACAAGGCTCCCTGTTCTCCATGACCTGTCCTGCCTTTCTGGATTTTACCCTATTTTCAGATGGCCCTTTTGAGCGGCGGGCAGTGAGAATTCATTGTAGTGCAGATTTCCTTTACATGCTTGCTTGGTTGGCCAAAAGGTGCGTATGAGTTTTTTCCTGAATATATTCAGGAAAAAACGCATACGCCCTTTTTGGCCAAGTGCATCATTGTCGACATTCTGCCTCTTTTCCTATGCTTTAAGTGCAATTCCAGCCTACCCCCTGAAATCGTTTTCCTGAAATTCTGCCCCGCTTTCAAGTCCCCTTCGAAGACTTACTTCAATATATTTTTGGACGATAGCAGTCATTCATAACTCTGCAGGTTTGTGAATGACAGTGCCCCTGAGCTCCTTTCTTCAACTCGCTTTCTTGTGAGCTGGCCGCAAAACCGCAGGATTGCTTCAGGCCCTAATCTGTTTCCGGCAGGGCACGCTGAGCCTTTGGTTAATTCCTCTTCCTGGTGGGAAATGAGCATTCCATTTGCCCGTGCAGACACCTACAGCTAGTCTCTCATTGGTTCTCCCTATTCCTGTTCATCTTGCGCAGAAATTGCAAACTGTGCCAAACAGGAGGTTAAAGGCACTGACTCTCCAAGTGGGGAGAGTGTTAGTAAAGCGTCTAGAATGGTGAACCCGAGAACCAGGTTCGAAAACTGAGATGCATTTGAAAACGTTTCCCAATCACACGGTGGACCATACTCTGGGTTTCCCATGCATGTTTTAGCTGAAGGAGGAATCCCTTAAACCTGGAGAGTTGGGACCCTTGGAATGGGTACCATGCAGTATGACTTCAAGAGGTCTGCGTTTGCTCACCGAACCTCACCAATGCTTTCAGCCCAATGTGTCCAGCCTTATGTCTCACCCAGCTCTGCGTGTAGATGTGGTAATTCCAGGTTGCATCACAATCCCTGTATGAATTATTTAAGAATTGCTCTCTATTTCACTGTCATTGTGTTTTGTTTTTGAAATTTATTTTGATAATGAGATTTATCGGATTTTCACTGCTGCATTTAGGCCGCTGTACACACGCTTGACTTCCTTATGGAGACATATAAATCCATGGGTTTTAAGATTCTTACTTGTCAGGTATATTCCCAGGCGTTGCGTCCGTTTCGTTGAGCAAGGTGTAGGTCTTGTCTATTATATATTTGGCTTATGGAACGGTATCTGTGCTAATTTCAATCTCTGGTTTTATGCAGCACCCCAACTCACCTTTCCGCATAAGCAAGCATAAGTTGATTTTCTCAATTTGAGACCATTTTCTGTTTTGTAATTTAGTTCATGTGTAGCCAAGTTTACATTCCGTGTATTAGTCATATCTTATGATGTTTCTTTTTCTGTGTGACTTATTTCTCGTAGAATCATCGTACCTGAATCCACTCATTATGGCGCTTCGGGCCTGATGACGTAGATTTCATTGCTGAGTGATATTCCATTGTAAGTGTGTATCACAACTTCTTTATCCATTTTTTGCTTTCTCGGATATTTAACTTGTACCATAGACGAGGTTCTTGTAAACAGAGCCGTCCCAAATTTTGGGGTGGCTGTGTGTTTTTTATTTTAATTTCCCTAAGCTATAGGACCATAAGTGGAAGTGCCATAGGCTGTGTTGCTTTGTTTCCTACGTGTTTCAGGAAACACTATACACTTCTCCAGAGTGGCTGTTGGCAATTTATATCCCGCACATCAGCATAACAAGGCTCCCTGTTCTCCATGACCTGTCCTGCCTTTCTGGATTTTACACTTTTTTCAGATGGCCCTTTTGACCGGGGAGCAGTGAGACTTCATTGTAGTGCAGATTTCCTTTACACGCCTGCTTGGTTGGCCAAAAAGTGCGTATGCGTTTTTTCCTGAATATATTCAGGAAAAAACGCATACGCCCTTTTTGGCCAAGTGCATCATTGTCGACATTCTGCCTCTTTTCCTATGCTTTAAGTGCAATTCCAGTCTACCCCCTGAAATCGTTTTCCTGAAATTCTGCCCCGCTTTCAAGTCCTCTTCGAAGACTTACTTCAATACATTTTTGGACGATAACTGTCATTCATAACTCTGCAGGTTTGTGAATTACAGTGCCCCTGAGCTCCTTTCCTCAACTCGCTTTCTTGTGAGCTGGCCGAAAAACCGCAGGATTGCTTCAGGCCCTAATCTGTTTCCGGCAGGGCACGCTGACCATTTGGTTAATTCCTCTTCCTGGTGGGAAATGAGCGTTCCATTTGCCCGTGCAGACACCTATAGCTAGTCTCTCATTGGTTCTCCCTATTCCTGTTCATCTTGCGCAGAAATTGCCAACTGTGCCAAACAGGAGGTTAAAGGCACTGACTCTCCAAGTGGGGAGAATGTTAGTAAAGCGTCTGGAATGGTGAACCCGAGTACCAGGGGACGAAAACTGCGATGCATTTGAAAACGTTTCCCAATCACACGGTGGACCATACTCTGGGTTTCCCATGCATGTTTTAGCTGAAGGAAGAATCCCTTAAACCTGGAGATTTAAGACCCTTGGAATGGGTACCAGGCAGTATGATTTCAAAGGGTCTGCGTTTGCTCACCGAACCTCACCAATGCTATCAGCCCGAAGTGTCCAGCCTTATGTCTCACACAGCTCTGGGTGTAGATGTGGTAAATCCAGGTTGCATCACAAGCCCTGAGTGAATTATTTAAGAATTTCTCTCTATTTCACTGTCATTGTGTTTTGTTTTCAAAATTAATTTTGATAATTGGATTTATCGGATTTTCACTGCTGCATTTAGTCCGCTGTACACTCGTTTGATTTCCTTATGGAGACATATAAATCCATGGGTTTTAAGATTCTTACTTGTCAGGTATGTTCCCAGGCGTTGAATATGGGGTGTTGAGTACATTTCACTGAGCAAGGAGTAGGTCTTGTCTATTATATATTTGGCTTATGGAACGGTATCTGTGCTAATTTCAATCTCTGGTTTGATGCAGCACCCCAACTCACCTTTCCCCATAATCAAGCATAAGTTGGTTTTCTAAATTTGAGACCCTGTTCTGTGTTGTAATTCAATTCATGTGTAGCCAAGTTTACATTCCGTGTATTAGTGATATCTTATGATGTTTCTTTTTCTGTGTGACTTATTTCTCGTAGAATCATCGTACCTGGATCCACTCGTTATGCCGCTACGGGCCTGATGACGTAGATTTCATTGCTGAGTGATATTCCATTGTACGTGCGTACCACAATTTCTTTATCCATTTTTTGCTTTCTCGGATATTTAACCTGTACCGTAGACGAGGTTCTTGTAAACAGAGCCGTCCCAAACTTTGGGGTGGCTGTGTGTTTTTGATTTTAATTTCCCTAAACTATAGGACCATAAGTGGAAGTGCCATAGGCTGTGTTGCTTTGTTTCCTACGTGTTTCAGGAAACACCATACGCTTCTCCAGAGTGGCTGTTGGAAATTTACATCCTGCCCATCAGCATACCACGGCTCCCTGTTCTCCATGACCTGTCCTGCCTTTCTGGATTTTACACGTTTTTCAGATGGCCCTTTTGCCCGGGGGGCAGTGAGACTTCATTGTACTGCAGATTTCTTTTACACGCTGGCCTGGTTGGCGAAAAAGGGCGTATGCGTTTTTTCCTGAATATATTCAGGAAAAAACGCATACGCCCTTTTTGGCCAAGTGCATCATTGTCGACATTTTGCCTCGTTTCCTATGCTTTAAGTGCAATTCCAGTCTACCCCCTGAAATCGTTGTTCTGAAATTCTGCCCCGCTTTCAAGTCCTCTTCGAAGCCTTACTTCAGTACATTTTTGGACGATAGCTGTCATTCATAACTCTGCAGGTTTGTGAATTACAGTGCCCCTGAGCTCCTTTCCTCAACTCGCTTTCTTGTGAGCTGGCCGCAGAAACGCAGGATTGCTTCAGGACCTAATCTCTTTCTGACAGGGCACGCTGAGCCTTTGGATAATTCCTCTTCCTGGTGGGAAATGAGCATTCCATTTGCACGTGCAGACCTACAGCTAGTCTCTCATTGGTTCTCCCTATTCCTGTTCATCTTGCGCAGAAATTGCAAACTGTGCCAAACAGGAGGTTAAAAGCACTGACTCTCCAAGTGGGGAGAATGTTAGTAAAGTGTCTGGAATGGTGAACCCGAGTACCAGGGTTCGAAAACTGCGATGCATTTGAAAACGTTTCCCAATCACACGGTGGACCATTCTCTGGGTTTCCCATGCATGTTTTAGCTGAAGGAAGAATCCTTTAAACCTGTAGAGTTGGGACCCAGGGAATGGGTACCATGCAGTATGACCTCAAAGGGTCTGTGTTTGCTCACCGAACCTCACCAATGCTATCAGCCCGAAGTGTCCAGCCTTATGTCTCACCCAGCTCTGGGAGTAGATGTGGTAAATCCAGGTTGCATCACAAGCCCTGAATCAATTATTTAAGAATTGCTCTCTCTTTCACTGTCATTGTGTTTTGTTTTTGAAATTTATTTTGATAATGGGATTTATTGGATTTTCACTGCTGCGTTTAGGCCGCTGTACACACCCTTGATTTCCTTATGGAGACATATAAATCCATGGGTTTTAAGATTCTTACTTGTCAGGTATGTTCCCAGGCGTTGAATATGGGATGTTGAGTCCATTTCGTTGAGCAAGGAGTAGGTCTTGTCTATTATATATTTGGCTTATGGAAAGGTATCTGTGCTAATTTTAATCTCTAGTTTTATGCAGCACCCCAACTCACCTTTCCCCATAAGCAAGCATAATTTGGTTTTCTAAATTTGAGACCCTGTTCTGTTTTGTAAATCATTTCATGTGTAGTCAAGTTTACATTCCGTGTATTAGTGATATCTTATGATGTTTCTTATTCTGTGTGACAGATTTCTCGTAGAATCATCGTATCTGAATCCACTCATTATGCCGCTACGGGCCTGATGACGTAGATTTCATTGCTGAGTGATATTCCATTGTACGTGCGTACCACAACTTCTTTATCCATTTTTTGCTTTCTTGGATATTTAACTTGTACCGTAGATGAGGTTCTTGTAAACAGAGCCGTCCCAAACTTTGGGGTGGCTGTGTGTTTTTGATTTTAATTTCCCTAAGCTATAGGACCATAAGTGGAAGTGCCATAGGCCGTGTTGCTCTGTTTCCTATGTGTTTCAGGAAACACCATACACTTCTCCAGAGTGGCTGTTGGCAATTTACATCCCGCCCATCAGCATAACAAGGCTCCCTGTTCTCCATGACCTGTCCTGCCTTTCTTGATTTTACACTTTTTTCAGATGGCCCTATTGACCGGGAGGCAGTGAGACCACATTGTAGTGCAGATTTCCTTTACCCGCCGGTTTGGTTGGCCAAAAAGTGCGTATGCGTTTTTTCCTGAATATATTCAGGAAAAAACGCATACACCCTTTTTGGCCAAGTGCATCATTGTCGACATTCTCCCTCTTTTCGTATGCTTTAAGTGCAATTCCTGTCTACCCCCTGAAATCGTTTTCCTGAAATTCTGCCCCGCTTTCCAGTCCTCTTCGAAGACTTACTTCAGTACATTTTTGGACGATAGCTGTCATTCTTTACTCTGTAGGTTTTTGAATTACAGTGACCCTGAGCTCCTTCCTTCAACTCGCTTTCTTTTGAGCTGGCCGCAAACCCGCAGGACTGCTTCAGGCCCTAATCTGTTTCCGGCAAGGCACGCTGAGCCTTTGGTTATTTCCTCTTCCTGGTGGGAAATGAGCGTTCCATTTGCCCGTGCAGAGACCTACAGCTAGTCTCTCATTGGTTCTCCCTATTCCTGTTCATCTTGCGCAGAAATTGCAAACTGTGCCAAACAGGAGGTTAAATGCACTGACTCTCCAAGTGGGGAGAGTGTTAGTAAAGCGTCTGGAATGGTGAACCTGAGTGCCAGGGGACGAAAACTGAGATGCATTTGAAAACGTTTCCCAATCACATGGTGGACCATACTCTGGGTTTCCCATGCATGTTTTAGCTGAAGGAAGAATCCCTTAAACCTGGAGAGTTGGGACCCTTGGAATGGGTATCATGCAGTATGACTTCAAAGGGTCTGCATTTGCTCACTGAACCTCACCAATGCTATCAGCCCGAAGTGTCAAGCCTTATGTCTCACTCACCTCTGGGTGTAGATGGGGTAAATCCAGGTTTCATGACAAGCCCTGAATGAATTATTTAAGAATTGCTCTCTATTTCACTGTCATTGTGTTTTGTTTTTGAAATTTATGTTGATATTGGGATTTATCGGATTTTCACTGCTGGGTTGAGGCCGCTGTACACACGCTTGATTTCCTTATGGAGACATATAAATCCATGGGTTTTAAGATTCTTACTGGTCAGGTATCTTCTCAGGCGTTGAATATGTGGTGTTGAGTCCATTTCGTTGAGCAAGGAGTAGGTCTTGTCTTTTATATATTTGGCTTATGGAACGGTATCTGTGCTAATTTCAATCTTTGATTTTATGCAGCACCCCAACTCACCTTTCCCCATAAGCAAGCATAAGTTGGTTTTCTAAATTTGAGACCCTGTTCTGTTTTGTAATTCAGTTCATGTGTAGCCAAGTTTACATTCCGTGTATTAGTGATATCTTATGAGGTTTCATATTCTGTGTGACTTATTTCTCGTAGAATCATCGTACCTGAATCCACTCATTATGCCGCTATGGGCCTGATGACGTAGATTTCATTGTTGTGTGATATTCCATTGTACGTACGTAGCACAACTTCTTTATCCATTTTTTGCTTTCTGGGATATTTAACTTGTACCGTAGACAAGGTTCTTGTAAACAGAGCCGTCCCAAACTTTGGGGTGGCTGTGTGTTTTTGATTTTAATTTCAATAAGCAATAGGACAATAAGTTGAAGTGCCATAGGCTGTGTTGCTTTGTTTCCTATGTGTTTCAGGAAACACCATACACTTCTCCAGAGTGGCTGTTGGCAATTTACATCCCACCCATCAGCATAACAAGGCTCCCTGTTCTCCATGACCTGTCCTGCCTTTCTGGATTTTACCCTATTTTCAGATGGCCCTTTTGAGCGGCGGGCAGTGAGAATTCATTGTAGTGCAGATTTCCTTTACATGCTTGCTTGGTTGGCCAAAAGGTGCATATGAGTTTTTTCCTGAATATATTCAGGAAAAAACGCATACGCCCTTTTTGGCCAAGTGCATCATTGTCGACATTCTGCCTCTTTTCCTATGCTTTAAGTGCAATTCCAGCCTACCCCCTGAAATCGTTTTCCTGAAATTCTGCCCCGCTTTCAAGTCCCCTTCGAAGACTTACTTCAATATATTTTTGGACGATAGCAGTCATTCATAACTCTGCAGGTTTGTGAATGACAGTGCCCCTGAGCTCCTTTCTTCAACTCGCTTTCTTGTGAGCTGGCCGCAAAACCGCAGGATTGCTTCAGGCCCTAATCTGTTTCCGGCAGGGCACGCTGAGCCTTTGGTTAATTCCTCTTCCTGGTGGGAAATGAGCATTCCATTTGCCCGTGCAGACACCTACAGCTAGTCTCTCATTGGTTCTCCCTATTCCTGTTCATCTTGCGCAGAAATTGCAAACTGTGCCAAACAGGAGGTTAAAGGCACTGACTCTCCAAGTGGGGAGAGTGTTAGTAAAGCGTCTAGAATGGTGAACCCGAGAACCAGGTTCGAAAACTGAGATGCATTTGAAAACGTTTCCCAATCACACGGTGGACCATACTCTGGGTTTCCCATGCATGTTTTAGCTGAAGGAGGAATCCCTTAAACCTGGAGAGTTGGGACCCTTGGAATGGGTACCATGCAGTATGACTTCAAGAGGTCTGCGTTTGCTCACCGAACCTCACCAATGCTTTCAGCCCAATGTGTCCAGCCTTATGTCTCACCCAGCTCTGCGTGTAGATGTGGTAATTCCAGGTTGCATCACAATCCCTGTATGAATTATTTAAGAATTGCTCTCTATTTCACTGTCATTGTGTTTTGTTTTTGAAATTTATTTTGATAATGAGATTTATCGGATTTTCACTGCTGCATTTAGGCCGCTGTACACACGCTTGACTTCCTTATGGAGACATATAAATCCATGGGTTTTAAGATTCTTACTTGTCAGGTATATTCCCAGGCGTTGCGTCCGTTTCGTTGAGCAAGGTGTAGGTCTTGTCTATTATATATTTGGCTTATGGAACGGTATCTGTGCTAATTTCAATCTCTGGTTTTATGCAGCACCCCAACTCACCTTTCCGCATAAGCAAGCATAAGTTGATTTTCTCAATTTGAGACCATTTTCTGTTTTGTAATTTAGTTCATGTGTAGCCAAGTTTACATTCCGTGTATTAGTCATATCTTATGATGTTTCTTTTTCTGTGTGACTTATTTCTCGTAGAATCATCGTACCTGAATCCACTCATTATGGCGCTTCGGGCCTGATGACGTAGATTTCATTGCTGAGTGATATTCCATTGTAAGTGTGTATCACAACTTCTTTATCCATTTTTTGCTTTCTCGGATATTTAACTTGTACCATAGACGAGGTTCTTGTAAACAGAGCCGTCCCAAACTTTGGGGTGGCTGTGTGTTTTTGATTTTAATTTCCCTAAGCTATAGGACCATAAGTGGAAGTGCCATAGGCCGTGTTGCTCTGTTTCCTATGTGTTTCAGGAAACACCATACACTTCTCCAGAGTGGCTGTTGGCAATTTACATCCCGCCCATCAGCATAACAAGGCTCCCTGTTCTCCATGACCTGTCCTGCCTTTCTTGATTTTACACTTTTTTCAGATGGCCCTATTGACCGGGAGGCAGTGAGACCACATTGTAGTGCAGATTTCCTTTACCCGCCGGTTTGGTTGGCCAAAAAGTGCGTATGCGTTTTTTCCTGAATATATTCAGGAAAAAACGCATACACCCTTTTTGGCCAAGTGCATCATTGTCGACATTCTCCCTCTTTTCGTATGCTTTAAGTGCAATTCCTGTCTACCCCCTGAAATCGTTTTCCTGAAATTCTGCCCCGCTTTCCAGTCCTCTTCGAAGACTTACTTCAGTACATTTTTGGACGATAGCTGTCATTCTTTACTCTGTAGGTTTTTGAATTACAGTGACCCTGAGCTCCTTCCTTCAACTCGCTTTCTTTTGAGCTGGCCGCAAACCCGCAGGACTGCTTCAGGCCCTAATCTGTTTCCGGCAAGGCACGCTGAGCCTTTGGTTATTTCCTCTTCCTGGTGGGAAATGAGCGTTCCATTTGCCCGTGCAGAGACCTACAGCTAGTCTCTCATTGGTTCTCCCTATTCCTGTTCATCTTGCGCAGAAATTGCAAACTGTGCCAAACAGGAGGTTAAATGCACTGACTCTCCAAGTGGGGAGAGTGTTAGTAAAGCGTCTGGAATGGTGAACCTGAGTGCCAGGGGACGAAAACTGAGATGCATTTGAAAACGTTTCCCAATCACATGGTGGACCATACTCTGGGTTTCCCATGCATGTTTTAGCTGAAGGAAGAATCCCTTAAACCTGGAGAGTTGGGACCCTTGGAATGGGTATCATGCAGTATGACTTCAAAGGGTCTGCATTTGCTCACTGAACCTCACCAATGCTATCAGCCCGAAGTGTCAAGCCTTATGTCTCACTCACCTCTGGGTGTAGATGGGGTAAATCCAGGTTTCATGACAAGCCCTGAATGAATTATTTAAGAATTGCTCTCTATTTCACTGTCATTGTGTTTTGTTTTTGAAATTTATGTTGATATTGGGATTTATCGGATTTTCACTGCTGGGTTGAGGCCGCTGTACACACGCTTGATTTCCTTATGGAGACATATAAATCCATGGGTTTTAAGATTCTTACTGGTCAGGTATCTTCTCAGGCGTTGAATATGTGGTGTTGAGTCCATTTCGTTGAGCAAGGAGTAGGTCTTGTCTTTTATATATTTGGCTTATGGAACGGTATCTGTGCTAATTTCAATCTTTGATTTTATGCAGCACCCCAACTCACCTTTCCCCATAAGCAAGCATAAGTTGGTTTTCTAAATTTGAGACCCTGTTCTGTTTTGTAATTCAGTTCATGTGTAGCCAAGTTTACATTCCGTGTATTAGTGATATCTTATGAGGTTTCATATTCTGTGTGACTTATTTCTCGTAGAATCATCGTACCTGAATCCACTCATTATGCCGCTATGGGCCTGATGACGTAGATTTCATTGTTGTGTGATATTCCATTGTACGTACGTAGCACAACTTCTTTATCCATTTTTTGCTTTCTGGGATATTTAACTTGTACCGTAGACAAGGTTCTTGTAAACAGAGCCGTCCCAAACTTTGGGGTGGCTGTGTGTTTTTGATTTTAATTTCAATAAGCAATAGGACAATAAGTTGAAGTGCCATAGGCTGTGTTGCTTTGTTTCCTATGTGTTTCAGGAAACACCATACACTTCTCCAGAGTGGCTGTTGGCAATTTACATCCCACCCATCAGCATAACAAGGCTCCCTGTTCTCCATGACCTGTCCTGCCTTTCTGGATTTTACCCTATTTTCAGATGGCCCTTTTGAGCGGCGGGCAGTGAGAATTCATTGTAGTGCAGATTTCCTTTACATGCTTGCTTGGTTGGCCAAAAGGTGCGTATGAGTTTTTTCCTGAATATATTCAGGAAAAAACGCATACGCCCTTTTTGGCCAAGTGCATCATTGTCGACATTCTGCCTCTTTTCCTATGCTTTAAGTGCAATTCCAGCCTACCCCCTGAAATCGTTTTCCTGAAATTCTGCCCCGCTTTCAAGTCCCCTTCGAAGACTTACTTCAATATATTTTTGGACGATAGCAGTCATTCATAACTCTGCAGGTTTGTGAATGACAGTGCCCCTGAGCTCCTTTCTTCAACTCGCTTTCTTGTGAGCTGGCCGCAAAACCGCAGGATTGCTTCAGGCCCTAATCTGTTTCCGGCAGGGCACGCTGAGCCTTTGGTTAATTCCTCTTCCTGGTGGGAAATGAGCATTCCATTTGCCCGTGCAGACACCTACAGCTAGTCTCTCATTGGTTCTCCCTATTCCTGTTCATCTTGCGCAGAAATTGCAAACTGTGCCAAACAGGAGGTTAAAGGCACTGACTCTCCAAGTGGGGAGAGTGTTAGTAAAGCGTCTAGAATGGTGAACCCGAGAACCAGGTTCGAAAACTGAGATGCATTTGAAAACGTTTCCCAATCACACGGTGGACCATACTCTGGGTTTCCCATGCATGTTTTAGCTGAAGGAGGAATCCCTTAAACCTGGAGAGTTGGGACCCTTGGAATGGGTACCATGCAGTATGACTTCAAGAGGTCTGCGTTTGCTCACCGAACCTCACCAATGCTTTCAGCCCAATGTGTCCAGCCTTATGTCTCACCCAGCTCTGCGTGTAGATGTGGTAATTCCAGGTTGCATCACAATCCCTGTATGAATTATTTAAGAATTGCTCTCTATTTCACTGTCATTGTGTTTTGTTTTTGAAATTTATTTTGATAATGAGATTTATCGGATTTTCACTGCTGCATTTAGGCCGCTGTACACACGCTTGACTTCCTTATGGAGACATATAAATCCATGGGTTTTAAGATTCTTACTTGTCAGGTATATTCCCAGGCGTTGCGTCCGTTTCGTTGAGCAAGGTGTAGGTCTTGTCTATTATATATTTGGCTTATGGAACGGTATCTGTGCTAATTTCAATCTCTGGTTTTATGCAGCACCCCAACTCACCTTTCCGCATAAGCAAGCATAAGTTGATTTTCTCAATTTGAGACCATTTTCTGTTTTGTAATTTAGTTCATGTGTAGCCAAGTTTACATTCCGTGTATTAGTCATATCTTATGATGTTTCTTTTTCTGTGTGACTTATTTCTCGTAGAATCATCGTACCTGAATCCACTCATTATGGCGCTTCGGGCCTGATGACGTAGATTTCATTGCTGAGTGATATTCCATTGTAAGTGTGTATCACAACTTCTTTATCCATTTTTTGCTTTCTCGGATATTTAACTTGTACCATAGACGAGGTTCTTGTAAACAGAGCCGTCCCAAATTTTGGGGTGGCTGTGTGTTTTTTATTTTAATTTCCCTAAGCTATAGGACCATAAGTGGAAGTGCCATAGGCTGTGTTGCTTTGTTTCCTACGTGTTTCAGGAAACACTATACACTTCTCCAGAGTGGCTGTTGGCAATTTATATCCCGCACATCAGCATAACAAGGCTCCCTGTTCTCCATGACCTGTCCTGCCTTTCTGGATTTTACACTTTTTTCAGATGGCCCTTTTGACCGGGGAGCAGTGAGACTTCATTGTAGTGCAGATTTCCTTTACACGCCTGCTTGGTTGGCCAAAAAGTGCGTATGCGTTTTTTCCTGAATATATTCAGGAAAAAACGCATACGCCCTTTTTGGCCAAGTGCATCATTGTCGACATTCTGCCTCTTTTCCTATGCTTTAAGTGCAATTCCAGTCTACCCCCTGAAATCGTTTTCCTGAAATTCTGCCCCGCTTTCAAGTCCTCTTCGAAGACTTACTTCAATACATTTTTGGACGATAACTGTCATTCATAACTCTGCAGGTTTGTGAATTACAGTGCCCCTGAGCTCCTTTCCTCAACTCGCTTTCTTGTGAGCTGGCCGAAAAACCGCAGGATTGCTTCAGGCCCTAATCTGTTTCCGGCAGGGCACGCTGACCATTTGGTTAATTCCTCTTCCTGGTGGGAAATGAGCGTTCCATTTGCCCGTGCAGACACCTATAGCTAGTCTCTCATTGGTTCTCCCTATTCCTGTTCATCTTGCGCAGAAATTGCCAACTGTGCCAAACAGGAGGTTAAAGGCACTGACTCTCCAAGTGGGGAGAATGTTAGTAAAGCGTCTGGAATGGTGAACCCGAGTACCAGGGGACGAAAACTGCGATGCATTTGAAAACGTTTCCCAATCACACGGTGGACCATACTCTGGGTTTCCCATGCATGTTTTAGCTGAAAGAAGAATCCCTTAAACCTGGAGATTTAAGACCCTTGGAATGGGTACCAGGCAGTATGATTTCAAAGGGTCTGCGTTTGCTCACCGAACCTCACCAATGCTATCAGCCCGAAGTGTCCAGCCTTATGTCTCACACAGCTCTGGGTGTAGATGTGGTAAATCCAGGTTGCATCACAAGCCCTGAGTGAATTATTTAAGAATTTCTCTCTATTTCACTGTCATTGTGTTTTGTTTTCAAAATTAATTTTGATAATGGGATTTATCGGATTTTCACTGCTGCATTTAGTCCGCTGTACACTCGTTTGATTTCCTTATGGAGACATATAAATCCATGGGTTTTAAGATTCTTACTTGTCAGGTATGTTCCCAGGCGTTGAATATGGGGTGTTGAGTACATTTCACTGAGCAAGGAGTAGGTCTTGTCTATTATATATTTGGCTTATGGAACGGTATCTGTGCTAATTTCAATCTCTGGTTTGATGCAGCACCCCAACTCACCTTTCCCCATAATCAAGCATAAGTTGGTTTTCTAAATTTGAGACCCTGTTCTGTGTTGTAATTCAATTCATGTGTAGCCAAGTTTACATTCCGTGTATTAGTGATATCTTATGATGTTTCTTTTTCTGTGTGACTTATTTCTCGTAGAATCATCGTACCTGGATCCACTCGTTATGCCGCTACGGGCCTGATGACGTAGATTTCATTGCTGAGTGATATTCCATTGTACGTGCGTACCACAATTTCTTTATCCATTTTTTGCTTTCTCGGATATTTAACCTGTACCGTAGACGAGGTTCTTGTAAACAGAGCCGTCCCAAACTTTGGGGTGGCTGTGTGTTTTTGATTTTAATTTCCCTAAACTATAGGACCATAAGTGGAAGTGCCATAGGCTGTGTTGCTTTGTTTCCTACGTGTTTCAGGAAACACCATACGCTTCTCCAGAGTGGCTGTTGGAAATTTACATCCTGCCCATCAGCATACCACGGCTCCCTGTTCTCCATGACCTGTCCTGCCTTTCTGGATTTTACACGTTTTTCAGATGGCCCTTTTGCCCGGGGGGCAGTGAGACTTCATTGTACTGCAGATTTCTTTTACACGCTGGCCTGGTTGGCGAAAAAGGGCGTATGCGTTTTTTCCTGAATATATTCAGGAAAAAACGCATACGCCCTTTTTGGCCAAGTGCATCATTGTCGACATTTTGCCTCGTTTCCTATGCTTTAAGTGCAATTCCAGTCTACCCCCTGAAATCGTTGTTCTGAAATTCTGCCCCGCTTTCAAGTCCTCTTCGAAGCCTTACTTCAATACATTTTTGGACGATAGCTGTCATTCATAACTCTGCAGGTTTGTGAATTACAGTGCCCCTGAGCTCCTTTCCTCAACTCGCTTTCTTGTGAGCTGGCCGCAGAAACGCAGGATTGCTTCAGGACCTAATCTCTTTCTGACAGGGCACGCTGAGCCTTTGGATAATTCCTCTTCCTGGTGGGAAATGAGCATTCCATTTGCACGTGCAGACCTACAGCTAGTCTCTCATTGGTTCTCCCTATTCCTGTTCATCTTGCGCAGAAATTGCAAACTGTGCCAAACAGGAGGTTAAAAGCACTGACTCTCCAAGTGGGGAGAATGTTAGTAAAGTGTCTGGAATGGTGAACCCGAGTACCAGGGTTCGAAAACTGCGATGCATTTGAAAACGTTTCCCAATCACACGGTGGACCATTCTCTGGGTTTCCCATGCATGTTTTAGCTGAAGGAAGAATCCTTTAAACCTGTAGAGTTGGGACCCAGGGAATGGGTACCATGCAGTATGACCTCAAAGGGTCTGTGTTTGCTCACCGAACCTCACCAATGCTATCAGCCCGAAGTGTCCAGCCTTATGTCTCACCCAGCTCTGGGAGTAGATGTGGTAAATCCAGGTTGCATCACAAGCCCTGAATCAATTATTTAAGAATTGCTCTCTCTTTCACTGTCATTGTGTTTTGTTTTTGAAATTTATTTTGATAATGGGATTTATTGGATTTTCACTGCTGCGTTTAGGCCGCTGTACACACCCTTGATTTCCTTATGGAGACATATAAATCCATGGGTTTTAAGATTCTTACTTGTCAGGTATGTTCCCAGGCGTTGAATATGGGATGTTGAGTCCATTTCGTTGAGCAAGGAGTAGGTCTTGTCTATTATATATTTGGCTTATGGAAAGGTATCTGTGCTAATTTCAATCTCTGGTTTTATGCAGCACCCCAACTCACCTTTCCCCATAAGCAAGCATAATTTGGTTTTCTAAATTTGAGACCCTGTTCTGTTTTGTAAATCATTTCATGTGTAGTCAAGTTTACATTCCGTGTATTAGTGATATCTTATGATGTTTCTTATTCTGTGTGACAGATTTCTCGTAGAATCATCGTATCTGAATCCACTCATTATGCCGCTACGGGCCTGATGACGTAGATTTCATTGCTGAGTGATATTCCATTGTATGTGCGTACCACAACTTCTTTATCCATTTTTTGCTTTCTTGGATATTTAACTTGTACCGTAGATGAGGTTCTTGTAAACAGAGCCGTCCCAAACTTTGGGGTGGCTGTGTGTTTTTGATTTTAATTTCCCTAAGCTATAGGACCATAAGTGGAAGTGCCATAGGCCGTGTTGCTCTGTTTCCTATGTGTTTCAGGAAACACCATACACTTCTCCAGAGTGGCTGTTGGCAATTTACATCCCGCCCATCAGCATAACAAGGCTCCCTGTTCTCCATGACCTGTCCTGCCTTTCTTGATTTTACACTTTTTTCAGATGGCCCTATTGACCGGGAGGCAGTGAGACCACATTGTAGTGCAGATTTCCTTTACCCGCCGGTTTGGTTGGCCAAAAAGTGCGTATGCGTTTTTTCCTGAATATATTCAGGAAAAAACGCATACACCCTTTTTGGCCAAGTGCATCATTGTCGACATTCTCCCTCTTTTCGTATGCTTTAAGTGCAATTCCTGTCTACCCCCTGAAATCGTTTTCCTGAAATTCTGCCCCGCTTTCCAGTCCTCTTCGAAGACTTACTTCAGTACATTTTTGGACGATAGCTGTCATTCTTTACTCTGTAGGTTTTTGAATTACAGTGACCCTGAGCTCCTTCCTTCAACTCGCTTTCTTTTGAGCTGGCCGCAAACCCGCAGGACTGCTTCAGGCCCTAATCTGTTTCCGGCAAGGCACGCTGAGCCTTTGGTTATTTCCTCTTCCTGGTGGGAAATGAGCGTTCCATTTGCCCGTGCAGAGACCTACAGCTAGTCTCTCATTGGTTCTCCCTATTCCTGTTCATCTTGCGCAGAAATTGCAAACTGTGCCAAACAGGAGGTTAAATGCACTGACTCTCCAAGTGGGGAGAGTGTTAGTAAAGCGTCTGGAATGGTGAACCTGAGTGCCAGGGGACGAAAACTGAGATGCATTTGAAAACGTTTCCCAATCACATGGTGGACCATACTCTGGGTTTCCCATGCATGTTTTAGCTGAAGGAAGAATCCCTTAAACCTGGAGAGTTGGGACCCTTGGAATGGGTATCATGCAGTATGACTTCAAAGGGTCTGCATTTGCTCACTGAACCTCACCAATGCTATCAGCCCGAAGTGTCAAGCCTTATGTCTCACTCACCTCTGGGTGTAGATGGGGTAAATCCAGGTTTCATGACAAGCCCTGAATGAATTATTTAAGAATTGCTCTCTATTTCACTGTCATTGTGTTTTGTTTTTGAAATTTATGTTGATATTGGGATTTATCGGATTTTCACTGCTGGGTTGAGGCCGCTGTACACACGCTTGATTTCCTTATGGAGACATATAAATCCATGGGTTTTAAGATTCTTACTGGTCAGGTATCTTCTCAGGCGTTGAATATGTGGTGTTGAGTCCATTTCGTTGAGCAAGGAGTAGGTCTTGTCTTTTATATATTTGGCTTATGGAACGGTATCTGTGCTAATTTCAATCTTTGATTTTATGCAGCACCCCAACTCACCTTTCCCCATAAGCAAGCATAAGTTGGTTTTCTAAATTTGAGACCCTGTTCTGTTTTGTAATTCAGTTCATGTGTAGCCAAGTTTACATTCCGTGTATTAGTGATATCTTATGAGGTTTCATATTCTGTGTGACTTATTTCTCGTAGAATCATCGTACCTGAATCCACTCATTATGCCGCTATGGGCCTGATGACGTAGATTTCATTGTTGTGTGATATTCCATTGTACGTACGTAGCACAACTTCTTTATCCATTTTTTGCTTTCTGGGATATTTAACTTGTACCGTAGACAAGGTTCTTGTAAACAGAGCCGTCCCAAACTTTGGGGTGGCTGTGTGTTTTTGATTTTAATTTCAATAAGCAATAGGACAATAAGTTGAAGTGCCATAGGCTGTGTTGCTTTGTTTCCTATGTGTTTCAGGAAACACCATACACTTCTCCAGAGTGGCTGTTGGCAATTTACATCCCACCCATCAGCATAACAAGGCTCCCTGTTCTCCATGACCTGTCCTGCCTTTCTGGATTTTACCCTATTTTCAGATGGCCCTTTTGAGCGGCGGGCAGTGAGAATTCATTGTAGTGCAGATTTCCTTTACATGCTTGCTTGGTTGGCCAAAAGGTGCGTATGAGTTTTTTCCTGAATATATTCAGGAAAAAACGCATACGCCCTTTTTGGCCAAGTGCATCATTGTCGACATTCTGCCTCTTTTCCTATGCTTTAAGTGCAATTCCAGCCTACCCCCTGAAATCGTTTTCCTGAAATTCTGCCCCGCTTTCAAGTCCCCTTCGAAGACTTACTTCAATATATTTTTGGACGATAGCAGTCATTCATAACTCTGCAGGTTTGTGAATGACAGTGCCCCTGAGCTCCTTTCTTCAACTCGCTTTCTTGTGAGCTGGCCGCAAAACCGCAGGATTGCTTCAGGCCCTAATCTGTTTCCGGCAGGGCACGCTGAGCCTTTGGTTAATTCCTCTTCCTGGTGGGAAATGAGCATTCCATTTGCCCGTGCAGACACCTACAGCTAGTCTCTCATTGGTTCTCCCTATTCCTGTTCATCTTGCGCAGAAATTGCAAACTGTGCCAAACAGGAGGTTAAAGGCACTGACTCTCCAAGTGGGGAGAGTGTTAGTAAAGCGTCTAGAATGGTGAACCCGAGAACCAGGTTCGAAAACTGAGATGCATTTGAAAACGTTTCCCAATCACACGGTGGACCATACTCTGGGTTTCCCATGCATGTTTTAGCTGAAGGAGGAATCCCTTAAACCTGGAGAGTTGGGACCCTTGGAATGGGTACCATGCAGTATGACTTCAAGAGGTCTGCGTTTGCTCACCGAACCTCACCAATGCTTTCAGCCCAATGTGTCCAGCCTTATGTCTCACCCAGCTCTGCGTGTAGATGTGGTAATTCCAGGTTGCATCACAATCCCTGTATGAATTATTTAAGAATTGCTCTCTATTTCACTGTCATTGTGTTTTGTTTTTGAAATTTATTTTGATAATGAGATTTATCGGATTTTCACTGCTGCATTTAGGCCGCTGTACACACGCTTGACTTCCTTATGGAGACATATAAATCCATGGGTTTTAAGATTCTTACTTGTCAGGTATATTCCCAGGCGTTGCGTCCGTTTCGTTGAGCAAGGTGTAGGTCTTGTCTATTATATATTTGGCTTATGGAACGGTATCTGTGCTAATTTCAATCTCTGGTTTTATGCAGCACCCCAACTCACCTTTCCGCATAAGCAAGCATAAGTTGATTTTCTCAATTTGAGACCATTTTCTGTTTTGTAATTTAGTTCATGTGTAGCCAAGTTTACATTCCGTGTATTAGTCATATCTTATGATGTTTCTTTTTCTGTGTGACTTATTTCTCGTAGAATCATCGTACCTGAATCCACTCATTATGGCGCTTCGGGCCTGATGACGTAGATTTCATTGCTGAGTGATATTCCATTGTAAGTGTGTATCACAACTTCTTTATCCATTTTTTGCTTTCTCGGATATTTAACTTGTACCATAGACGAGGTTCTTGTAAACAGAGCCGTCCCAAATTTTGGGGTGGCTGTGTGTTTTTTATTTTAATTTCCCTAAGCTATAGGACCATAAGTGGAAGTGCCATAGGCTGTGTTGCTTTGTTTCCTACGTGTTTCAGGAAACACCATACACTTCTCCAGAGTGGATGTTGGCAATTTACATCCCGCCCATCAGCATACCAAGGCTCCCTGTTCTCCATGACCTGTCCTGCCTTTCTGGAATTTACACTTTTTTCAGATGGCCCTTTTGACCGGGGGGCAGTGAGACTTCATTGTAGTGCACATTTCCTTTACACGGTTGCTTGGTTGGCCAAAAAGGGCGTATGCGTTTTTTCCTGAATATATTCAGGAAAAAACGCATACGCCCTTTTTGGCCAAGTGCATCATTGTCGACATTCTGCCTCTAATCCTATTCTTTAAGTGCAATTCCAGTCTACCCCCTGAATTCGTTTTCCTGAAATTCTGCCCCGATTTCAAGGCCTCTTCGAAGACTTACTTCAAAACATTTTTAGGCGATAGCTGTCATTCATTACTCTGCAGATTTGTGAATTACAGTGTCCCTGAGCTCCTTTCTTCAACTCGCTTTTTTGTGAGCTGGCCACAAACCCGCAGGATTGCTTCAGGCCCTAATCTGGTTCCGGCATGGCATGCTGAGCCTTTGGTTAATTCCTCTTCCTGGTGGGAAATGAGCGTTACATTTGCACGTGCAGACACCTTCACATGAGTCGTCATGGTGCCCCTTTGCCCCGGTTATCTCTATGGAGTTTGGAGTTGGAGGGCCTCCTCACTCAAGATCAGTGTGCCCACGGAGCCAACCCTGCAACTTCAGGGCATGGTTGGGGGTTAGGATCACCACGAGGGTTCCTTTTCCCTTAGGAGGGAGGTGGCCTTTTGGGCTGCTGATTTCCAGGTTTTCAGATACTGCCAGTATCTTGGCCAGATGTGGCGGTGGGCCAAGCCCCTTGGTGACCGTAGTTTATCCTACCTGGATCGCATTCTTGCATTGTTCCATTTCAAGTGGTCCCAGGTTTTGCACTAATACTCCAATGGCGATTCACCGTTCACCAGGAATGTAAAGGTCAAAGGGTTTAGCTAAATTAGGGAGTTCCAGGGCAAGGGTCTGAATTGACTGCTCTTTCCATTCTTGAAAGGCCACTTCTGCATTCTATTCAAAAGGATCATCATCTTTTCCTTTCAGTGTTTCATATAGAGGCCGAGCTAGTAGACTGTAGTTAGGGATCCAGAAGCAGCAAACCCTGGCCTCCCCAGGAACCCCTAAGCTGTCTTCTAGTTTCAGAAATGGGTAAGGCTGTAAATTGTTTCTTCCCTTTCCTGGGATGGGCTTCTCCGACCTTCTGTGAGAATGAAGCCCAGGCAGGTCACCGTAGTCTGTGATATTTGAGCTTTTTCTTGGACAACTTGTATCCTTTATTGGCTTGGTAGTTCAGAGGTCTCCTTAGTAGGGCTGGCGATCAGAATGTCGTCTGCATATTGAAGGAGTGTTTCCTTTTCCAGAGGTAGAACTTTTAGGTCTTTAGCTGAGCTTTCCCCAAAGATGGTGTGGGAATTTTTGAACCCTTGGGGCAACACGGCCCGGAAGTATTGTTTTAGTTGTATGTTGAGTCCTGCCACTCACAAGCCAAAATTTCTTGTGACTCTGGGACTAATAGAATACAAAAGAAGGCATCATTGAAGACTAATACAGAATACCATGTCCTGGTGGTTGGTAGAATGACCAGCAGGGTGTAGGGTTTAGGAACTACTGGAGGTATATCCTTGGTGGCTTCACTGACTGTCCTGACATCCTTTACCAGGACTCCAGCAGCCCATGGGGCTCTCGAGGTCAGGCCAATCCCAGGATATGGAGCTCACCTGGGCAGGTACCCCACCCCAGCCCACGGGGCTCTCGTGTTCAGGACCCTCCCAGGGTATGGGGTTCCCTGGGCAGGTCCCCCTGCAGCCCATGGGGCTCTCGTGGTCAGGCCCCTCCCAGGATACAGAGCTACCCTTGCAGGTACCATGGCAGGGCTGGGAACACAGGAACCGTGCATATCGCCCTCATTGCAGAGCACTCCCAGCTCACCTGTCACTCAGATCTGACACAGAGCACCTCAGAGCAGGACTTGAACTAACAAACAGCAGCTCCGACAGGTCTGTGACCCTGGGCATCACTCTGTGTGGCCTCCCTCCACCTGGTCTTCCAGAGACTTCCACTGCACCCGGGGCCCAGGACTCTGTCTCCACCCACCACCCACCCCTCCTCTCCCTGACTCCTGGGTTCCTCTCATTAGGAGAGGGTTTTCTTGAAGTTGTCTCCCACTCATGGGCCAGATAATATAATTAGAAAACAAGCCAGAGCTGCAGCCCCTTGTCTATCCTGACTCTCAGGAGCCCACACCTGTTCCTTGGACCTGGCCGATTCAGCAAGTTCCAGTTTCTGCAACTGTGAGCCCCTGAGGGGTGATTATTGGCTGGCCTGGGAAGCCCGACCGTGCCGGCCAGCCCTCCCCAGGTGTGCTTGGGTTCAGATCAATATAAACACCGCTCCAGGCAGCAAGAGCCCCTGCAGCTGTGCCTGACGCCATTTTCTCTGCCCTGTCAGCAGTCTTGGGGCTGGACTGGTGGGAGGGAGTGAGAGGCCACGGCTTTGTGGGTGGCCCAGTGTGAGTGGGGCTCTGCTGGACTTTCTGCAGCAGTTGCCAAGATGCCACCTGCTAAAGAAGAGGATGTGTCACCCATACCTGCCGCTGGAATTTCTCCCTGGGCAGAGGTGAGTGAGGAAGAAAGCAGTGGGAGCCGGGACAGCAGGGGTATCTCAGGCAGGGAAATGGAAAGCTTCCAGAAGAGCACCCAGGGCCAGGACCACCCTGGCTGGCCTGCAGGCACCAAGTCGGCTGGCATGCTGTCGCTCATGTGGCTCCATGGCCCTTCCTCTAGGCTTTCAAGTCCTTGTACATATTCAGGTGTTTTACCTGGGAAGGGTGGGAACATTTCAGCAGCAGCTGGCCTGGGGCTCAGCCCACGTTTACTCACAGATGCCTCGGCACGGTCCCCCAGCTTTGCAATGAGGACGCTTGTTGCGTGGGGCCTGCTGGCTGAATGGGAGATGATTCCCCACCACTGACCAACTTCAGAATTGTTTACAACTGGAGCAAGTGCCCTGATACGGTTTTCCTCTGTGTAGCTGGTGGGTTCTGTTTTTTTTTCTTTTTTTCTTTTTTGGTTCAAGGTAGATTTTATTCCTCTTTTTTGTATTTACAGATATAAGCATGGAAATAATTTATTCATATAAATACATGTATGTGAAGGGAAGAATATTTTTTCTGTTTTACTTTTTGTAATTTGAATTTTATTTTATTTTTTTATACAGCAGGTTCTTTTTGGTTATCTATTTTATACATATAAATGTATACATGCCAATCCCAATCTCTCAACTCCTCCCACCACCACCCCCCAACAGCTTTCCCCCCTTGGTGTCCATACGTTTGTTGTCTACATCTGTTGCTCTATTTCTGCCTTGCAAAACGGTTCATCTGTACAATTTGTCTAGGTTCCACATATAAGCATTAATAGACAAGATTTCTTTTTCTCTTTCTGACTTACTTCACTCTGATTGACAGTCTCTAGATCCATCAAAGTCTCTACAAATGACACAATTTCATTCCTTTTTATGGCTTAGTAATATTCCATTTTATATATGTACCACATCTTTATGCATTCGTCTGTCTGTGGGCATTTAGGTTGCTTCCATTACCTGGATATTGTAAATAGTGATGCAATGAACATTGCGGTGAATGTCTCTTTTTGATTTATGGTTTTGTCTGGGTATATGCCCAGTAGTGGGACTGCTGTATCATATGGTAATTCTATTCTTAGTTTTATAAGAAACTCCATAACGTTCTCCACAGTGACTGTATCAATTTCATTCCCAACAATAACGGAAGAGGGTTCCTTACCTCCACACCCTTTCCAGCATTTGTTGTTTGTAGATTTTCTGATGATGCCCATTCTAACAGGTGTGAGGTGATACACCATGGATGAGTCTATTTCGTTGAGCAAAGAGTAGGTCTTGTCTATTACATATTTGGCTTATGGAACGGTATGTGTGCTAATTTCAATCTCTGGTTTTATACAGCACCGCAACTCAACTTTCCCCTTAAGCAAGCATAAGTTTTTATCTAAATGTGAGACTCTGTTTGGTTTTGGAATTCAGTTTATGTGTAGCCAAGTTTACACTCTCTCTATTAGTGATATCTTATGATAATTCTCTTTCTCTGTGTGACATATTTCTCTTAGAATCATCATACTTAAATCCACTCAATTTGCTGCTACAGGCCTGATGACATTGATTTCATTGCTGAGTGATATTCCATTGTACGTAAGTAGCACAACTCCTTTATCCATATTTTTCTTTCTGGGATATTTAATTTGTACTGGACTCAAGGTTCTTGTAAACACAGCAGCCCTAAATTTTGTGTTGGCTGTGTCTTGTTGATTTTAATTTTCCTAAGCTATAGGGCCAAAAGTGGAAGTGCCCTAGGGTCTGTAGCTTTGTTTTTCAGATGTTTCAGGATACACCATAAACATCTCCAGAGTGTCTGTTGGCAATTTACATCCCGCCCATCAGCATAACAAGGCTCCCTGTTCTCCATGGCCTGTCCTGTGTTTCTGGTTTTTACACTTTTTTCAGATGGCCCTTTTGACGAATGGGAAATGAGACTTCATTGTAGTGCGGATTTCCATTGCTCGAGTGCTTGGTTGGCCAAAAAGGGCATATGTGTTTTTTCCTGAATATATTCAGGAAAAAATGTTTACGCACTTTTGTCCAAGTGCATCACTGTCAAAGATCTGCCGCTTTTCACATGCTTTAAATGCAATTCCAATCTACCTCCTGAAATATGATTCCTGCAATTCTGCCTCGTTTTGAAGTCCTCTTTGCAGACTTACTTCAGTATATTTTTGCCAATAGCTGTCATTTATAACTCTGCAGGTTTGTGAATTACAGTGCCCGTGATTTCCTTTCTTAACTCGTTTCCTTGAAAGCTGGCCACAGAACCGCAGGTTTGCTTTAGGCCATAATCAGGGTCTGGCACGGCACTCTGAGCCTTTGGTTAATTCCTCTTCCTGGTGGGAAATTAGAGTTAAATGTGCCCCTCCGGACACCTGCCTCACTCTCAGCCCCTTGGTGATGTGTGTCCTGTGGTTTGAGGCCACATGTGCTGGGTTCCTCACCTTTGGCTGATGTGGCCCCACTGGTGTGAGGACACTCCTGCCTGGTTCCCATCCCCTTGGTGATGTGGGCCATCCGGTGAGAGTCTGATCCTGGTTGGGTTCCTCACACTTCTGTGAGGTGGGCCCTCTTCTCTGACGTCACTCCTGCCTGGCTGGCACACCCCGCCTTGGCGAAGTCGGCCCTCTGATGGGATTTGGTGCCTGCTGGGTGTCTCCTGCCCTCGGTAATGAGGGCCCTCTGGCGTCAGGCCCTAATTCCTGGGCTCCCAATATTTTCTGATATGCGCCCTGTGGTTCGAGTACACTCCTGCCAGGTTCCCAACCCCATGGGAATGTGGGCCTTCTGCTCTGAGGTCCCAACCGTGGGTTGCTCAGTTTCATGATGAGGGCCCTCTGCTGTGAGTTCTCTCCGGCCTGGATCCCATAGCGTCGCTGCTCCTGGCCACCTGCTGGGAGGTTCCAACTGCGGGATTCCTCACCTTTTTTCTTCTATGGACCCTCTGTTTTGAGACTCCTCCTGCCTGCCTCACTCCCAGTCCCTTGGTGATGTGTGTCCTCTGGTGTGAGGCCACGTGTGCTGGGTCCCTCGCCTTTCGATGATGTGGCCCCACTGGTGTGAGGACACTCCTGCCTGCTTCCTATCCCCTTGATGATGTGGGCCCTCTGGTGAGAGTCTGATCCTGGCTGGGTTCCTCACCCTTCTGTGAGGTGGGCCCTCTGCTGTGAGGTCACTCCTGCCTGGCTGGCACACCCCACCTGGGCAACATCGGCCCTCTTGTGGCACTTGGAGCCTGCTGGGAGCCTCCTCCCCTCGGTGATGGGGGCCCTCTAGCGTCAGGCCCTAACTGCTGGGTACCCACATTTTCTGATACGTGCTAAGTGGTGCGAGGACACTCCTGCGAGGTTCCCATCCCCATGGGCATGTGGGCCTTCTGCTCTAAGGTCCCAACACCTGTGTTGTTCACCGTTTCATGATGTTGTCTCTCTGGTGTTAGTTCACTCAGGCCTAGATCCCATAGACTCTGTGCTCTGAGCCGACTGCTGGGAGGTTCCTACTGCTGGATTCCTTACCTTTTTTATTCTTTGGGTCCTGTGTTTTTATGCTCCTACTTCCTGACTCACTCCCAGCCCCTTTGTGATGTAGGTCCTCTGGTTTAAGGCCACATGTACCGGTTTCCTCACCTTTATTGATGTGGCCCCACTGGTGTGAGGACACTCCTGCCTGGTTCCCATCCCCTTGGTGATGGGGGCCCTCTGGTGAGAGTCTGATCCTGTCTGGATTCCTCACACTTCTGGGAGGTGGGCCCTCTGCTGTGAGGTCACTCCTGCCTGGCTGGCACACGTCACGTTGGCGATGTGGGCCCTCAGTTGGGAGTTGGTGCCTGCTGGGAGTCTCCTCCCCTCGGTAATGAGGGCCCGCTGGCGTCAGGCCCTAACTCATGGGCTCCCAAAATTTTCTGATGTGCGCCCTGTCGTGCGAGTACACTCCAGCCAGGGTCCCTTCCCTACGGGATGTGGGCTTTCTGCTCTGTTGTCCCAACGGCTGGGTTGCTCACAGTGTCAGAATGTGGGCCCTCTGCTCTGAGTTCACTCCGGCATGGATCCCATAACCTCGGTGCTCTGGGCCACCTGCTTGGAGCTTCCAACTGTGGGGTTCCTCACCTTTTTTATTCTATGGGCCCTCTGTTCTGAGTCTCCTCCTGCATGCCTCACTCCCAGCCCTTTCGTGATGTGCGTCCCCTTGTTTGAGGCCACATGTGCTGTGTTCCTCACCTTTCGCTGATGTGGCCCCACTGGAGTGAGGACACTCCTGCCTTGTTCCGATCCCCTTGGTGATGTGGGCCCTCTGGTGAGAGTCTTATCCTGGCTGGGTTCCTCACCCTTCTGTGAGGTAGGCCCTCTGCTGTGAGGTCACTCCTGCCTGGCTGGCCCACGTCACCTTGGCGACGTGGGCCCTCAGTTGGGAGTTGGTGCCTGCTGGGAGTCTCCTCCCCTCGGTAATGAGGGCCCTCTGGCGTCAGACCCTAACTCCTGGGCTCCCAAAATTTTCTGTTGTGCGCCCTGTGGTGCTAGTACCCTCCTGCCAGGTTCCCAACCCCATGGGATTGTGGGCCTTCTGCTCTGAGGTCCCAACCGTGGGTTGCTCAGTTTCTTGATGAGGGCCCTCTGGTGTGAGTTCACTCCAGCATGGATCCCATAGCCTCGCTGCTCCTGGCCACCTGCGGGGAAGTTCCAACTGCGGGATTCCTCACCTTTTTCCTTCTATGGGCCCTCTGTTTTGAGACTCCTCCTGCCTGCCTCACTCCCAGCCCCTTGGTGATGTGTGTCCTCTGGTTTGAGGCCACGTGTGCTGGGTCCCTCACCTTTCGATGATGTGGCCCCACTGGTGTGAGGACACTCCTGCCTGGTTCCTATCCCCTTGGTGATGTGGGCCCTCTGGTGAGAGTCTGATCCTGGCTGGGTTCCTCACCCTTCTGTGAGGTGGGCCCTCTGCTGTGAGGTCACTCCTGCCTGGCTGGCACACCCCGCCTTGGCAATGTCGGCCCTCTTGTGGCAGTTGGAGCCTACTGGGAGCCTCCTCCCCTCAGTGATGAGGGCCCTCTGGCGTCAGGCCCTAAGTGCTGGGTACCCACATTTTCTGATACGTGCTAAGTTGTGCGAGGACACTCGTGCCATGTTCCCAACCCCATGGTGATGTGGGCCTTCTGCTCTGAGGTCCAAACGGCTGGGTTGCTCAGAGTTTCATGATGTGGGCCCTCTGCTGTGAGTTCACTGTGGCCTGGATCGCATAGACTCGGTGCTCTGGGCCGCCTGCTGGGAGGTTCCCACTGCAGGATTCCTCAGCTTTTTTATTCTATTCGCCCTGTGTTGTGAGGCTACTCATGCCTGCCTCACTCCGAACCCCTTGGAGATCTGGATCCTCTGGTTTAGGCCACATGTGCTGGGTTCCTCACCTTTCTATGATGTGGTCACCCTGGTGTGAAGACAGTCCTGCCTGGTTCTGATGCCCTTGGTGATGTGGGCCCTCTGGTGAGAGTCTTATCCTGGCTGGGTTCCTCACCATTCTGTGAGGTAGGCCCTCAGCTGTGAGGTCACTCCTGCCTGGCTGTTGCACGTCACCTTGGCGACATGGTCCCTCCGTAGGGAGTTGGTGCCTGCTTGGGGTCTCCTCCCCTTGGTAATGAGGGCCCTCTGGCATCAGGCCCTAATTTCTGGGTTCCCAAAATTCTCTGATGTGCGCCCTGTGGTGCGAGTACACTTCTGCCAAGTTCCCAACCACATGGGAATGTGGGCCTTCTGCTCTAAGGTCCCAACGGCTGGGTTGCTCACAGTTTCATGATGAGGGCCCTCTGTTTTGAGTTCAGTCAGGCCTGGATCCCATAGCCTCGCTGCTCCTGGCCGCCTGCTGGGAGGTTCCAACTGCGGGATTCCTCACCTTTTTTACGCAATGGGCCCTCTGTTTTGAGGCTCCTCCTGCCTGCCTCACTCCCAGCCCCTTGGTGATGTGTGTCCTGTAGTTTGAGGCCACGTGTGCTGGGTCCGTCACATTTCGGTGATGTGGCCCCACTGGTGTGAGGACACTCTTGCCTGTTTTCCATTCCCTTGGTGATGTGGGCCCTCTGGTGAGAGTCTGATCCTCTTTGGGTTCCACACACTTTTGTGTGGTTGGCCCTCTGCTCTGAGGTCACTCCTGCCTGGCTGGCACACCCCGCATTGGCGACGTCGGCCCTCTGGTAGCAGTTGGAGCTTGCTGGGAGCCTCCTCTCCTCAGTGATGAGGGCCCTCTGGCGTCCGGCCCTAACTGCTGGGCTCCCCACATTTTCTGTTGTGTGCCCACTGGTGCGATGACACTCCTGCTTGGTTCCCTTCCCCATGGGGATGTGGGCCTTGTGCTCTGAGGTCACAACGGCTGGGTTGCTTACAGTATCACGATGAGGGCCCTCTGTTGTGAGTTCATCACTGCCTGGATCCCATAGCCTCGGTGGTCTTGGCCGCCTGCTGGGATGTTCCAACTGCTGGATTCCTCACCTTTTTATACAATGGGCCATGTGTTGTGAGGTTAATCCTGCCTGCCTTGCTCTGAGACCCATGGTGATGTGGGTCTTCTGGTTTGAGGCCACATGTGCTGGGTACCTCAACTTTCGATGATGTGGCCCCACGGGTGTGAGGACACTCGTGCCTGATTCCCAGCCCCTTGCTTATGTGGGCACTCTGGTGAGAGTCTGATCATGACTGGGTTCCTTACCCTTCTGTGAGGTGGGCGCTCTGATGTGAGGTCACTCCTGCCTGGATGGCTCACGTCTCCTTGGTGACGTAGGCCCTCTGTTGGCCACTGAAGCATGCTGGGAGCCTCCTACCCTCTTTAATGAGGGCCCTGGAAGAAACGCATATGCCCTTTTTGACCAAGTGCATCATTGTCGAAGTTCTGCCTCTTCTCCTATACTTTCAGAGGACTTCCCGTCTACCTCCTGAAATCGTATTCCTGGAATTCTGCCCCGCGTTCAAGTCCTCTTTGCAGCCTTACTTCAATATATTTTTGGACGATAGCTGTCATTTATAACTCTGCAGGTTTGTGAATTACAGTGCCCCTGAGCTCCATTCTTCAACTCGCTTTCTTGTGAGCTGGCCGCAAAACCGCAGGATTGCTTCAGGCCCTAATCTGGTTCCGGCACGGCATGTTGAGCCTTTGGCTAATTCCTCTTCCTGATGGGAAATGAGCGTTAAATTTGCTCGTGCAGACACCTACAGCTAATCTCTCATTGGTTCTCCCTATTCCTGTTCATCTTGCGCAGAAATTCCAAACTGTGCCAAACAGGAGGTTAAAGGCACTGACTCTCCAAGTGGGGAAAGAGTTAGTAAAGCGTCTGGAATGGTAAAACCGAGTATGAGGGGACGAAAACTGAGATGCCTTTAAAAAGGTTTCCCGGTCACACGGTGGACCATATTCTGGGTTTCCCATGCGTGTTTTACCTGAAGGAAGAATCCCTTAAACCTGGAGAGGTGGGACCCATGGAACGGGTACCATGCAGTATGACTTCAAAGGGCCTGCATTTTCTCACCGAACCTCACCAATGCTAACAGCCCAAAGTGTCGAACCTTATGTCTCACTCAGCTCTGGGTGTAGATGTGGTAAATCCAGGTTGCATCACAAGACCTGAATGAATTATTTAAGAATTGCTCTCTATTTCACTGTCATTGTGTTTGTTTTTGTAGTTCATTTTGATAATGGGATTTATCGGATTTTCTCTGCTGCGTTCATGCAGCTGTACACACACTTGAGTCTCTTACGGAGACATATAAATCCATGGGTTTGAAGATTCTTACTAGTCATGTGTAATCCTAGGAGTTGAATATGTTGTGTTAAGTCCATTTCGTTGAGCAAGGTGTAGGTCTTGACTATTACATATTTGGCTTATGGAAAGGTATGTGTGCTAATTTCTATCTCTGGTTTTATGCAGCACCCCACCTCACCTTTCCCCATAAGCAAGCATAAGTTGGTTTTCTAAATTTGAGACCCTGTTCTGTTTTGTAATTCAGTTCATGTGTAGCCAAGTTTACATTCCGTGTATTAGTGATATCTTATGATATTTCATTTTCTGTGTGACTTATTTCACTTAGAATCATCGTACCTGGATCCACTCAATATGCCGCGACGGGCCTGATGACATAGATTTCATTGGTGAGTGATATTCCATTGTACGTACGTACCACAACTTCTTTAACCATTTTTCATATTCTGGGATATTTAACTTGTACCGTAGACGAGGTTCTTGTAAACAGAGCCGTCCCAAACTTTGGGGTGGCTGTGTGTTTTTGATTTTAATTTCCCTAAGCTATAGGACCATAAGTGGAAGTGCCATAGGCTCTGTTGCTTTGTTTCCTACGTGTTTCAGGAAACCCCATACACTTCTCCAGAGTGGCTGTTTGCAATTTACATCCCGCCCATCAGCATAACAAGGCTCCCTGTTCTCCATGACCTGTCCTGCCTTTCTGGATTTTACACTTTTTCAGATGGCCCTTTTGACCGGGGGGCAGTGAGACTTCATTGTAGTGCAGATTTCATTTACATGCTTGCTTGCTTGGCTAAAAATGGCGTATGCGTTTTTTCCTGAATATATTCAGGAAAAAACTCATACGCCCTTTTTGGCCAGTGCATCATTGTCGACATTCTGCCTCTAATCCTATGCTTTAAGTGCAATTCCAGTCTACCCCCTGAAATCGTTTTCCTGAAATTCTGCCCCGCTTTCAAATCCTCTTCGAAGACTTACTTCAATACATTTTTGGACGATAGCTGTCATTCATAACTCTGCAGGTTTGTGAATTACAGTGCCCCTGAGCTCGTTTCCTCAACTCGCTTTCTTGTGAGCTGGCCGCAAAACCGCAGGATTGCTTCAGTCCCTAATCTGTTTCCGGCAGGGCACGCTGAGCCTTTGGTTAATTCCTCGTCCTGCTGGGAAATGAGCGTTCCATTTGCCCGTGCAGACACCTACAGCTAGTCTCTCATTGGTTCTCCCTATTCCTTTTAATCTTGCGTAGAAATTGCAAACTGTGCCAAACAGGAGGTTAAAGGCACTGACTCTCCAAGTGGGGAGAATGTTAGTAAAGTGTCTGGAATGGTGAACCCGAGTACCAGGGTTCGAAAACTGAGGTATATTTGAAAACGTTTCCCAATCAGACGGTGGACAATACTCTGCGTTTCCCATGCATCTTATAGCTGAAGGAAGAATCCCTTAAACCTGGAGAGCTGCGAACAAATGGAATGGGTACCATGCAGTATGACTTCAAAGGGTCTGCGTTTGCTCACCGAACCTCACAAATGCTATCAGCCCGAAGTGTCCAGTCTTATGTCTCACCCAGCTCTGGCTGTAGATGTGGTAAATCCAGGTTGCATCACAAGCCCTGAATGAATTATTTAAGAATTGCTCTCTATTTCACTGTCAATGTGTTTTGGTTTTGAAATTTATTTTGATAATGGGATTTATCGGATTTTCACTGCTGCGTTTAGGTCACTGTACACACACTTGATTTCCATATGGAGACATATAAATCCATGGTTTTTAAGATTCTTACTTGTCAGGTATATTCCCAGGCGTTGAGTCCGTTTCGTTGAGCAAGGAGTAGGTCTTGTCTATTATATATTTGGCTTATTGAACGGTATCTGTGCTAATTTCAATCTCTGGTTTTATGCAGCACCCCAACTCACATTTCCGCATAAGCCAGCATAAGTTTGTTGTCTCAATTTGAGACCCTTTTCTGTTTTGTAATTCATTTCATGTGTAGCCAAGTTTACATTCCGTGTATTAGTGATATCTTATGATGTTTCTTTTTCTGTGTGACTTATTTTTCGTAGAATCATCGTACCTGAATCCACTCATTATGGCGCTACGGGCCAGATGACATAGATTTCATTGCTGTGTGATATTCCATTGTACGTACGTAGCACAACTTCTTTATCCATTTTTTGCTTTCTCGGATATTTAACTTGTACCGTAGACGAGGTTCCTGTAAACGGAGCCGTCCCGAACTTTGGGGTGGCTGTGTGTTTTTGATTTTAATTTCCCTAAGCTATAGGACCATAAGTGGAAGTGCCATAGGCTGTGTTGCTTTGTTTCCTATGTGTTTCAGGAAACACCATACACTTCTCCAGAGTGGCTGTTGGCAATTTACATCCCACCGTTCAGCATAACAAGGCTCCCTGTTCTCCATGACCTGTCCTGCCTTTCTTGATTTTACACTTTTTTCAGATGGCCCTTTTGACCGGGAGGCAGTGAGACCACATTGTAGTGCAGATTTCCTTTACCCGCCAGTTTGGTTGGCCAAAAAGTGCGTATGCGTTTTTTCCTGAATATATTCAGGAAAAAACGCATACACCCTTTTTGGCCAAGTGCATCATTGTCGACATTCTCCCTCTTATCGTATGCTTTAAGTGCAATTCCTGTCTACCCCCTGAAATCGTTTTCCTGAAATTCTGCCCCGCTTTCCAGTCCTCTTCGAAGACTTACTTCAGAACATTTTTGGACGATAGCTGTCATTCTTTACTCTGTAGGTTTTTGAATTACAGTGACCCTGAGCTCCTTCCTTCAACTCGCTTTCTTTTGAGCTGGCCGCAAACCCGCAGGACTGCTTCAGGCCCTAATCTGTTTCCGGCAAGGCACGCTGAGCCTTTGGTTATTTCCTCTTCCTGGTGGGAAATGAGCGTTCCATTTGCCCGTGCAGAGACCTACAGCTAGTCTCTCATTGGTTCTCCCTATTCCTGTTCATCTTGCGCAGAAATTGCAAACTGTGCCAAACAGGAGGTTAAAGGCACTGACTCTCCAAGTGGGGAGAGTGTTAGTAAAGCGTCTGGAATGGTGAACCTGAGTGCCAGGGGACGAAAACTGAGATGCATTTGAAAACATTTCCCAATCACATGGTGGACCATACTCTGGGTTTCCCATGCATGTTTTAGCTGAAGGAAGAATCCCTTAAACCTGGAGAGTTGGGACCCTTGGAATGGGTATCATGCAGTATGACTTCAAAGGGTCTGCATTTGCTCACTGAACCTCACCAATGCTATCAGCCCGAAGTGTCAAGCCTTATGTCTCACTCACCTCTGGGTGTAGATGGGGTAAACCCAGGTTTCATGACAAGCCCTGAATGAATTATTTAAGAATTGCTCTCTATTTCACTGTCATTGTGTTTTGTTTTTGAAATTTATGTTGATATTGGGATTTATCGGATTTTCACTGCTGGGTTGAGGCCGCTGTACACACGCTTGATTTCCTTATGGAGACATATAAATCCATGGGTTTTAAGATTCTTACTGGTCAGGTATCTTCTCAGGCGTTGAATATGTGGTGTTGAGTCCATTTCGTTGAGCAAGGAGTAGGTCTTGTCTTTTATATATTTGGCTTATGGAACGGTATCTGTGCTAATTTCAATCTTTGATTTTATGCAGCACCCCAACTCACCTTTCCCCATAAGCAAGCATAAGTTGGTTTTCTAAATTTGAGACCCTGTTCTGTTTTGTAATTCAGTTCATGTGTAGCCAAGTTTACATTCCGTGTATTAGTGATATCTTATGAGGTTTCATATTCTGTGTGACTTATTTCTCGTAGAATCATCGTACCTGAATCCACTCATTATGCCGCTATGGGCCTGATGACGTAGATTTCATTGTTGTGTGATATTCCATTGTACGTACGTAGCACAACTTCTTTATCCATTTTTTGCTTTCTGGGATATTTAACTTGTACCGTAGACAAGGTTCTTGTAAACAGAGCCGTCCCAAACTTTGGGGTGGCTGTGTGTTTTTGATTTTAATTTCAATAAGCAATAGGACAATAAGTTGAAGTGCCATAGGCTGTGTTGCTTTGTTTCCTATGTGTTTCAGGAAACACCATACACTTCTCCAGAGTGGCTGTTGGCAATTTACATCCCACCCATCAGCATAACAAGGCTCCCTGTTCTCCATGACCTGTCCTGCCTTTCTGGATTTTACCCTATTTTCAGATGGCCCTTTTGAGCGGCGGGCAGTGAGAATTCATTGTAGTGCAGATTTCCTTTACATGCTTGCTTGGTTGGCCAAAAGGTGCATATGAGTTTTTTCCTGAATATATTCAGGAAAAAACGCATACGCCCTTTTTGGCCAAGTGCATCATTGTCGACATTCTGCCTCTTTTCCTATGCTTTAAGTGCAATTCCAGCCTACCCCCTGAAATCGTTTTCCTGAAATTCTGCCCCGCTTTCAAGTCCCCTTCGAAGACTTACTTCAATATATTTTTGGACGATAGCAGTCATTCATAACTCTGCAGGTTTGTGAATGACAGTGCCCCTGAGCTCCTTTCTTCAACTCGCTTTCTTGTGAGCTGGCCGCAAAACCGCAGGATTGCTTCAGGCCCTAATCTGTTTCCGGCAGGGCACGCTGAGCCTTTGGTTAATTCCTCTTCCTGGTGGGAAATGAGCATTCCATTTGCCCGTGTAGACACCTACAGCTAGTCTCTCATTGGTTCTCCCTATTCCTGTTCATCTTGCGCAGAAATTGCAAACTGTGCCAAACAGGAGGTTAAAGGCACTGACTCTCCAAGTGGGGAGAGTGTTAGTAAAGCGTCTAGAATGGTGAACCCGAGAACCAGGTTCGAAAACTGAGATGCATTTGAAAACGTTTCCCAATCACACGGTGGACCATACTCTGGGTTTCCCATGCATGTTTTAGCTGAAGGAGGAATCCCTTAAACCTGGAGAGTTGGGACCCTTGGAATGGGTACCATGCAGTATGACTTCAAGAGGTCTGCGTTTGCTCACCGAACCTCACCAATGCTTTCAGCCCAATGTGTCCAGCCTTATGTCTCACCCAGCTCTGCGTGTAGATGTGGTAATTCCAGGTTGCATCACAATCCCTGTATGAATTATTTAAGAATTGCTCTCTATTTCACTGTCATTGTGTTTTGTTTTTGAAATTTATTTTGATAATGAGATTTATCGGATTTTCACTGCTGCATTTAGGCCGCTGTACACACGCTTGACTTCCTTATGGAGACATATAAATCCATGGGTTTTAAGATTCTTACTTGTCAGGTATATTCCCAGGCGTTGCGTCCGTTTCGTTGAGCAAGGTGTAGGTCTTGTCTATTATATATTTGGCTTATGGAACGGTATCTGTGCTAATTTCAATCTCTGGTTTTATGCAGCACCCCAACTCACCTTTCCGCATAAGCAAGCATAAGTTGATTTTCTCAATTTGAGACCATTTTCTGTTTTGTAATTTAGTTCAAGTGTAGCCAAGTTTACATTCCGTGTATTAGTCATATCTTATGATGTTTCTTTTTCTGTGTGACTTATTTCTCGTAGAATCATCGTACCTGAATCCACTCATTATGGCGCTTCGGGCCTGATGACGTAGATTTCATTGCTGAGTGATATTCCATTGTAAGTGTGTATCACAACTTCTTTATCCATTTTTTGCTTTCTCGGATATTTAACTTGTACCATAGACG
Organism: Delphinapterus leucas; assembly: GCF_059928025.1. NCBI lineage: Eukaryota > Metazoa > Chordata > Mammalia > Artiodactyla > Monodontidae > Delphinapterus > Delphinapterus leucas. The sequence goes on along the minus strand of NW_028322263.1, from coordinate 1,620,219 downwards.
AGGTTCTTGTAAACAGAGCCGTCCCAAATTTTGGGGGTGGCTGTGTGTTTTTTATTTTAATTTCCCTAAGCTATAGGACCATAAGTGGATGTGCCATAGGCTGTGTTGCTTTGTTTCCTACGTATTTCAGGAAACACTATACACTTCTCCAGAGTGGCTGTTGGCAATTAATATCCCGCACATCAGCATAACAAGGCTCCCTGTTCTCCATGACCTGTCCTGCCTTTCTGGATTTTACACTTTTTTCAGATGGCCCTTTTGACCGGGGAGCAGTGAGACTTCATTGTAGTGCAGATTTCCTTTACACGCCTGCTTGGTTGGCCAAAAAGTGCGTATGCGTTTTTTCCTGAATATATTCAGGAAAAAACGCATACGCCCTTTTTGGCCAAGTGCATCATTGTCGACATTCTGCCTCTTTTCCTATGCTTTAAGTGCAATTCCAGTCTACCCCCTGAAATCGTTTTCCTGAAATTCTGCCCCGCTTTCAAGTCCTCTTCGAAGACTTACTTCAATACATTTTTGGACGATAACTGTCATTCATAACTCTGCAGGTTTGTGAATTACAGTGCCCCTGAGCTCCTTTCCTCAACTCGCTTTCTTGTGAGCTGGCCGAAAAACCGCAGGATTGCTTCAGGCCCTAATCTGTTTCCGGCAGGTCACGCTGACCATTTGGTTAATTCCTCTTCCTGGTGGGAAATGAGCGTTCCATTTGCCCGTGCAGACACCTATAGCTAGTCTCTCATTGGTTCTCCCTATTCCTGTTCATCTTGCGCAGAAATTGCCAACTGTGCCAAACAGGAGGTTAAAGGCACTGACTCTCCAAGTGGGGAGAATGTTAGTAAAGCGTCTGGAATGGTGAACCCGAGTACCAGGGGACGAAAACTGCGATGCATTTGAAAACGTTTCCCAATCACACGGTGGACCATACTCTGGGTTTCCCATGCATGTTTTAGCTGAAGGAAGAATCCCTTAAACCTGGAGATTTAAGACCCTTGGAATGGGTACCAGGCAGTATGATTTCAAAGGGTCTGCGTTTGCTCACCGAACCTCACCAATGCTATCAGCCCGAAGAGTCCAGCCTTATGTCTCACACAGCTCTGGGTGTAGATGTGGTAAATCCAGGGTGCATCAAAAGCCCTGAGTGAATTATTTAAGAATTTCTCTCTATTTCACTGTCATTGTGTTTTGTTTTCAAAATTTATTTTGATAATGGGATTTATCGGATTTTCACTGCTGCATTTAGTCCGCTGTACACTCGTTTGATTTCCTTATGGAGACATATAAATCCATGGGTTTTAAGATTGTTACTTGTCAGGTATGTTCCCAGGCGTTGAATATGGGGTGTTGAGTACATTTCACTGAGCAAGTAGTAGGTCTGGTCTATTATATATTTGGCTTATGGAACGGTATCTGTGCTAATTTCAATCTCTGGTTTGATGCAGCACCCCAACTCACCTTTCCCCATAATCAAGCATAAGTTGGTTTTCTAAATTTGAGACCCTGTTCTGTGTTGTAATTCAATTCATGTGTAGCCAAGTTTACATTCCGTGTATTAGTGATATCTTATGATGTTTCTTTTTCTGTGTGACTTATTTCTCGTAGAATCATCGTACCTGGATCCACTCGTTATGCCGCTACGGGCCTGATGACGTAGATTTCATTGCTGAGTGATATTCCATTGTACGTGCGTACCACAATTTCTTTATCCATTTTTTGCTTTCTCGGATATTTAACCTGTACCGTAGACGAGGTTCTTGTAAACAGAGCCGTCCCAAACTTTGGGGTGGCTGTGTGTTTTTGGTTTTAATTTCCCTAAACTATAGGACCATAAGTGGAAGTGCCATAGGCTGTGTTGCTTTGTTTCCTACGTGTTTCATGAAACACCATACGCTTCTCCAGAGTGGCTGTTGGAAATTTACATCCTACCCATCAGCATACCAAGGCTCCCTGTTCTCCATGACCTGTCCTGCCTTTCTGGATTTTACACGTTTTTCAGATGGCCCTTTTGCCCGGGGGGCAGTGAGACTTCATTGTACTGCAGATTTCTTTTACACGCTGGCCTGGTTGGCGAAAAAGGGCGTATGCGTTTTTTCCTGAATATATTCAGGAAAAAACGCATACGCCCTTTTTGGCCAAGTGCATCATTGTCGACATTTTGGCTCGTTTCCTATGCTTTAAGTGCAATTCCAGTCTACCCCCTGAAATCGTTTTCCTGAAATTCTGCCCCGCTTTCAAGTCCTCTTCGAAGACTTACTTCAGTATATTTTTGGACGATAGCTGTCATTCATAACTCTGCAGGTTTGTGAATTACAGTGCCCCTGAGCTCGTTTCTTCAACTCGCTTTCTGTGAGCTGGCCGCAAAAACTCAGGATTGCTTCAGGCCCTAATCTGTTTCCGGCAGGGAATGCTGAGCCTTTGGTTAATTCCTCTTCCTGGTGGGAAATGAGCGTTCCATTTGCCCGTGCAGACACCTACAGCTAGTCTCTCATTGGTTCTCCCTATTCCTGTTCATCTTGCGCAGAAATTGCAAACTGTGCCAAAGAGGAGGTTAAAAGCACTGACTCTCCAAGTGGGGAGAGTTTTAGTAAAGCGTCTGGAATGGTGAACCCGAGTACCAGGGTTCGAAACCTGAGATGCATTTGGAAACGTTTCCCAATCACACGGTGGACCATACTCTGGATTTCCCATGCATGTTTTAGCTGAAGGAAGAATCCCTTAAACCTGGAGAGTTGGGACCCATGGAATGAGTACCATGCAGTATGACTTCAAAGGGTCTGCGTTTGCTCACCGAACCTCACCAATGCTATCAGCCCGAAGTGCCCAGCCTTATGTCTCACCCAGCTCTGGGTGTAGATGTGGTAAATCCAGGTTGCATCACAAGCCCTGAATCAATTATTTAAGAATTGCTCTCTATTTCACTGTCATTGTGTTTTGTTTTTGAAATTTATTTTGATAATTGGATTTATCGGATTTTCACTGCTGCGTTTAGGCCGATGTACAGACATTTGATTTCCTTATGGAGACATATAAATCCATGGGTTTTAAGATTCTTACTTGTCAGGTATATTCCCAGGCTTTGAATATGGGGTGTTGAGTCTATTTTGCTGAGCAAGGAGTAGGTCTTGTCTATTATATATTTGGCTTATGGAACGGTATCTGTGCTAATTTCAATCTCTGTTTTTATGCAGCACCCCAACTCACCTTTCCCCATAAGCAAGCATAAGTTGTTTGTCTCAATTGGAGACCTTTTCTGTTTTGTAATTCAGTTCATGTGTAGCCAAGTTTACATTCCGTGTATTAGTCATATCTTATGATGTTTCTTTTTCTGTGTGACTTATTTCTCATAGAATCATCGTACCTGAATCCACTCATTATGCCGCTACGGGCCTGATGACGTAGATTTCATTGCTGAGTGATATTCCATTGTACGTGCGTACCAAAACTTCTTTATGCATTTTTTGCTTTCTCGGATATTTAACTTGTACCGTAGACGAGGTTCTTGTAAACAGAGCCGTCCGAAAGTTTGGGGTGGCTGTGTGTTTTTGATTTTAATTTCCGTAAGCTATCCGACCATAAGTGGAAGTGCCATAGGCTGTGTTGCTTTGTTTCCTTCGTGTTTCAGGAAACACCATACACTTCTCCAGAGTGGCTGTTGGCAAATTACAGCCCGCCCATCAGCATAACAAGGCTCCCTGTTCTCCATGACCTGTCCTGCCTTTCTGGATTTTACACTTTTTTCAGATGGCCCTTTTGACCGGGGGGCAGTGAGACTTCATTGTAGTGCAGATTTCCTTTACACGCTTGCTTGGTTAGCCAAAAAGGGCGTATGCGTTTTTTCCGGAATATATTCAGGAAAAAACGCATACGCCCTTTTTGTCCAAGTGCATCATTGTCGACATTCTGCCTATTTTCCTATGATTTAAGTGCAATACCAGTCTACCCCCTGAAATCGTTTTCCTGAAATTCTGCCCCGCTTTCCAGTCCTCTTCGAAGACTTACTTCAATACATTTTTGGACGTTAGCTGTCATTCATAACTCTGCAGGTTTGTGAAATTCCGTGCCCCTGAACTACTTTCTTCAACACGCTTTCTTGTGAGCTGGCCGCAAAACCGCAGGATTGCTTCAGGCCCTAATCTGTTTCCCGCAGGGCACGCTGAGCCTTTGGTTAATTCCTCTTCCTGGTGGGAAATGAGCGTTCCATTTGCCCGTGAAGACACCTACAGCTAGTCTCTCATTGCTTCTCCCTATTCCTGTTCATCTTGCGCAGAAATTGCAAACTGTGCCAAAGAGGAGGTTAAAGGCACTGACTCTCCAAGTGGGGAGAGTGTTAGTAAAGCGTCTGGAATGGTGAACCCGAGTACCAGGGTTCGAAAACTGAGATGCATTTGAAAACGTTTCCCAATCACACGGTGGACCATACTCTGGGTTTCCCATGCATGTTTTAGCTGAAGGAAGAATCCCTTAAACCTGGAGAGTTGGGACCCATGGAATGGGTACCATGCAGTATGACTTCAAAGGGTCTGCGTTTGCTCACCGAACCTCAGCAATGCTATCAGCCCAAAGTGTCCAGCCTTATGTCTCACCCAGCTCTGGGTGTAGATGTGGTAAATCCAGGTTGCATCACAAGCCCTGAATGAATTATGTAAGAATTGCTCTCTATTTCACTGTCATTGTGTTTTGTTTTTGAAATTTATTTTGATAATGGGATTTATCGGATTTTCACTGCTGCGTTTATGCCGCTGTACACACGCTTGATTTCCTTATGGAGACATATAAATCCATGGGTTTTAAGATTCTTACTTGTCAGGTATATTCCCAGGCGTTTAATATGGGGTGTTGAGTCCATTTCGTTGAGCAAGGAGTAGGTCTTGTCTATTATATATTTGGCTTATGGAACGGTATCTGTGCTAATTTCAATCTCTGGTTTTATGCAGCACCCCAACTCACCTTTCCCCATAAGCAAGCATAAGTTGGTTTTCTATATTTGGGACACTGTTCTGTTTTGTAATTCAGTTCATGTGTAGCCAAGTTTACATTCCGTGTATTAGTGATATCTTATGATGTTTCTTTTTCTGTGTGACTTATTTCTCGTAGACTCATCGTATCTGAATCCACTCATTATGCCGCTACGGGCCTGTTGACGTAGATTTCATTGCTGAGTGATATTCCATTGTACGTGTGTACCACAACTTCTTTATGTATTTTTTGCTTTCTCGGATATTTAACTTGTACCGTAGACGAGGTTCTTGTAAACAGAGCCTCCCCAAACTTTGGGGTGAATGTGTGTTTTTGATTTTAATTTCCCTAAGCTATAGGACCATAAGTGGAAGTGCCGTAGTCTCCGTTGCTTTGTTTCTTAGGTGTTTCAGGAAACACCATACACTTCTCCAGAGTGGCTGTTGGCAATTTACATCCCGCCCATCAGAATAACAAGGCTCCCTGTTCTCCATGGCCTGTGCTGTCTTTCTGGATTTTACACATTTTTCAGATGGCCCTTTTGAACGGGGGGCAGTGAGACTTCTTTGTAGTGCAGATTTCTTTAACATGCTGGCTTGGTTGGCCAAAAAGGGCGTATGCGTTTTTTCCTGAATATATTCAGGAAAAAACGCATACGCCCTTTTTGGCCAAGTGCATCATTGTCGACGTTCTGCCTCTTTTCCTATGCTTTAAATGCAATTCCAGTCTACCCCCTGAAATCGTTTTCCTGCAACTCTGCCCTGCTTTCCAGTCCTCTTCGCAGCCTTCCTTCAATATATTTTTGGACGATAGCTGTCATTTATAACTCTGCAGGTTTGTGAATTACTGTGCCCCTGAGCTCCTTTCTTCAACTCGCTTTCTTGTGAGCTGGCCGCGAACCCGCAGGATTGCTTCAGGCCCTAATCTGGTTCCGGCATGGCATGCTGAGCCTTTGGCTAATTCCTCTTCCTTGTGGGAAATGAGCGTTAAATTTGTTCGTGCAGAAACCTACAGCTAATCTCTCATTGGTTCTCCCTATTCCTGTTCATCTTGCGCAGAAATTGCAAACTGTGCCAAACAGGAGGTTAAAGGCACTGACTCTCCAAGTGGGGAGAGTGTTAGTAAAGGGTCTGGAATGGTGAACCTGAGTAAAAGGGGACGAAAACTGAGACGCATTTGAAAATGTTTCCCGGTCACACAGTGCACTCTACTGTGGGTTTCCCATGCCTGTTTTAGCTGAAGGAAGAATCCCTTAAACCTGGAGAGTTGGGACCCGTGGAATGGGTACCATGCAGTATGACTTCAAAGGGTCTGCATTTGCTCATCGAACCTCACCAATGCTATCAGCCCGAAGTGTCCAGCCTTATGTCTCACTCAGCTCTGGGTGTAGATGTGGTAAATCCAGGTTGCATCACATGCCCTGAATGAATTATTTAATAATTGATCTCTATTTCACTGTCATTGTGTTTGTTTTTGTAATTCATTTTGATAATGGATTTTATCGGATTTTCTCTGCTGCATTCATGCCACTGTACACACACTTGAGTCTCTTACGGAGACATATAAATCCATGGGTTTGAAGATTCTTATTAGTCATGTGTAATCCTAGGCGTTGAATATGGGGTGTTTAGTCCATTTCATTGAGCAAGGGCTAGGTCTTGACTATTACATATTTGGCTTATGGAAAGGTATCTGTGCTAATTTCTATCTCTGGTTTTATGCAGCACCCCAACTCACCTTTCCCCTTAAGCAAGCATAAGTTGGTTTTGTAAATTTGAGACCCTGTTCTGTTTTGTAATTCAGTTCATGTGTAGCCAAGTTTGCATTCCGTGTATTAGTGATATCTTATGATGTTTCATTTTCTGTGTGACTTATTTCACTTAGAATCATCGTACCTGAATCCACTCATTATGCCGCGACGGGCCTGATGACATAGATTTCATTGCTGAGTGAGATTCCATTTTACGTACGTACCACAACTTCTTTATCCATTTTTCACATTCTGGGATATTTAACTTGTACCGTAGACGAGGTTCTTGTAAACAGAGCCGTCCAAAACTTTGGGGTGGCTGTGTGTTTTTGATTTTAATTTCCCTAAGCTATAGGACCATAAGTGGAAGTGCTATAGGCTCCGTTGCTTTGTTTTTTAGGTGTTTCAGGAAACACAATACACTTCTCCAGAGTGGCTGTTGGCAATTTACATCTCGCCCATCAGCATAACAAGGCTCCATGTTCTCCAAGGCCTGTGCTGTCTTTCTGGATTTTACACTTTTTTCAGATTGCGCTTTTGACCGGGGGGCAGTGAGACTTCATTGTAGTGCAGATTTCTTTAACATGCTTGCTTGGTTGACCAAAAAGGGCGTATGCGTTTTTTCCTGAATGTATTCAGGAAAAAACGCATACGCCCTTTTTGGCCAACTGAATCATTGTCGACGTTCTGCCTCTTTTCCTATGATTTAAATGCAATTCCCGTCTACCCCCTGAAATCGTTTTCCTTCCATTCTGGCCCGCTTTCAAGTCCTCTTCACAGCCTTCCTTCAATATATTTTTGGACGATAGCTGTCATTTATAACTCTGCAGGTTTTTGAATTACAGTGCCCCTGAGCTCCTTTCTTCAACTCGCTTTCTTGTGAGCTGGCCGCAAACCCCCAGGATTGCTTCAGGCCCTAATCAGGTTCCGGCATGGCATGCTGAGCCTTTGGTTAATTCTTCTTCGTGGTGGGAAATGAGCGTTAAATTTCCAGTGCAGACACCTACAGCTAGTCTCTCATTGCTTCTCCCTATTCCTGTTCATCTTGCGCAGAAATTGCAAACTGTGCCAAACAGGAGGTTAAAGGCACTGACTCTCCAAGTGGGGAGAGTGTTAGTCAAGGTCTGGAATGGTGAACCCGAGTAAAAGGGGACGAAAACTGAGATGCATTTGAAAACGTTTCCTGGTCACACGGTGCACCATACTGTGGGTTTCCCATGCACGTTTTAGCTGAAGGAAGAATCCCTTAAAACTGGACAGTTGGGACCCATGGAATGGGTACCATGCAGTATGACTTCAAAGGGTCTGCATTTGCTCATCGAACCTCACCAATGCTATCAGCCCGAAATGTCCAACCTTATGTCTCACTCAGCTCTGGGTGTAGATGTGGTAAATCCAGGTTGCATCACATGCCCTGAATGAATTATTTAAGAATTGCTCTCTATTTCACTGTCATTGTGTTTTGTTTTTGTAATTCATTTTGATAATGGGATTTATTGGATTTTCTCTGCTGCGTTCATGCAGCTGTACACACGCTTGATTGTCTTACGGAGACATATAAATCCATGGGTTTGAAGATTCTTACTAGTCAGGTGTATTCCTAGGCGTTGAATATGAGGTGTTTAGTCCATTTCGTTGAGCAAGGGGTAGGTCTTGACTATTACATATTTGGCTTATGGAAAGTATCCGTGCTAATTTCTATCTCTGTTTTTATGCAGCACCCCAACTCACTTTTCCTCTTAAGCAAGCAGAAGTTGGTTTTCTAAATTTGAGACCCTGTTCTGTTTTGTAATTCAGTTCATGTGTAGCCAAGTTTACATTCCGTTTATTAGTGATATCTTATGATGTTTCATTTTCTGTGTGACTTATTTCACTTAGAATCATCGTACCTGAATCCACTCATTATGCCGCGACGGACCTGATGAAATAGATTTCATTGTTGAGTGATATTCATTTGTACGTACGTACCACACTTCTTTATCCATTTTTCGCTTTCTGGGATATTTAACTTGTTCCGTAGACGAGGTTCTTGTAAACAGAGCCGTCCGACACTTTGGGGTGGCTGTCTGTTTTTGATTTTAATTTCCGTGATCTATAAGACCATAAGTGGAAGTGCCGTAGTCTCCGTTGCTTTGTTTCTTAGGTGTTTCAGGAAACACCATACACTTCTCCAGAGTGGCTGTTTGCATTTACATCCCGCCCATCAGCATAACAAGGCTCCCTGTTCTCCATGGCCTGTCCTGTGTTTCTGGTTTTTACACTTTTTTCAGATGGCCCTTTTGACGAATGGGAAATGAGACTTCATTGTAGTGCGGATTTCCATTTCTCGAGTGCTTGGTTGGCCGAAAAGGGCATATGTGTTTTTTCCTGAATATATTCAGGAAAAAATGTTTACGCACTTTTGTCCAAGTGCATCACTGTCAAAGATCTGCCGCTTTTCACATGCTTTAAATGCAATTCCAATCTACCTCCTGAAATATGATTCCTGCAATTCTGCCTCGTTTTCAAGTCCTCTTTGCAGACTTACTTCCATATATTTTTGCCAATAGCTGTCATTTATAACTCTGCAGGTTTGTGAATTACAGTGCCCGTGATTTCCTTTCTTAACTAGTTTCCTTGAAAACTGGCCACAGAACCGCAGGTTTGCTTCAGGCTGTAATCAGGGTCCGGCACGGCACTCTGAGACTTTGGTTCATTCCACTTCCTGGTGGGAAATTAGAGTTAAATGTGCCCCTCCAGACACCTGCCTCACTCCTAGCCCCTTGGTGATGTGTGTCCTGTGGTTTGAGGCCACATGTGCTGGGTTCCTCACTTTGCCTGATGTGGCCCCACTGGTGTGAGGACACTCCTGCCTGGTTCCCATCCCCTTGGTGATGTGGGCCCTCCGGTGAGAGTCTGACCCTGGTTGGGTTCCTCACACTTCTGTGAGGTGGGCCCTCTTCTCTGAGGTCACTCCTGCCTGGCTGGCACACCCCGCTTTGGCGACGTCGGCCCTCTGGTGGGATTTGGTGCCTGCTGGGTGTCTCCTCCCCTCGGTAATGAGGGCCCTCTGGCGTCAGGCCCTAACTCCTGGGCTCCCAATATTTTCTGATATGCGCCCTGTGGTTCGAGTACACTCCTGCCAGGTTCCCAACCACATGGGAATGTGGGCCTTCTGCTCTGAGGTCCCAACCGTGGGTTGCTCAGTTTCATGATGAGGGCCCTCTGCTGTGAGTTCTCTCCGGCCTGGATCCCATAGCCTCGCTGCTCCTGGCCACCTGCTGGGAGGTTACAACTGCGGGATTCCTCACCTTTTTTCTATGGGCCCTCTGTTTTGAGACTCCTCCTGCCTGCCTCACTCCCAGCCCCTTGGTGATGTGTGTCCTCTGGTTTGAGGCCACGTATGCTGGGTCCCTCGCCTTTCGAGGATGTGGCCCCACTGATGTGAGGACAGTCCTGCCTGGTTCCTATCCCCTTGATGATGTGGGCCCTCTTGTGAGAGTCTGATCCTGGCTGGGTTCCTCACCCTTCTGTGAGGTGGGCCCTCAGCTGTGAGGTCACTCCTGCCTGGCTGGCACACCCCACCTGGGCAACATTGGCCCTCTTGTGGCAGTTGGAGCCTGCTGGGAACCTCCCCTCGGTGATGGGGGCCCTCTTGCCTCAGGCCCTAACTGCTGGGTACCCACATTTTCTGATACGTGCTAAGTGGTGCGAGGACACTCCTGCGAGGTTCCCATCCCCATGGGCATGTGGGCCTTCTGCTCTAAGGTCCCAACACCTGTGTTGTTCACCGTTTCATGATGTAGGCTCTCTGGTGTTAGTTCACTCAGGCCTAGATCCCATAGACTCTGTGCTCTGAGCGGCCTGCTGGGAGGTTCCTACTGCTGGATTCCTTACCTTTTTTATTCTTTGGGTCCTGTGTTTTCATGCTCCTACTTCCTGACTCACTCCCAGCCCATTTGTGATGTAGGTCCTCTGGTTTAAGGCCACATGTACCGGTTTCCTCACCTTTATTGATGTGGCCCCACTGGTGTGAGGACACTCCTGCCTGGTTCCCATCCCCTTGGTGATGGGGGCCCTCTGGTGAGAGTCTGATCCTGTCTGGATTCCTCACACTTCTGGGAGGTGGGCCCTCTGCTGTGAGGTCACTCCTGCCTGGCTGGCACACGTCACCTTGGCGATGTGGGCCCTCAGTTGGGAGTTGGTGCCTGCTGGGAGTCTCCTCCCCTCGGTAATGAGGGCCCTCTGGCGTCAGGCCCTAACTCGTGGGCTCCCAAAATTTTCTGATGTGCGCCCTGTCGTGCGAGTACACTCCAGCCAGGGTCCCATCCCCATGGGGATGTGGGCTTTCTGCTCTGAGGTCCCAACGGCTGGGTTGCTCACAGTGTCAGAATGTGGGCCCTCTGCTGTGAGTTCACTCCGGCATGGATCCCATAGCCTCGGTGCTCTGGGCCACCTGCTTGGAGCTTCCAACTGCGGGGTTCCTCACCTTTTTTATTCTATGGGCGCTCTGTTGTGAGTCTCCTCCTGCATGCCTCACTCCCAGCCCTTTCGTGATGTGTGTCCCCTTGTTTGAGGCCACATGTGCTGTGTTCCTCACCTTTCGCTGATGTGGCCCCACTGGTGTGAGGACACTCCTGCCTGGTTTCCATCCCCTTGGTGATGTGGGCGCTCTGCTTAGAGTCTGATCCTGTTTGGGCTCCTCACACTTCTGTGAGGTGGGCCCTCTGCTGTGAGGTAACTCCTGCCTGGCTTGCTCCCATTGCCTTGGTGACGTCGGCCCTCTGGTGGCATTTGGAACCTGCTGGTAGCCTCCTCTCCTCCGTGATGAGGGCCCTCTGGCGTCAGGCCATAACTGCTGGGTTCCCACATTTTCTGATACGTGCTAAGTTGTGCGAGGACACTCCTGCGAGGTTCCCATCCCCATGGGGAGGTGGGCCTTCTGCTCTGAGGTCCCACTGGCTGGGTTGCTCACAGTTTCATGATGTGGGCCCTCTGCTGTGAGTTCACTGTGGCCTGGATCCCATAGACTCCATACTCTGGGCCACCTGCTGGGAGGTTCAAACTGCTGGATTCCTCACATTTTTTATTCTGTGGGCCCTGTGTTGTTAGGCTACTCCTGCCTGCCTCACTCGGAGCACCTTGGAAATGTGGGTCCTCTGGTTTAGGCCACATGTGCTGGGTTCCTCACCTTTCTATAATGTGGCCACACTGGTGTGAGGACACTCCTGCCTTGTTCCGATCCCCTTGGTGATGTGGGCCCTCTGGTGAGAGTCTTATCCTGGCTGGGTTCCTCACCCTTCTGTGAGGTAGGCCCTCTGCTGTGAGGTCACTCCTGCCTGGCTGGCACACGTCAACGTGGCGACGTGGGCCCTCAGTTGGGAGTTGGTGCCTGCTGGGAGTCTCCTCCCCTCGGTAATGAGGGCCCTCTGGCGTCAGACCCTAACTCCTGGGCTCCCAAAATTTTCTGATGTGCGCCCTGTGGTGCAAGTACACTCCTGCCAGGATCCCAACCCCATGGGAATGTGGGTCTTCTGCTCTGAGGTCCCAATGGTACGTTGTTCAGTTTCATGATGAAGGCCCTCTGGTGTGAGTTCACTCCGGCATGGACCCCATAGCCTCGCTGCTCCTGGCCACCTGCGGGGAGGTTCCAACTGCGGGATTACTCACCTTTTTCCTTCTATGGGCCCTCTGTTTTGAGACTTCTCTTACCTGCCTCACACCCAGCCCCTTGGTGATGTGTGTCCTGTAATTTGAGTCCACGTGTGCTGGGTCCGTCACATTTCGGTGATGTGGCCCCACTGGTGTGAGGACACTCCTGCCTGGTTTCCATTCCCTTGGTGATGTGGGCCCTCCGGTGAGAGTCTGATCCTCTTTGGTTTCCTCACACTTTTGTGTGGTTGGCCCTCTGCTCTGAGGTCACTCCTGCCTGGCTGGCACACCCCGCATTGGTGACGTCGGCCTTCTGGTAGCAGTTGGAGCTTGCTGGGAGCCTCCTCTCCTCAGTGATGAGGGCCCTCTGGCGTCCGGCCCTAACTGCTGGGCTCCCCACCTTTTCTGATGTGTGCCCACTGGTGCGATGACACTCCTGCTTGGTTCCCTTCCCCATGGGGATGTGGGCCTTCTGCTCTGAGGTTACAACGGCTGGGTTGCTTACAGTATCACGATGAGTGCCCTCTGTTGTGAGTTCATCACTGCCTGGATCCCATAGCCTCGGTGCTCTGGGCCGCCTGCTGGGATGTTCCAACTGCTGGATTCCTCACCTTTTTTATACAATGGGCCATGTGTTTTGAGGTTAATCCTGCCTGCCTCGCTCCGAGACCCATGGTGATGTGGGTCCTCTGGTTTGAGGCCACATGTGCTGGGTACCTCAACTTTCGATGATGTGGCCCCACGGGTGTGAGGACACTCCTGCCTGGTTCCCAGCCCCTTGCTTATGTGGGCACTCTGGTGAGAGTCTGATCCTGACTGGGTTCCTTACCCTTCTGTGAGGTGGGCCCTCTGATGTGAGGTCACTCCTGCCTGGATGTCTCATGTCGCCTTGGCGACGTAGGCCCTCTGTTGGCCACTGAAGCATGCTGGGAGCCTCCTACCCTCTTTAATAAGGGCCCTGGAAGAAACGCATATGCCCTTTTTGACCAAGTGCATCATTGTCGAGGTTCTGCCTCTTCTCCTATACTTTCAGAGGACTTCCCGTCTACCTCCTGAAATCGTATTCCTGGAATTCTGCCCCGCGTTCAAGTCCTCTTTGCAGCCTTACTTCAATATATTTTTGGACGATAGCTGTCATTTATAACTCTGCAGGTTTGTGAATTACAGTGCCCCTGAGCTCCTTTCTTCAACTCGCTTTCTTGTGAGCTGGCCGCAAAACCGCAGGATTGCTTCAGGCCCTAATCTGGTTCCGGCACGGCATGCTGAGCCTTTGGCTAATTCCTCTTCCTGGTGGGAAATGAGCGTTAAATTTGTTCGTGCAGACACCTACAGCTAATCTCTCATTGGTTCTCCCTATTCCTGTTCATCTTGCGCAGAAATTCCAAACTGTGCCAAACAGGAGGTTAAAGGCACTGACTCTCCAAGTGGGGAGAGTGTTAGTAAAGGTCTGGAATGGTGAACCCGAGTAAAAGGGGACGAAAACTGAGATGCATTTGAAAACGTTTCCTGGTCACATGGTGCGCCATACTGTGGGTTTCCCATGCACGTTTTAGCTGAAGGAAGAATCCCTTAAAACTGGACAGTTGGGACCCATGGAATGGGTACCATGCAGTATGACTTCAAAGGGTCTGCATTTGCTCATCGAACCTCACCAATGCTATCAGCCCGAAATGTCCAACCTTATGTCTCACTCAGCTCTGGGTGTAGATGTGGTAAATCCAGGTTGCATCACATGCCCTGAATGAATTATTTAAGAATTGCTCTCTATTTCACTGTCATTGTGTTTTGTTTTTGTAATTCATTTTGATAATGGGATTTATTGGATTTTCTCTGCTGCGTTCATGCAGCTGTGCACACGTTTGATTGTCTTTCGGAGACATATAAATCCATGGGTTTGAAGATTCTTACTAGTCAGGTGTATTCCTAGGTGTTGAATATGAGGTGTTTAGTCCATTTCGTTGAGCAAGGGGTAGGTCTTGACTATTACATATTTGGCTTATGGAAAGTTATCTGTGCTAATTTCTATCTCTGCTTTTATGCAGCACCCCAACTCACTTTTCCCCTTAAGCAAACATAAGGTGGTTTTCTAACTTTGAGACACTGTTCTGTTTTGTAATTCAGTTCATGTGTAGCCAAGTTTACATTCCGTGTATTAGTGATAACTTATGATGTTTCATTTTCTGTGTGACTTATTTCACTTAGAATCATCGTACCTGAATCCACTCATTATGCCGCGACGGGCCTGATGAAATAGATTTCATTGGTGAGTGATATTCCTTTGTACGTACGTACCACACTTCTTTATCCATTTTTCGCTTTCTGGGATATTTAACTTGTACCGTAGACGAGGTTCTTGTAAAAGAGCCGTAAACAGAAACTTTGGGGTGGCTGTGTGTTTTTGATTTTAATTTCCCTAAGCTATAGGAAAATAAGTGGTAATGCCGTAGGCTCCGTTGCTTTGTTTTTTAGGTTTTTGAGGAAACACCATACACATCTCCAGAGTGGCTGTTGGCAATTTACATCCCGCCCATCAGCATAACAAGGCTCCCTGTTCTCCATGGCCTGTCCTGTGTTTCTGGTTTTTACACTTTTTTCAGATGGCCCTTTTGAACGGGGGGCAGTGAGACTTCATTGTAGTTCAGATTTCTTTAACATGCTTGCTTGGTTGGCCAAAAAGTGCGTATGCGTTTTTTCCTGAATATATTCAGGAAAAAACGCATACGCCCTTTTTGGCCAAGTGCATCATTGTCGACGTTCTGCCTCTTTATCTATGCTTTAAATGCAATTCCAATCTACCCCCTGAAATCGTTTTCTTGCAATTCTGCCCCGCTTTCAAGTCCTTTTCGCAGCCTTCCTTCAATATATTTTTGGGTGATAGCTGTCATTTATAACTCTGCAGGTTTGTGAATTACAGTGTCCCTGAGCTCCTTTATTCAACTCGCTTTCTTGTGAGCTGGCCGCAAACCCGCAGGATTGCTTCAGGCCTTAATCAGGTTCCGGCATGGCATGCTGAGCCTTTGGTTAATTCTTCTTCCTGGTGGGAAATGAGCGTTAAATTTCCAGTGCAGGCACCTACAGCTAGTCTCTCATTGGTTCTCCCTATTCTTGTTCATCTTGCGCAGAAATTGCAAACTGTGCCAAACAGAAGGTTAAAGGCCCTGACTCTCTAAGTGGGGAGAGTATTAGTAAAGGGTCTTCAATCGTGAACCCGAGTAAAAGGGGACGAAAACTGAGATGCATTTGAAAAGGTTTCCCGGTCACACGGTGCACCATACTGTGGGTTTCCCATGCATGTTTTAGCTGAAGGAAGAATCCCTTAAACCTGGAGAGTTGGGACCCATGGAATGGGTACCATGCAGTATGACTTCAAAGGGCCTGCATTTTCTCAACGAACCTCACCAATGTTATCAGGCCGAAGTGTACAGCCTTATGTCTCACTCAGCTCTGGTTGTAGATGTGGTAAATCCAGGTTGCATCACAAGCCCTGAATGAATTTTTTAAGAATTGCTCTCTATTTCACTGTCATTGTGTTTGTTTTTGTAATTCATTTTGATAATGGGATTTATCGGATTTTCTCTGCTGCATTCATGCCACTGTACACACACTTGAGTCTCTTATGGAGACATATAAATCCATGGGTTTGAAGATACTTACTAGTCAGGTGTATTCCTAGGCGTTGAATATGGGGGGTTTAGTCCATTTCGTTGAGCAAGGGCTAGGTCTTGACTATTACATATTTGGCTTATGGAAAGGTATCTGTGCTAATTTCTATCTCTGGTTTTATGCAGCACCCCAACTCACTTTTCCCCTTAAGCAAGCATAAGGTGGTTTTCTAAATTTGAGACCCTGTTCTGTTTTGTAATTCAGTTCATGTGTAGCCAAGTTTACATTCCGTGTATTAGTGATATCTTACGATATTTCATTTTCTGTGTGACTTATTTCACTTAGAATCATCGTACCTGAATCCACTCATTATGCCACGATGGGCCTGATGACATAGATTTCATTGCTGAGTGATATTCCATTGAATGTGTGTACCACAACTTCTTTATCCATTTTTAACATTCTGGGATATTTAACTTGTACCGTAGACGAGATTCCTGTAAACAGAGCCGTCTGAAACTTTGGGGTGGCTGTCTGTTTTTGATTTTAATTTCCGTGATCTATAAGACCATAAGTGGAAGTGCCGTAGTCTCCTTGCTTTGTTTCTTAGGTGTTTCAGGAAACACCATACACTTCTCCAGAGTGGCTGTTGGCAATTTACATCCCGCCCATCAGCATAACAAGGCTCCCTGTTCTCCATGGCCTGTGCTGCCTTTCTGGATTTTACACTTTTTTCAGATGACCCTTTTGACCTGGGGGCAGTGAGACTTCTTTGTAGTGCAGATTTCTTTAACATGCTCGCTTGGTTGGCCAAAAAGGGCGTATGCGTTTTTTCCTGAATATATTCAGGAAAAACGCATACGCCCTTTTTGGCCAAGTGCATCATTGTCGACGTTCTGCCTCTTTTCCTATGCTTTAAGTGCAATTCCAGTCTACCCCCTGAAATCGTTTTCCTGCAATTCTGCCCCGCTTTCCAGTCCTCTTCGCAGCCTTCCTTCAATATATTTTTGGACGATAGCTGTCATTTATAACTCTGCAGGTTTGTGAATTACAGTGCCCCTGATCTCCTTTCCTCAACGCGCTTTCTCGTGAGCTGGCTGCAAACCCGCAGGAATTCTTCAGGCCCTAATCTGTTTCCGGCAGGGCACGCTGAGCCTTTGGTTAATTCCTCTTCCTGGTGGGAAATGAGCATTCCATTTGCCCGTGCAGACACCTACAGCTAGTCTCTCATTGGTTCTCCCTATTCCTGTTCATCTTGCGCAGAAATTGCAAACTGTGCCAAACAGGAGGTTAAAGGCACTGACTCTCCAAGTGGGGAGAGATTTAGTAAAGCGTCTGGAATGGTTAACCCGAGTACCAGGGTTCGAAAACTGAGATGCATTTGGAAACGTTTCCCAATCACACGGTGGACGATAGTCTGGGTTTCCCATGCATGTTTTAGCTGAAGGAAGAATCCCTTAAGCCTGGAGAGTTGGGACCCATGGAATGGGTACCATGCACTATGACTTCAAAGGGTCTGCGTTTGCTCACCGAACCTCACCAAAGCTATCAGCCCGAAGTGTCCAGCCTTATGTCTCACCCAGCTCTGGGTGTAGATGTGGTAAATCCAGGTTTCATCACAAGCCCTGAATGAATTATTTAAGAATTGCTCTCTATTTCACTGTCATTGTGTTTTGTTTTTGAAATTTATTTTGATAATTGGATTTATCGGATTTTCACTGCTGCGTTTATGCCGCTGTACACACGCTTGATTTCCTTGTGGAGACATATAAATCCATGGGTTTTAAGATTCTTACTTGTCAGGTATATTCCCAGGCGTTGAATATGGAGTGTTGAGTCCATTTCGTTGAGCAAGGAGTAGGTCTTGTCTATTATATATTTGGCTTATGGAAAGGTATCTGTGCTAATTTCAATCTCTGGTTTTATGCAGCACCCCAACTCACCTTTCCCCATAAGCAAACATAAGTTGGTTTTCTAAATTTGATACCATGTTCTGTTTTGTAATTCAGTTCATGTGTAGTCAAATTTTCATTCCGTGTATTAGTGATATCTTATGATGTTTCTTTTTCTGTGTGACTTATTTCTCGTAGAATCATCGTACCTGAACCCACTCATTATGCCGATACGGGCCTGATGACGTACATTTCATTGCTGAGTGATATTCCATTGTACGTGCATACCACAACTTCTTTATCCATTTTTTGCTTTCTCGGATATTTAACTTGTACCGTAGATGAGGTTCTTGTAAACAGAGACGTCCCAAACATTGGGGTGGCTGTGTGTTTTTGATTTTAATTTCCATAAGCTATAGGACCATAAGTGGAAGTGCCATAGGCTGTGTTGCTTTGTTTCCTATGTGTTTCAGGAAACACCATACACTTCTCCAGAGTGGCTGTTGGCAATTTCCATCCCGCCCATCAGCATAACAAGGCTCCCTGTTCTCCATGACCTGTCCTGCCTTTCTGGACACTTTTTTCAGATGGCGCTTTTGACCGGGAGGCAGTGAGACTTCATTGTAGTGCAGATTTCTTTTTCACGCCTGCTTGGTTGGCCAAAAAGTGCGTATGCGTTTTTTCCTGAATATATTCAGGAAAAAACGCATACGCCCTTGTTGGCCAAGTGCATTATTGTCGACATTCTGCCTCTTTTCCTATGCTTTAAGTGCAATTCCAGTCTACCCCCTGAAATCGTTTTCCTGAAATTCTGCCCCACTTTCAAGTCCTCTTCGAAGACTTACTTCAGTACATTTTTGGACGATAGCTGTCATTCATAACTCTGCAGGTTTGTGAATTACAGTGCCCCTGATCTCCTTTCCTCAACGCGCTTTCTCGTGAGCTGGCTGCAAAACCGCAGGATTGCTTCAGGCCCTAATCTGTTTCCAGCAGGGCACGCTGAGCCTTTGGTTAATTCCTCTTCCTGGTGGGAAATGAGCATTCCATTTGCCCGTGCAGACACCTACAGGTAGTCTCTCATTGGTTCTCCCTATTCCTGTTCATCTTGCGCAGAAATTGCAAACTGTGCCAAACAGGAGGTTAAAGGCACTGACTCTCCAAGTGGGGAGAGTTTTAGTAAAGCGTCTGGAATGGTGAACCCGAGTACCAGGGTTCGAAAACTGAGATGCATTTGGAAACGTTTCCCAATCACACGGTGGACCATACTCTGGATTTCCCATGCATGTTTTAGCTGAAGGAAGAATCCCTTAAACCTGGAGAGTTGGGACCCATGGAATGAGTGCCATGCAGTATGACTTCAAAGGGTCTGCCTTTGCTCACCGAACCTCACCAATGCTATCAGCCCGAAGTGCCCAGCCTTATGTCTCACCCAGCTCTGGGTGTAGATGTGGTAAATCCAGGTTGCATCACAAGCCCTGAATCAATTATTTAAGAATTGCTCTCTACTTCACTGTCATTGTGTTTTGTTTTTGAAATTTATTTTGATAATTGGATTTATCGGATTTTCACTGCTGCGTTTAGGCCGATGTACAGACATTTGATTTCCTTATGGAGACATATAAATCCATGGGTTTTAAGATTCTTACTTGTCAGGTATATTCCCAGGCGTTGAATATGGGGTGTTGAGTCTATTTTGCTGAGCAAGGAGTAGGTCTTGTCTATTATATATTTGGCTTATGGAACGGTATCTGTGCTAATTTCAATCTCTGTTTTAATGCAGCACCCCAACTCACCTTTCCCCATAAGCAAGCATAAGTTGGTTGTCTCAATTGGAGACCTTCTCTGTTTTGTAATTCAGTTCATGTGTAGCCAAGTTTACATTCCATGTATTAGTCATATCTTATGATGTTTCTTTTTCTGTGTGACTTATTTCTCGTAGAATCATCATACCTGAATCCACTCATTATGGCGCTACGGGCCTGAAGACGTAGATTTCATTGCTGTGTGATATTCCATTGTACGTACGTAGCACTACTTCTTTATCCATTTTTTGCTTTCTCAGATATTTAACTTGTACCATAGATGAGGTTCCTGTAAACGGAGCCGTCCCAAACTTTGGGGTGGCTGTGTGTTTTTGATTTTAATTTCCCTAAGCTATAGATCCATAAGTGGAAGTGCCATAGGCTGTGTTGTTTTGTTTCCTACGTGTTTCAGGAAACACCATATACTTCTCCAGAGTGGCTGTTGGCAATTTACATCCTGCCCGTCAGCATAACAAGGCTCCCTGTTCTCCATGACCTTTCCTGCCTTTCTTGATTTTACACTTTTTTCAGATGGCCCTTTTGACCGGGGGGCAGTGAGACTTCATTGTAGTGCAGATTTCCTTTACACGCTTGCTTGGTTGACCAAAAAGTGCGTATGCGTTTTTTCCTGAATATATTCAGGAAAAAACACATACGCCCTTTTTGGCCAAGTGCATCATTGTCGACATTCTGCCTCATTTCCTATGCTTTAAGTGCAATTCCAGTCTACCCCCTGAAATCGGTTTCCAGAAATTCTGCCCCGCTTTCAAGTCCTCTTCGAAGACTTACTTCAATACATTTTTGGACGATAGCTGTCATTCATAACTCTGCAGGTTTGTGAATTTCAGTGGCCCTGAGCTCCTTTCTTCAACTCCCTTTCTTGTGAGCTGGCTGCAAAACCGCAGGATTGCTTCAGGCCCTAATCTGTTTCCGGCAGGGCACGCTGAGCCTTTGTTTAATTCGTCTTCCTGGTGGGACATGAGCGTTCCATTTTCCCGTGCAGACACCTACAGCTAGTCTCTCGTTGGTTCTCCCTATTCCTGTTCATCTTGCGCAGAAATTGCAAACTGTGCCAAACAGGAGTTTAAAGGCACTGACTCTCCAAGTGGGGAGAGTGTTAGTAAAGCGTCTGGAATGGTGAACCCGAGTACCAGCGTTCGAAAACTGAGATGCATTTGAAAACGTTTCCCAATCACATGGTGGACCATACTCTGGGTTTCCCATGCATGTTTTAGCTGAAGGAAGAATCACTTAAATCTGGAGAGTTGGGACCCATGGAATGGGTACCATGCAGTATGACTTGAAAGGGTCTGCATTTGCTCACCGAACCTCACCAAAGCTATCAGCCCGAAGTGTCCAGCCTTATGTCTCACCCAGCTCTGGGTGTACATGTGGTAAATCCAGGTTTCATCACAAACCCTGAATGAATTATTTAAGAATTGCTCTCTATTTCACTGTCATTGTGTTTTGTTTTTGAAATTTATTTTGATAATGGGATTTATCGGATTTTCACTGCTGCGTTTATGCCGCTGTACACACGCTTGATTTCCTTGTGGAGACATATAAATCCATGGGTTTTAAGATTCTTACTTGTCAGGTATATTCCCAGGCGTTGAATATGGAGTGTTGAGTCCATTTCGTTGAGCAAGGAGTAGGTCTTGTCTATTATATATTTGGCTTATGGAAAGGTATCTGTGCTAATTTCAATCTCTGGTTTTATGCAGCACCCCAACTCACCTTTCCCCATAAGCAAACATAAGTTGGTTTTCTAAATTTGATACCATGTTCTGTTTTGTAATTCAGTTCATGTGTAGTCAAATTTACATTCCGTGTATTAGTGATATCTTATGATGTTTCTTTTTCTGTGTGACTTATTTCTCATAGAATCATCGTACCTGAACCCACTCATTATGCCGATACGGGCCTGATGACGTAGATTTCATTGCTGAGTGATATCCCATTGTACGTGCATAGCACAACTTCTTTATCCATTTTTTGCTTTCTCGGATATTTAACTTGTACCGTAGACGAGGTTCTTGTAAACAGAGACGTCCCAAACATTGGGGTGGCTGTGTGTTTTTGATTTTAATTTCCATAAGCTATAGGACCATAAGTGGAAGTGCCATAGGCTGTGTTGCTTTGTTTCCTATGTGTTTCAGGAAACACCATACACTTCTCCAGAGTGGCTGTTGGCAATTTCCATCCCGCCCATCAGCATAACAAGGCTCCCTGTTCTCCATGACCTGTCCTGCCTTTCTGGACACTTTTTTCAGATGGCGCTTTTGACCGGGAGGCAGTGAGACTTCATTGTAGTGCAGATTTCTTTTTCACGCCTGCTTGGTTGGCCAAAAAGTGCGTATGCGTTTTTTCCTGAATATATTCAGGAAAAAACGCATACGCCCTTGTTGGCCAAGTGCATTATTGTCGACATTCTGCCTCTTTTCCTATGCTTTAAGTGCAATTCCAGTCTACCCCCTGAAATCGTTTTCCTGAAATTCTGCCCCACTTTCAAGTCCTCTTCGAAGACTTACTTCAGTACATTTTTGGACGATAGCTGTCATTCATAACTCTGCAGGTTTGTGAATTACAGTGCCCCTGATCTCCTTTCCTCAACGCGCTTTCTCGTGAGCTGGCTGCAAAACCGCAGGATTGCTTCAGGCCCTAATCTGTTTCCAGCAGGGCACGCTGAGCCTTTGGTTAATTCCTCTTCCTGGTGGGAAATGAGCATTCCATTTGCCCGTGCAGACACCTACAGGTAGTCTCTCATTGGTTCTCCCTATTCCTGTTCATCTTGCGCAGAAATTGCAAACTGTGCCAAACAGGAGGTTAAAGGCACTGACTCTCCAAGTGGGGAGAGTTTTAGTAAAGCGTCTGGAATGGTGAACCCGAGTACCAGGGTTCGAAAACTGAGATGCATTTGGAAACGTTTCCCAATCACACGGTGGACCATACTCTGGATTTCCCATGCATGTTTTAGCTGAAGGAAGAATCCCTTAAACCTGGAGAGTTGGGACCCATGGAATGAGTGCCATGCAGTATGACTTCAAAGGGTCTGCCTTTGCTCACCGAACCTCACCAATGCTATCAGCCCGAAGTGCCCAGCCTTATGTCTCACCCAGCTCTGGGTGTAGATGTGGTAAATCCAGGTTGCATCACAAGCCCTGAATCAATTATTTAAGAATTGCTCTCTATTTCACTGTCATTGTGTTTTGTTTTTGAAATTTATTTTGATAATTGGATTTATCGGATTTTCACTGCTGCGTTTAGGCCGATGTACAGACATTTGATTTCCTTATGGAGACATATAAATCCATGGGTTTTAAGATTCTTACTTGTCAGGTATATTCCCAGGCGTTGAATATGGGGTGTTGAGTCTATTTTGCTGAGCAAGGAGTAGGTCTTGTCTATTATATATTTGGCTTATGGAACGGTATCTGTGCTAATTTCAATCTCTGTTTTAATGCAGCACCCCAACTCACCTTTCCCCATAAGCAAGCATAAGTTGGTTGTCTCAATTGGAGACCTTTTCTGTTTTGTAATTCAGTTCATGTGTAGCCAAGTTTACATTCCGTGTATTAGTCATATCTTATGATGTTTCTTTTTCTGTGTGACTTATTTCTCGTAGAATCATCATACCTGAATCCACTCATTATGGCGCTACGGGCCTGAAGACGTAGATTTCATTGCTGTGTGATATTCCATTGTACGTACGTAGCACTACTTCTTTATCCATTTTTTGCTTTCTCAGATATTTAACTTGTACCATAGATGAGGTTCCTGTAAACGGAGCCGTCCCAAACTTTGGGGTGGCTGTGTGTTTTTGATTTTAATTTCCCTAAGCTATAGATCCATAAGTGGAAGTGCCATAGGCTGTGTTGTTTTGTTTCCTACGTGTTTCAGGAAACACCATATACTTCTCCAGAGTGGCTGTTGGCAATTTACATCCTGCCCGTCAGCATAACAAGGCTCCCTGTTCTCCATGACCTTTCCTGCCTTTCTTGATTTT
Organism: Delphinapterus leucas; assembly: GCF_059928025.1. Lineage (NCBI taxonomy): Eukaryota > Metazoa > Chordata > Mammalia > Artiodactyla > Monodontidae > Delphinapterus > Delphinapterus leucas. The sequence goes on along the minus strand of NW_028322263.1, from coordinate 1,596,579 downwards.
ACACTTTTTTCAGATGGCCCTTTTGACCGGGGGGCAGTGAGACTTCATTGTAGTGCAGATTTCCTTTACACGCTTGCTTGGTTGACCAAAAAGTGCGTATGCGTTTTTTCCTGAATATATTCAGGAAAAAACACATACGCCCTTTTTGGCCAAGTGCATCATTGTCGACATTCTGCCTCATTTCCTATGCTTTAAGTGCAATTCCAGTCTACCCCCTGAAATCGGTTTCCAGAAATTCTGCCCCGCTTTCAAGTCCTCTTCGAAGACTTACTTCAATACATTTTTGGACGATAGCTGTCATTCATAACTCTGCAGGTTTGTGAATTTCAGTGGCCCTGAGCTCCTTTCTTCAACTCCCTTTCTTGTGAGCTGGCTGCAAAACCGCAGGATTGCTTCAGGCCCTAATCTGTTTCCGGCAGGGCACGCTGAGCCTTTGTTTAATTCGTCTTCCTGGTGGGACATGAGCGTTCCATTTTCCCGTGCAGACACCTACAGCTAGTCTCTCGTTGGTTCTCCCTATTCCTGTTCATCTTGCGCAGAAATTGCAAACTGTGCCAAACAGGAGTTTAAAGGCACTGACTCTCCAAGTGGGGAGAGTGTTAGTAAAGCGTCTGGAATGGTGAACCCGAGTACCAGCGTTCGAAAACTGAGATGCATTTGAAAACGTTTCCCAATCACATGGTGGACCATACTCTGGGTTTCCCATGCATGTTTTAGCTGAAGGAAGAATCCCTTAAATCTGGAGAGTTGGGACCCATGGAATGGGTACCATGCAGTATGACTTGAAAGGGTCTGCATTTGCTCACCGAACCTCACCAAAGCTATCAGCCCGAAGTGTCCAGCCTTATGTCTCACCCAGCTCTGGGTGTACATGTGGTAAATCCAGGTTTCATCACAAACCCTGAATGAATTATTTAAGAATTGCTCTCTATTTCACTGTCATTGTGTTTTGTTTTTGAAATTTATTTTGATAATTGGATTTATCGGATTTTCACTGCTGCGTTTAGGCCGATGTACAGACATTTGATTTCCTTATGGAGACATATAAATCCATGGGTTTTAAGATTCTTACTTGTCAGGTATATTCCCAGGCGTTGAATATGGGGTGTTGAGTCTATTTTGCTGAGCAAGGAGTAGGTCTTGTCTATTATATATTTGGCTTATGGAACGGTATCTGTGCTAATTTCAATCTCTGTTTTTATGCAGCACCCCAACTCACCTTTCCCCATAAGCAAGCATAAGTTGGTTGTCTCAATTGGAGACCTTTTCTGTTTTGTAATTCAGTTCATGTGTAGCCAAGTTTACATTCCGTGTATTAGTCATATCTTATGATGTTTCTTTTTCTGTGTGACTTATTTCTCGTAGAATCATCATACCTGAATCCACTCATTATGGCGCTACGGGCCTGAAGACGTAGATTTCATTGCTGTGTGATGTTCCATTGTACGTACGTAGCACTACTTCTTTATCCATTTTTTGCTTTCTCAGATATTTAACTTGTACCATAGATGAGGTTCCTGTAAACGGAGCCGTCCCAAACTTTGGGGTGGCTGTGTGTTTTTGATTTTAATTTCCCTAAGCTATAGATCCATAAGTGGAAGTGCCATAGGCTGTGTTGTTTTGTTTCCTACGTGTTTCAGGAAACACCATACACTTCTCCAGAGTGGCTGTTGGCAATTTACCTCCTGCCCGTCAGCATAACAAGGCTCCCTGTTCTCCATGACCTTTCCTGCCTTTCTTGATTTTACACTTTTTTCAGATGGCCCTTTTGACCGGGGGGCAGTGAGACTTCATTGTAGTGCAGATTTCCTTTACATGCTTGCTTGGTTGACCAAAAAGTGCGTATGCGTTTTTTCCTGAATATATTCAGGAAAAAACACATACACACTTTTTGGCCAAGTGCATCATTGTCGACATTCTGCCTCATTTCCTATGCTTTAAGTGCAATTCCAGTCTACCCCCTGAAATCGGTTTCCAGAAATTCTGCCCCGCTTTCAAGTCCTCTTCGAAGACTTACTTCAATACATTTTTGGAAGATAGCTGTCATTCATAACTCTGCAGGTTTGTGAATTTCAGTGGCCCTGAGCTCCTTTCTTCAACTCCCTTTCTTGTGAGCTGGCTGCAAAACCGCAGGATTGCTTCAGGCCCTAATCTGTTTCCGGCAGGGCACGCTGAGCCTTTGTTTAATTCGTCTTCCTGGTGGGACATGAGCGTTCCATTTTCCCGTGCAGACACCTACAGCTAGTCTCTCGTTGGTTCTCCCTATTCCTGTTCATCTTGCGCAGAAATTGCAAACTGTGCCAAACAGGAGTTTAAAGGCACTGACTCTCCAAGTGGGGAGAGTGTTAGTAAAGCGTCTGGAATGGTGAACCCGAGTACCAGCGTTCGAAAACTGAGATGCATTTGAAAACGTTTCCCAATCACACGGTGGACCATACTCTGGGTTTCCCATGCATGTTTTAGCTGAAGGAAGAACCCCTTAAATCTGGAGAGTTGGGACCCATGGAATGGGTACCATGCAGTATGACTTGAAAGGGTCTGCGTTTGCTCACCGAACCTCACCAAAGCTATCAGCCCGAAGTGTCCAGCCTTATGTCTCACCCAGCTCTGGGTGTACATGTGGTAAATCCAGGTTTCATCACAAACCCTGAATGAATTATTTAAGAATTGCTCTCTATTTCACTGTCATTGTGTTTTGTTTTTGAAATTTATTTTGATAATGGGATTTATCGGATTTTCACTGCTGCGTTTATGCCGCTGTACACACGCTTGATTTCCTTGTGGAGACATATAAATCCATGGGTTTTAAGATTCTTACTTGTCAGGTATATTCCCAGGCGTTGAATATGGAGTGTTGAGTCCATTTCGTTGAGCAAGGAGTAGGTCTTGTCTATTATATATTTGGCTTATGGAAAGGTATCTGTGCTAATTTCAATCTCTGGTTTTATACAGCACCCCAACTCACCTTTCCCCATAAGCAAACATAAGTTGGTTTTCTAAATTTGATACCATGTTCTGTTTTGTAATTCAGTTCATGTGTTGTCAAATTTACATTCCGTGTATTAGTGATATCTTATGATGTTTCTTTTTCTGTGTGACTTATTTCTCGTAGAATCATCGTACCTGAACCCACTCATTATGCCGATACGGGCCTGATGACATACATTTCATTGCTGAGTGATATTCCATTGTACGTGCATACCACAACTTCTTTATCCATTTTTTGCTTTCTTGGATATTTAACTTGTACCGTAGACGAGGTTCTTGTAAACAGAGACGTCCCAAACATTGGGGTGGCTGTGTGTTTTTGATTTTAATTTCCATAAGCTATAGGACCATAAGTGGAAGTGCCATAGGCTGTGTTGCTTTGTTTCCTATGTGTTTCAGGAAACACCATACACTTCTCCAGAGTGGCTGTTGGCAATTTACATCCCGCCCATCAGCATAACAAGGCTCCCTGTTCTCCATGACCTGTCCTGCCTTTCTGGATTTTACACTTTTTTCAGATGGCCGTTTTGACCGGGGGGCAGTGAGACTTCATTGTAGTGCAGATTTCCTTTACACGCCTGCTTGGTTGGCCAAAAAGTGCGTATGCGTTTTTTCCTGAATATATTCAGGAAAAAACGCATACGCCCTTTTTGGCCAAGTGCATTATTGTCGACATTCTGCCTCTTTTCCTATGCTTTAAGTGCAATTCCAGTCTACACCCTGAAATCGTTTTCCTGAAATTCTGCCCCACTTTCAAGTCCTCTTCGAAGACTTACTTCAGTATATTTTTGGACGATAGCTGTCATTCATAACTCTGCAGGTTTGTGAATTACAGTGCCCCTGAGCTCCTTTCCTCAACGCGCTTTCTCGTGAGCTGGCTGCAAAACCGCAGGATTGCTTCAGGCCCTAATCTGTTTCCGGCAGGGCACGCTGAGCCTTTGTTTAATTCCTCTTCCTGGTGGGAAATGAGCGTTCCATTTGCCCGTGCAGACACCTACAGCTAGTCTCTCATTGGTTCTCCCTATTCCTGTTCATCTTGCGCAGAAATTGCAAACTGTGCCAAACAGGAGTTTAAAGACACTGACTCTCCAAGTGGGGAGAGTGTTAGTAAAGCGTCTGGAATGGTGAACCCGAGTACCAGGGTTCGAAAACTGAGATGCATTTGAAACCGTTTCCCAATCACACGGTGGACCATACTCTGGGTTTCCCATGCATGTTTTAGCTGAAGGAAGAATCCCTTAAACCTGGAGAGTTGGGACCCATGGAATGGGTACCATGCACTATGACTTCAAAGGGTCTGCGTTTGCTCACCGAACCTCACCAAAGCTATCAGCCCGAAGTGTCCAGCCTTATGTCTCACCCAGCTCTGGGTGTAGATGTGGTAAATCCAGGTTTCATCACAAGCCCTGAATGAATTATTGAAGAATTGCTCTCTATTTCACTGTCATTGTGTTTTGTTTTTGAAATTTATTTTGATAATGAGATTTATCGGATTTTCACTGCTGTGTTTATGCAGCTGTACACACGCTTGATTTCCTTGTGGAGACATATAAATCCATGGGTTTTAAGATTCTTACTTGTCAGGTATATTCCCAGGCATTGAATATGGAGTGTTGAGTCCATTTCGTTGAGCAAGGAGTAGGTCTTGTCTATTATATATTTGGCTTATGGAGAGGTATCTGTGCTAATTTCAATCTCTGGTTTTATGCAGCACCCCAACTCACCTATATATTCAGGAATATATATTCAGGTATATTCCCAGGCGTTGAATATGGGGTGTTGAGTCTATTTTGCTGAGTAAGGAGTAGGTCTTGTCTATTATATATTTGGCTTATGGAACGGTATCTGTGCTAATTTCAATCTCTGTTTTTATGCAGCACCCCAACTCACCTTTCCCCATAAGCAAGCATAAGTTGGTTTTCTAAATTTGAGACCCTGTTCTGTTTTGTAATTCAGTTCATGTGTAGCCAAGTTTACATTCCGTGTATTAGTGATATCTTATGATGTTTCTTTTTCTGTGTGACTTATTTCTCGTACAATCATCGTTCCTGAATCCACTCATTATGCCGCTATGGACCTGATGACGTAGATTTCATTGCTGAGTGATATTCCATTGTACGTGCATACCACAACTTCTTTATCCGTTTTTTGCTTTCTCGGATAGTTAACTTATACCGTAGACGAGGTTCTTGTTAACAGAGCCGTCCCAAACTTTGGGGTGGCTGTGTGTTTTTGATTTTAATTTCCCTAAGCCATAGGACCATAAGTGGAAGTGCCATAGGCTGTGTTGCTTTGTTTCCTACGTGTTTCAGGAAACACCATACACTTCTCCAGAGTGGCTTTTGGCAATTTATATCCCGCCCATCAGCATAACAAGGCTCCCTGTTCTCCATGACCTGTCCTGCCTTTCTGGATTTTACACTTTTTTCAGATGGCCCTTTTGACCGGTGGGCAGTGAGACTTCATTGTAGTGCCGATTTCCTTTACACGCTTGCTTGGTTGGCCAAAAAGGGCGTATGCGTTTTTTCCTGAATATATTCAGGAAATATATTCAGGAAAAAACGCATACGCCCTTTTTGGCCAAGTGCATCATTGTCGACATTCTGCCTCTTTTCCTATGCTTTAAGTGCAATTCCAGTCTACCCCCTGAAATCGTTTTCCTGAAATTCTGCCCCGCTTTCAAGTCCTCTTCGAAGACTTACTTCAAAACATTTTTGGACAATAGCTGTCATTCATTACTCTGCAGGTTTGTGAATTACAGTGTCCCTGAGCTCCTTTCTTCAACTCGCTTTCTTGTGAGCTGGCCGCAAACCCGCAGGATTGCTTCAGGCCCTAATCTGGTTCTGGCATGGCATGTTGAGCCTTTGGTTAATTCCTCTTCCTGGTGGGAAATGAGCGTTAAATTTGCACGTGCAGAACCTTCACATGAGTCGTCATGGTGCCTCTTTGCCCCGGTTATCTCTATGGAGGTTGGAGTTGGAGGGCCTCCTCACTCAAGATCAGTGTGCCCAGGGAGCCAACCCTGCAACTTCAGGGCATGGTTGGGGGTTAGGATCACCACGAGGGTTCCTTTTACCTTAGGAGGGAGGTGGCCTTTTGGGCTGCTGATTTCCAGGTTATCAGATACTGCCAGTATCTTGGGCAGATGTGGCGGTGGGCCAATCCCCTTGGTGACTGTAGTTTATCCTACCTGGATCGCATTCTTGCATTGTTCCATTTCAAGTGGTCCCAGGTTTTGCACTAATACTCCAATGGCGATTCACCGTTCACCAGGAATGTAAAGGTCAAAGGGTTTAGCTAAATTAGGGAGTTCCAGGGCAAGGGTCTGAACTGACTGCTCTTTCCATTCTTGAAAGGCCACTTCTGCATTCTATTCAAAAGGATCATCACCTTTTCCTTTCAGTGTTTCATATAGAGGCCGAGCTAGTAGACTGTAGTTAGGGATCCAGAAGCAGCAAACCCTGGCCTCCCCAGGAACCCCTAAGCTGTCTTCTAGTTTTAGAAATGGGTAAGGCTGTAAATTGTTTCTTCCCTTTCCTGGGATGGGCTTCTCCGACCTTCTGTGAGAATGAAGCCCAGGCAGGTCACCGTAGTCTGTGATATTTGAGCTTTTTCTTGGACAATTTGTATCCTTTATTGGCTTCGTAGTTCAGAGGTCTCCTTAGTAGGGCTGGCGATCAGAATGTCGTCTGCATATTGAAGGAGTGTTTCCTTTTCCAGAGGTAGAACTTTTAGGTCTTTAGCTGAGCTTTCCCCAAAGATGGTGTGGGAATTTTTGAACCCTTGGGGCAACACGGCCCGGAAGTATTGTTTTAGTTGTATGTTGAGTCCTGCCACTCACAAGCCAAAATTTCTTGTGACTCTGGGACTAATAGAATACAAAAGAAGGCATCATTGAAGACTAATACAGAATACCATGTCCTGGTGGTTGGTAGAATGACCAGCAGGGTGTAGGGTTTAGGAACTACTGGAGGTATATCCTCGGTGGCTTCACTGACTGTCCTGACATCCTTTACCAGGACTCCAGCAGCCCATGGGGCTCTCGAGGTCAGGCCAATCCCAGGATATGGAGCTCACCTGGGCAGGTACCCCACCCCAGCCCACGGGGCTCTCGTGTTCAGGACCCTCCCAGGATATGGGGTTCCCTGGGCAGGTCCCCCTGCAGCCCATGGGGCTCTCGTGGTCAGGCCCCTCCCAGGATACAGAGCTACCCTTGCAGGTACCATGGCAGGGCTGGGAACACAGGAACCGTGCATATCGCCCTCATTGCAGAGCACTCCCAGCTCACCTGTCACTCAGATCTGACACAGAGCACCTCAGAGCAGGACTTGAACTAACAAACAGCAGCTCCGACAGGTCTGTGACCCTGGGCATCACTCTGTGTGGCCTCCCTCCACCTGGTCTTCCAGAGACTTCCACTGCACCTGGGGCACCAGGCCTCTGTCTCCACCCACCAGCCACCCCTCCTCTCCCTGACTCCTGGGTTCCTCTCATTAGGAGAGGGTTTTCTTGAAGTTGTCTCCCACTCATGGGCCAGATAATATAATTAGAAAACAAGCCAGAGCTGCAGCCCCTTGTCTATCCTGACTCTCAGGAGCCCACACCTGTTCCTTGGACCTGGCCGATTCAGCAAGTTCCAGTTTCTGCAACTGTGAGCCCCTGAGGGGTGATTATTGGCTGGCCTGGGAAGCCTGACCGTGCCGGCCAGCCCTCCCCAGGTGTGCCTGGGTTCAGATCAATATAAACACTGCTCCAGGCAGCAAGAGCCCCTGCAGCTGTGCCTGACGCCATTTTCTCTGCCCTGTCAGCAGTCTTGGGGCTGGACTGGTGGGAGGGAGTGAGAGGCCACGGCTTTGTGGGTGGCCCAGTGTGAGTGGGGCTCTGCTGGACTTTCTGCAGCAGTTGCCAAGATGCCACCTGCTAAAGAAGAGGATGTGTCACCCATACCTGCTGCTGGAATTTCTCCCTGGGCAGAGGTGAGTGTGGAAGAAAGCAGTGGGGGCCGGGACAGCAGGGGTATCTCAGGCAGGGAAATGGAAAGCTTCCAGAAGAGCACCCAGGGCCAGGACCATCCTGGCTGGCCTGCAGGCACCATGTCGGCTGGCATGCTGTCACTCATGTGGCTCCATGGCCCTTCCTCTAGGCTTTCAAGTCCTTGTACATATTCAGGTGTTTTACCTGGGAAGGGTGGGAACATTTCAGCAGCAGCTGGCCTGGGGCTCAGCCCACGTTTACTCACAGATGCCTCGGCACGGTCCCCCAGCTTTGCAATGAGGACGCTTGTTGCGTGGGGCCTGCTGGCTGAATGGGAGATGATTCCCCACCACTGACCAACTTCAGAATTGTTTACAACTGGAGCAAGTGCCCTGATACGGTTTTCCTCTGTGTAGCTGGTGGGTTCTGTTTTTTTTTCTTTTTTTCTTTTTTGGTTCAAGGTAGATTTTATTCCTCTTTTTTGTATTTACAGATATAAGTATGGAAATAATTTATTCATATAAATACATGTATGTGAAGGGAAGAATATATTTTCTCTTTTACTTTTTGTAATTTGAATTTTATTTTTTTTTTATACAGCAGGTTCTTTTTGGTTATCTATTTTATACATATAAATGTATACATGCCAATCCCAATCTCTCAACTCCTCCCACCACCACCCCCCAACAGCTTTCCCCCCTTGGTGTCCATATGTTTGTTGTCTACATCTGTTGCTCTATTTCTGCCTTGCAAAACGGTTCATCTGTACAATTTGTCTAGGTTCCACATATAAGCATTAATAGACAAGATTTCTTTTTCTCTTTCTGACTTACTTCACTCTGTATGACAGTCTCAAGATCCATCAACGTCTCTACAAATGACCCAATTTCATTCCTTTTTTTGGCTTAGTAATATTCCATTTTATATATGTACCACTTCTTTATGCATTCGTCTGTCTGTGGGCATTTAGGTTGCTTCCATTACCTGGATATTGTAAATAGTGATGCAATGAACATTGCGGTGAATGTCTCTTTTTGATTTATGGTTTTGTCTGGGTATATGCCCAGTAGTGGGATTGCTGTATCATATGGTAATTCTATTCTTAGTTTTATAAGAAACTCCATAATGTTCTCCACAGTGACTGTATCAATTTACATTCCCAACAATAGTGGAAGAGGGTTCCTTATCTCCACACCCTTTCCAGCATTTGTTGTTTGTAGATTTTCTGATGATGCCCATTCTAACAGGTGTGAGGTGATACACCATGGATGAGTCTATTTCGTTGAGCAAAGAGTAGATCTTGTCTATTACATATTTGGCTTATGGAACGGTATGTGTGCTAATTTCAATCTCTGGTTTTATACAGCACCCCAACTCAACTTTCCCCTTAAGCAAGCATAAGTTTTATCTAAATGTGAGACTCTGTTCGGTTTTGGAATTCAGTTTATGTGTAGCCAAGTTTACACTCTCTCTATTAGTGATATCTTATGATAATTATCTTTGTGTGACCTATTTCTCTTAGAATCATCATACTTAAATCCACTCAATTTGCTGCTACAGGCCTGATGACATTGATTTCATTGCTGAGTGATATTCCGTTGTACGTAAGTAGCACAACTCATTTATCCATTTTTTTCTTTCTGGGATATTTAATTTGTACTGGACTCAAGGTTCTTGTAAACACAGCAGCCCTAAATTTTGTGTTGGCTGTGTCTTGTTGATTTTAATTTTCCTAAGCTATAGGGCCAAAAGTGGAAGTGCCCTAGGGTCTGTAGCTTTGTTTTTCAGATGTTTCAGGATACACCATAAACATCTCCAGAGTGTCTGTTGGCAATTTACATCCCGCCCATCAGCATAACAAGGCTCCCTGTTCTCCATGGCCTGTCCTGTGTTTCTGGTTTTTACACTTTTTTCAGATGGCCCTTTTGACGAATGGGAAATGAGACTTCATTGTAGTGCGGATTTCCATTGCTCGAGTGCTTGGTTGGTCAAAAAGGGCATATGTGTTTTTTCCTGAATATATTCAGGAAAAAATGTTTACGCACTTTTGTCCAAGTGCATCACTGTCAAAGATCTGCCGCTTTTCACATGCTTTAAATGCAATTCCAATCTACCTCCTGAAATATGATTCCTGCAATTCTGCCTCATTTTGAAATCCTCTTTGCAGACTTACTTCAGTATATTTTTGCCAATAGCTGTCAGTTATAACTCTGCAGGTTTGTGAATTACAGTGCCCGTGATTTCCTTTCTTAACTCGTTTCCTTGAAAGCTGGCCACAGAACCGCAGGTTTGCTTTAGGCCATAATCAGTGTCTGGAACGGCACTCTGAGCCTTTGGTTAATTCCTCTTCCTGGTGGGAAATTAGAGTTAAATGTGCCCCTCCGGACACCTGCCTCACTCCCAGCCCCTTGGTGATGTGTGTCCTGTGGTTTGAGGCCACATGTGCTGGGTTCCTCACCTTTGGCTGATGTGGCCCCACTGGTGTGAGGACACTCCTGCCTGGTTCCCATCCCCTTGGTGATGTGGGCCATCCGGTGAGAGTCTGATCCTGGTTGGGTTCCTCACACTTCTGTGAGGTGGGCCCTCTTCTCTGACGTCACTCCTGCCTGGCTGGCACACCCGGCCTTGGCGAAGTCGGCCCTCTGGTGGGATTTGGTGCCTGCTGTGTGTCTCCTGCCCTCGGTAAGGAGGGCCCTCTGCCGTCAGGCCCTAATTCCTGGGCTCCCAATATTTTCTGATATGCGCCCTGTGGTTCGAGTACACTCCTGCCACGTTCCCAACCCCATGGGAATGTGGGCCTTCTGCTCCAAGGTCCCAACGGCTGGGTTGCTCACAGTTTCATGATGAGGGCCCTCTGTTTTGAGTTCAGTCAGGCCTGGATCCCATAGCCTCGCTGCTCCTGGCCACCTGCGGGGAGGTTCCAACTGCGGGATTCCTCACCTTTTTTACACTATGGGCCCTCTGTTTGGAGGCTCCTCCTGCCTGCCTCACTCCCAGCCCCTTGGTGATGTGTGTCCTGTAGTTTGAGGCCACGTGTGCTGGGTCCGTCACATTTCGTTGATGTGGCCCCTCTGCTGTGAGGACACTCCTGCCTGGTTTCCATTCCCTTGGTGATGTGGGCCCTCTGGTGAGAGTCTGATCCTCTTTGGGTTCCTCACACTTTTGTGTGGTTGGCCCTCTGCTCTGAGGTCACTCCTGCCTGGCTGGCCCACCCCGCATTGGCGACGTCGGCCCTCTGGTAGCAGTTGGAGCTTGCTGGGAGCCTCCTCTCCTCAGTGATGAGGGCCCTCTGGCGTCCGGCCCTAACTGCTGGGCTCCCCACATTTTCTGTTGTGTGCCCACTGGTGCGATGACACTCCTGCTTGGTTCCCTTCCCCATGGGGATGTGGGCCTTGTGCTCTGAGGTCACAACGGCTGGGTTGCTTACAGTATCACGATTAGGGCCCTCTGTTGTGAGTTCATCACTGCCTGGATCCCATAGCCTCGGTGCTCTGGGCCGCCTGCTGGGGTGTTCCAACTGCTGGATTCCTCAGCTTTTTATACAATGGGCCATGTGTTTTGAGGTTAAACCTGCCTGCCTCGCTCTGAGACCCATGGTGATGTGGGTCTTCTGGTTTGAGGCCACATGTGCTGGGTACCTCAACTTTCGATGATGTGGCCCCACGGGTGTGAGGATACTCGTGCCTGATTCCCAGCCCCTTGCTTATGTGGGCACTCTGGTGAGAGTCTGATCATGACTGGGTTCCTTACCCTTCTGTGAGGTGGGCGCTCTGATGTGAGGTCACTCCTGCCTGGATGGCTCACTTCGCCTTGGAGACGTAGGCCCTCTGTTCGCCACTGAAGCATGCTGGGAGCCTCCTACCCTCTTTAATGAGGGCCCTGGAAGAAACGCATATGCCCTTTTTGACCAAGTGCATCATTGTCGAAGTTCTGCCTCTTCTCCTATACTTTCAGAGGACTTCCCGTCTACCTCCTGAAATCGTATTCCTGGAATTCTGCCCCGCGTTCAAGTCCTCTTTGCAGCCTTACTTCAATATATTTTTGGACGATAGCTGTCATTTATAACTCTGCAGGTTTGTGAATTACAGTGCCCCTGAGCTCCATTCTTCAACTCGCTTTCTTGTGAGCTGGCCGCAAAACCGCAGGATTGCTTCAGGCCCTAATCTGGTTCCGGCACGGCATGTTGAGCCTTTGGCTAATTCCTCTTCCTGATGGGAAATGAGCGTTAAATTTGCTCGTGCAGACACCTACAGCTAATCTCTCATTGGTTCTCCCTATTCCTGTTCATCTTTCGTAGAAATTCCTAACTGTGCGAAACAGGAGGTTAAAGGCACTGACTCTCCAAGTGGGGAAAGAGTTAGTAAAGCGTCTGGAATGGTAAAACCGAGTATGAGGGGACGAAAACTGAGATGCATTTAAAAAGGTTTCCCGGTCACACGGTGGACCATATTCTGGGTTTCCCATGCCTGTTTTAGCTGAAGGAAGAATCCCTTAAACCTGGAGAGTTGGGACCCATGGAATGAGTACCATGCAGTATGACTTCAAAGGGTCTGCATTTGCTCATCGAAGCTCACCAGTGCTATCAGCCCGAAGTGTCCAGCCTTATGTCTCACTCAGCTCTGGGTGTAGATGTGGTAAATCCAGGTTGCATCACATGCCCTGAATGAATTATTTAAGAATTGCTCTCTATTTCACTGTCATTGTGTTTGTTTTTGTAATTCATTTTGATAATGGATTTTATCGGATTTTCTCTGCTGCATTCATGCCACTGTACACACACTTGAGTCTCTTATGGAGACATATAAATCCATGGGTTTGAAGATTCTTACTAGTCATGTGTAATCCTAGGCGTTGAATATGGGGTGTTTCGTCCATTTCATTGAGCAAGGGCTAGGTCTTGACTATTATATATTTGGCTTATGGAAAGGTGTCTGTGCTAATTTCAATCTCTGGTTTTATGCAGCACCCCAACTCACCTTTCCCCATAAGCAAGCATAAGTTGGTTTTCTAAATTTGAGACCCTGTTCTGTTTTGTAATTCAGTTCATGTGTAGCCAAGTTGACATTCGGTGTATTAGTGATATCTTATGATGTTTCTTTTTCTGTGTGACTTATTTCTCGTAGAATCATCGTACCTGAATCCACTCATTATGCCGCTACGGGCCTGATGACGTAGATTTCATTGCTGAGTGATATTCCATTGTTCGTGCGTACCACAACTTCTTTATCCGTTTTTTGCTTTCTCGGATATTTAACTTGTACCGTAGACGAGGTTCTTGTACACAGAGCCGTCCCGAACTTTGGGGTGGCTGTGTCTTTTTGATTTTAATTTCCCTAACCTATAGTACCATAAGTGGAAGTGCCATAGGCTGTGTTGTTTTGTTTCCTACGTGTTTCAGGAAACACCATACACTTCTCCAGAGTGGCTGTTGGCAATTTATATGCCACCCATCTGCGTAAAAAGGCTCCCTGTTCTCCATGACCTGTCTTGCCTTTCTGGATTTTACACCTTTTTCAGATGGCACATTTGACCGGGGGGCAGAGAGACTTCATTGTAGTGCAGATTTCCTTTACACGCTTGCTTGGTTGGCCAAAAAGGGCGTATCCGTTTTTTCTTGAATATATTCAGGAAAAAATGCATACGCCCTTTTTGGCCAAGTGCATCATTGTCTACATTCTGCCTCTTTTCCTATGCTTTAAGTGCAATTCCAGTCTACGCTCTGAAATCGTTTTTCTGAAATTCTGCCCCGCTTTCAAGTCCTCTTCGAAGACTTACTTCAATACATTTTTGGACGATAGCTGTCATTCATAACTCTGCAGGTTTGTGAATTACAGTGCCCCTGAGCTCCTTTCTTCAACTCGCTTTCTTGTGAGCTGGCTGCAAAACCGCAGGATTGGTTCAGGCCCTAATCTGTTTCCGGCAGGGCACGATGGGCCTTTGGTTAATTCCTCTTCCTGGTGGGAAATGAGTGTTCCATTTGCCCATGCAGACACCTACAGCTAGTCTCTCATTGGTTCTCCCTATTCTTGTTCATCTTGCACAGAAATTGCAAACTGTGCCAGCAGGAGTTTAAAGGAACTGACTCTCCAAGTGGGGAGAGTGTTAGTAAAGCGTCTGGAATGGTGAACCCAAGTACCAGGGGCGAAAACTGAGATGCATTTGAAAACGTTTCCCAATCACACGGCGGACGATAGTCTGGGTTTCCCATGCATGTTTTAGCTGAAGGAAGAATCCCTTAAACCTGGAGAGTTGGGACCCATGGAATGGGTACCATGCAGTATGACTTCAAAGGGTCTGCGTCTGGTCACCGAACCTCACCAATGCTATCAGCCCGAAGTGTCCAGCCTTATGTCTCACCCAGCTCTGGGTGTAGATGTGGTAAATCCAGGTCGCATCACAAGCCCTGAATGAATTATTTAAGAATTGCTCTCTATTTCACTGTCATTGTGTTTTGTTTTTGAAATTCATTTTGATAATGGGATTTATCGGATGTTCACTGCTGCGTTTACGCCGCTGTACACACGCTTGATTTCCTTATGGAGACATATAAATCCATGGGTTTTAAGATTCTTACTTGTCAGGTATCTTCCCTGGCGTTGAATATGGGGTGTTGAGTCCATTTCGTTGAGTAAGGAGTAGGTCTTGTCTATTATATATTTGGCTTATGGAACGGTATCTGTGCTAATTTCAATCTCTGGTTTTATGCAGCACCGCAACTCAAATTTCCCCATAAGCAAGCATAAGTTGGTTTTCTAAATTTGAGACCCTGTTTTGTTTTGTAATTCAGTTCATGTGTAGCCAAGGTTACATTCCGTGTATTAGTAATATCTTATGATGTTTCTTTTTCTGTGTGACTTATTTCTCGTAGAATTATCGTGCCTGAATCCACTCATTATGCCGATAGGGACCTGATGATGTAGATTTCATTGCTGAGTGATATTCCATTGTACGTGCGTACAACAACTTCTTTATCCATTTTTTGCTTTCTCGGATATTTAACTTGTACAGTAGACGAGGTTCTTGTAAACAGAGCCATCCCAAATTTTGGGGTGGCTGTGTGTTTTTGATTTTAACTTCCCTAAGCTATAGGACCATAAGTGGAAGTGCCATAGGCTGTGTTGCTTTGTTTCCTACGTTTTTCTGGAAACACCATACACTTCTCCAGAGTGGTTGTTGGCAATTTACATCCCGCCCATCAGCATAACAAGGCTCCCTGTTCTCCATGACCTGTCCTGCCTTTCTGGATTTTACACTTTTTTCAGATGGCCCTTTTGACCGGGGGGCAGTGAGACTTCATTGTAGTGCAGATTTCCTTTACACGCTTGCTTGGTTGGCCAAAAAGGGCGTATGCGTTTTTTCCTGAATATATTCAGGAAAAAACGCATACGCCCTTTTTGGCCAAGTGCATCATTGTCGACATTCTGCCTCTTTTCATATGCTTTAAGTGCAATTCCAGTCTACCCCCTGAAATCGTGTTCCTGAAATTCTGCCCCGCTTCATGTCCTTTTCGAAGACTTACTTCAATACATTTTTGGACGATAGCTGTCATTCATAACTCTGCAGGTATGTGAATTGCAGTGCCCCTGAGCTCCTTTCTTCAACTGTCTTTCTTGTGAGCTGGCCGCAAAACCGCAGGATTGCTTCAGGCCATAATCTCTTTCCGGGGGGGAACGCTGAGCCTTTGTTTAATTCCTCTTCCTGGTCGGAAATGAGCGTTCCATTTGCCCGTGCAGGCACCTACAGCTAGTCTCTCATTGGTTCTCCCTATTCCTGTTCATCTTGCGCAGAAATTGCAAACTGTGCCAAACAGGAGGTTAAAGGCACTGACTCTCCAAGTGGGGAGAGTGTTAGTAAAGCGTCTGGAATGGTGAACCCAAGTACCAGGGGAGGAAAACTGAGATGCATTTGAAAACGTTTCCCAATCACACGGCGGACGATAGTCTGGATTTCCCATGCATGTTTTAGCTGAAGGAAGAATCCCTTAAACCTGGAGAGTTGGGATCCATGGAATGGGTACCATGCAGTATGACTTCAAAGGGTCTGCGTTTGCTCACCGAACCTCACCAATGCTATCAGCCCGAAGTGCCCAGCCTTATGTCTCACCCAGCTCTGGGTGTAGATGTGGTAAATCCAGGTTGCATCACAAGCCCTGAATGAATTATTTAAGAATTGCTCTCTATTTCACTGTCATTGTGTTTTGTTTTTAAAATTCATTTTGATAATGGGATTTATCGGATGTTCACTGCTGCGTTTAGGCCTCTGTACACAAGCTTGGTTTCCTTATGGAGACATATAAATCCATGGGTTTTAAGATTCTTACTTGTCAGGTATATTCCCAGGCATTGAATATGGAGTGTTGAGTCCATTTCGTTGAGCAAGGAGTAGGTCTTGTCTATTATATATTTGGCTTATGGAACGGTATCTGTGCTAATTTCAATCTCTGGTTTTATGCAGCACCCCAACTCACCTTTCCACATAAGCAAGCATAAGTTGGTTTTCTGAATTTGAGACCCTGTTCTGTTTTGTAATTCAGTTCATGTGTAGCCAAGTTTACATTCCGTGTATTAGTGATATCTTATGATGTTTCTTTTTCTGTGTGACTTATTTCTCGTAGAATCATCGTACCTGAATCCACTCATTATGCCGCTACGGGCCTGATGACGTAGATTTCATTGCTGAGTGATATTCCATTGTACGTGCGTACCACAACTTCTTTATCCGTTTTTTGCTTTCTCGGATATTTAACTTGTACCGTAGACGAGGTTCTTGTACACAGAGCCGTCCTGAACTTTGGGGTGGCTGTGTCTTTTTGATTTTAATTTCCCTAACCTATAGTACCATAAGTTGAAGTGCCATAGGCTGTGTTGCTGTGTTTCCTACGTGTTTCAGGAAACACCATACACTTCTCCAGAGTGGCTGTTGGCAATTGACATCCTGCCCAGCAGCATAACAAGGCTCCCTGTTCTCCATGACCTGTCCTGCCTTTCTGGATTTTACACTTTTTTCAGATTGCCCTTTTGACCGGGGGGCAGTGAGACTCCATTGTAGTGCAGATTTCCTTTACACGCATGCTTGGTTGGCCAAAAAGGGCGTATGCGTTTTTTCCTGAATATATTCAGGAAAAAACGCATACGCCCTTTTTGGCCAAGTGCATCATTGTCGACATTCTGCCTCTTTTCCTATGCTTTAAGTGCAATTCCAGTCTACCCCCTGAAATCGTTTTCCTGAAATTCTGCCCCGCTTTCAAGTCCTCTTCGAAGACTTACTTCTATACATTTTTGGACGATAGCTGTCATTCATAACTCTGCAGGTTTGTGAATTACAGTGCCCCAGAACTCCTTTCCTCAACTCGCTTTCATGTGAACTGGCCGAAAAACCGCAGGATTGTTTCAGGCCCTAATCTGTTTCCGGCATGGCATGCTCAGCCTTTGGTTAATTCCTCTTCCTGGTGGGAAATGAGCATTCCATTTGCCCGTGCAGACACCTACAGGTAGTCTCTCATTGGTTCTCCCTATTCCTGTTCATCTTGCGCAGAAATTGCAAACTGTGCCAAACAGGAGGTTAAAGGCACTGACTCTCCAAGTGGGGAGAGTTTTAGTAAAGCGTCTGGAATGGTGAACCCGAGTACCAGGGTTCGAAAACTGAGATGCATTTGGAAACGTTTCCCAATCACACGGTGGACCATACTCTGGGTTTCCCATGCATGTTTTAGCTGAAGGAAGAATCCCTTAAACCTGGAGAGTTGGGACCCATGGAATGAGTACCATGCAGTATGACTTCAAAGGGTCTGCGTTTGCTCACCGAACCTCACCAATGCTATCAGCCTGAAGTGCCCAACCTTATGTCTCACCCAGCTCTGAGTGTAGATATGGTAAATCTAGGTTGCATCACAAGCCCTGAATCAATTATTTAAGAATTGCTCTCTATTTCACTGTCATTGTGTTTTGTTTATGAAATTTATTTTGATAATGGGATTTATCGGATTTTCACTGTTGCGTTTAGGCCGATGTACAGACATTTGATTTCCTTATGGAGACATATAAATCCATGGGTTTTAAGATTCTTACTTGTCCGGTATATTCCCAGGCGTTGAATATGGGGTGTTGAGTCTATTTTGCTGAGCAAGGAGTAGGGCTTGTCTGTTATATATTTGGCTTATGGAACAGTATCTGTGCTAATTTCAATCTCTGTTTTTATGCAGCACCCCAACTCACCTTTCCCCATAAGCAAGCATAAGTTGGTTGTCTCAATTTGAGACCCTTTTCTGTTTTGTAATTCAGTTCATGTGTAGCCAAGTTTACATTCCATGTATTAGTGATATCTTATGATGTTTCTTTTTCTGTGTGACTTATTTCTCGTAGAATCATCGTACCTGAATCCACTCATTATGCCGATACGTGCCTGATGACGTAGATTTCATTGCTGTGTGATATTCCATTGTACGTACGTAGCACTACTTCTTTATCCATTTTTTGCTTTCTTGGATATTTAACTTGTACCGTAGACGAGGTTCCTGTAAACGGAGTCGTCCCAAACTTTGGGGTGGCTGTGTGTTTTTGATTTTAATTTCCCTAAGCTATAGATCCATAAGTGGAAGTGCCATAGGCTGTGCTGTTTTGTCTCGTACGTGTTTCAGGAAACACCATACACTTCTCCAGAGTGGCTGTTGGCAATTTACATCCTGCCCATCAGCATAACAAGGCTCCCTGTTCTCCATGACCTGTTCTGCCTTTCTGGATTTTACACTTTTTTCAGATGGCCCTTTTGACCGGGGGGCAGTGAGACTTAATTGTAGTGCAGATTTCCTTTACACACTTGCTTGGTTGACCAAAAAGTGCGTATGCGTTTTTTCTTGACTATATTCAGGAAAAAACACATACGCCCTTTTGGGCCAAGTGCATCATTGTCGACATTCTGCCTCATTTCCTATGCTTTAAGTGCAATTCCAGTCTACCCCCTGAAATCGTTTTCCAGAAATTCTGCCCCGCTTTCAAGTCCTCTTCGAAGACTTACTTCAATACAATTTTGGACGATAGCTGTCATTCACAACTCTGCAGGTTTGTGAATTTCAGTGACCCTGAGCTCCTTTCTTCAACTCACTTTCTTGTGAGCTGGCTGCAAAACCGCAGGATTGCTTCAGGCCCTAATCTGTTTCCGGCAGGGCACGCTGAGCCTTTGGTTACTTCGTCTTCCTGGTGGGAAATGAGCGTTCCATTTGCCCGTGCAGACACCTACAGCTAGTCTCTCATTGGTTCTCGCTATTCCTGTTCATCTTGCGCAGAAATTGCAAACTGTGCCAAACAGGAGGTGAAAGGCACTGACTCTCCAAGTGAGGAGAGTGTTAGTAAAGCGTCTGGAATGGTGAACCCGAGTACCAGGGGACGAAAACTGAGATGCATTTGAAAACGTTTCCCAATCACACGGTTGACCATACTCTGGGTTTCCCATGCATGTTTTAACTGAAGAAGAATCCCTTAAACCTGGAGAGTTGGGACCCATGGAATGGGTACCATGCAGTATGACTTTAAAGTGTCTGCGTTTGCTCAACAAACCTCACCAATGCTATCAGCCCGAAGTGTCCAGCCTTATGTCTCACCCAGCTCTGGGTGTAGATGTGGTAAATCCAGGTGGCATCACAAGCCCTGAATGAATTATTTAAGAATTGCTCTCTATTTCACTGTCATTGTGTTTTGTTTTTGAAATTCATTTTGATAATGGGATTTATCGGATGTTCACTGCTGCGTTTACGCCGCTGTACACACGCTTGATTTCCTTATGGAGACATATAAATCCATGGGTTTTAAGATTCTTACTTGTCAGGTATCTTCCCTGGCGTTGAATATGGGGTGTTGAGTCCATTTCGTTGAGTAAGGTGTAGGTCTTGTCTATTATATATTTGGCTTATGGAACGGTATCTGTGCTAATTTCAATCTCTGGTTTTATGCAGCACCCCAACTCAAATTTCCCCATAAGCAAGCATAAGTTGGTTTTCTAAATTTGAGACCCTGTTTTGTTTTGTAATTCAGTTCATGTGTAGCCAAGGTTACATTCCGTGTATTAGTGATATCTTATGATGTTTCTTTTTCTGTGTGACTTATTTCTCGTAGAATCATCGTACCTGAATCCACTCATTATGCCGCTAGGGACCTGATGACGTAGATTTCATTGCTGAGTGATATTCCATTGTACGTGCGTATCACAACTTCTTTATCCATTTTTTGCTTTCTCGGATATTTAACTTGAACCGTAGACAAGGTTCTTGTAAACCGAGCCGTCCCAAACTTTGGGGTGGCTGTGTGTTTGTGATTTTAATTTCCCTAAGCTATAGGACCATAAGTGGAAGTGCCATAGGCTGTGTTGCTTTGTTTCCTACGTGTTTCAGGAAACACCATACACTTTTCCAGAGTGGCTGTTGGCAATTTAAATCCGCCCATCAGCATAACAAGGCTCCCTGTTCTCCATGACCTGTCTTGCCTTTGTGGATTTTACACATATTTCAGATGGCCCTTTTCACCGGGGGGCAGTGAGACTTCTTTGTAGTGCAGATTTCCTTTACACGCTTGCTTGGTTGGTCAAAAAGGGCGTATGCGTTTTTTCCTGAACATATTCAGGAAAAAACGCATACGCCCTTTTTGGCCAAGTGCATCATTGTCAACATTCTGCCTCTTTTCCTATGCTTTAAGTGCAATTCCAGTCTACCCCCTGAAATCGTTTTCCTGAAATTCTGCCCCACTTTCAAGTCCTCTTCGAAGACATACTTCTATACATTTTTGGACGATAGCTGTCATTCATAACTATGCAGGTTTGTGAATTACAGTGCCCCTGAGCTCCTTTCTTCAACTCGCTTTCTTGTGAGCTGGCCGCAAAACCGCAGGATTGCTTCAGGCCCTAATCTCTTTCCGGCAGGGCATGCTGAGCCTTTGGTTAATTCCTCTTCCTGGTGGGAAATGAGCGTTCCATTTGCCCGTGCAGACACCTTCAGCTCGTCTCTCATTGCTTCTCCCTATTCCTGTTCATCTTGCGCAGAAATTGCAAAGTGTGCCAAACAGGAGGTTAAATGCACTGACTCTCCAAGTGGGGAGAGTGTTAGTAAAGCGTCTGGAATGGTGAACCCGAGTACCAGGGGACGAAAACTGAGATGCATTGGAAAACGTTTCCCAATCACACGGTGGAGCATACTATGGGTTTCCCATGCATGTTTTAGCTGAAGGAAGAATCCCTTAAACCTGGAATTTGGGACCCATGGAATGGGTACCATGGAGTATGACTTCAAAGGGTCTGCGTTTGCTCACCGAACTTCACCAATGCTATCAGCCCGAAGTTTCCAGCCTTATGTCTCACCCAGCTCTGGGTGTAGATGTGGGAAATCCAGGTTGCATCACAAGCCCTGAATGAATTATTTAAGAATTACTCTCTATTTCACTGTCATTGTGTTTTGTTTTTGAAATTAATTTTGATAATGGGATTTATCGGATTTTCACTGCTGCGTTTAGGCCGCTGTACACACGCTTGATTTCCTTATGGAGACATATAAATCCATGGGTTTTAAGATTCTTACTTGTCAGGTATCTTGCCAGGCGTTGAATATGGGGTGTTGAGTCCATTTCGTTGAGCAAGGAGTAGGTCTTGTCTATTATATATTTGGCTTATGGAACGGTATCTGTGCTAATTTCAATCTCTGGTTTTATGCAGCACCCCAACTCACCTTTCCCCATAAGCAAGCATAAGTTTGTTTTCTCAATTTGAGACCCTGTTCTGTTTTGTAATTCAGTTCATCCGTAGCCAAGTTTACATTCCATGTATTAGTGATATCTTATGATGTTTCTTTTTCTGTGTGACTTATTTCTCGTAGAATCATCATACCTGAATCCACTCATTATGCCGCTATGGACCTGATGACGTAGATTTCATTGTTGAGTGATATTCCATTGTACGTGAGTACCACAATTTCTTTATCCGTTTTTTGCTTTCTCGGATAGTTAACTTATACCGTAGACAAGGTTCTTGTTAACAGAGCCGTCCCAAACTTTGGGGTGGCTGTGGGTTTTTGATTTTAATTTCCCTAAAGTATAGGACAATAAGTGGAAGTGCCATAGGCTGTGTTGCGTTGTTTCCTACGTTTTTCAGGAAACACCATACACTTCTACAGAGTGGCTGTTGGCAATTGATATCCCGCCCATCAGCATAACAAAGCTCCCTGTTCTCCATGACCTGTCCTGCCTTTCTGGATTTTACACTTTTTTCCGATGGCCCTTTTGACCAGTGGGCAGTGAGACTTCATTGTAGTGCAGATTTCCTTTACACGCTTGCTTCGTTGGCCAAAAAGGGCGTATGCGTTTTTTCTGGAATATATTCAGGAAAAAACGCATACGCCCTTTTTGGCCAAGTGCATCATTGTTGACATTCTGCCTCTTTTCCTATGCTTTAAGTGCAATTCCAGTCTACCCCCTGAAATCGTTTTCCGGAAATTTTTCCCTGCTCTCAAGTCCTCTTCGAAGACTTACTTCATTACATTTTTGGACGACAGCTGTCATTCATAACTCTGCAGGTTTGTGAATTACAGTGCCCCTGAGCTCCATTCCTCAACACGCTTTCTTGTGAGCTGGCCGCAAAACCGCAGGATTGCTTCAGGCCCTAATCTGGTTCTGGCAGGGCACGCTGAGCCTTTGGTTATTTCCTCTTCCTGGTGGGAAATGAGCGTTCCATTTGCCCGTGCAGACACCTACAGCTAGTCTCTCATTGGTTCTCCCTATTCCTGTTCATCTTGCGCAGAATTTGCAAACTGTGCAAACAGGAGGTTAAAGTCCCTGACTCTCCAAGTGGGGAGAGTGTTAGTAAAGCGTCTGGAATGGTGAACCCGAGTACCAGGGTTCGAAAACTGAGGTGCATTTGAAAACGTTTCCCAATCACACGGTGGACCATACTCTGGGTTTCCCATGCATGTTTTAGCTGAAGGAAGAATCCCTTAAACGTGGAGATTTGGGACCCATTGAATGGGTACCATGCAGTATGACTTCAAAGGGTCTGCGTTTGCTCACCGAACCTCACCAATGCTATCAGCCCGAAGTGTCCAGCCTTATGTCTCACACAGCTCTGGGTGTAGATGTGGTAAATCCAGGTTGCATCACAAGCCCTGAATGAATTATTTAAGAATTGCTCTCTATTTCACTGTCATAGTGTTTTGTTTTTGAAATTTATTTTGATAATGGGATTTATCGGATTTTCACTGCTGCGTTTAGGCCGCTGTACACACGCTTGATTTCCTTATGGAGACATATAAATCCATGGGTTTTAAGATTCTTACTTGTCAGTTATCTTACCAGGCGTTGAATATGGGGTGTTGAGTCCATTTCGTTGAGCAAGGAGTAGGTCTTTTCTATTATATATTTAGCTTATGGAACGGTATCTGTGCTAATTTCAATCTCTGGTTTTATGCAGCACCCTAACTCACCTTTCCCCATAAGCAAGCATAAGTTGGTTTTCTAAATTTGAGACCCTGTTCTGTTTTGTAATTCAGTTCGTGTGTAGCCAAGTTTTCATTCGGTGTATTAGTGATATCTTATGATGTTTCTTTTTCTGTGTGTCTTATTTCTCGTAGAATCATCGTACCTGAATCCACTCATTATGCCGCTATGGGCCAGATGACATAGATTTCATTGCTGAGTGATATTCCATTGTACGTGCGTACCACAACTTCTTTATCCATTTTTTGCTTTCTCGGATATTTAACTTGTACCGTAGACGAGGTTCTTGTAAACAGAGCCGTCCCAAACTTTGGGGTGGCTGTGTGTTTTTGATTTTAATTTCCCTAAGCTATAGTGCCATAAGTTGAAGTGCCATAGGCTGTGTTGCTTTGTTTCCTATGTGTTTCAGGAAACACCATACACTTCTCCAGAGTGGCTGTTGGCAATTTCAATCCCGCCCATCAGCATAACAAGGCTCCCTGTTCTCCATGACCTGTCCTGCCTTTCTTGATTTTACACGTTTTTCAGATGGCCCTTTTGACCGCTGGGCAGTGAGACTTCATTGTAGTGCAGATTTCTTTTACACGCCGGCCTGGTTGGCCAAAAAGGGCGTATGCGTTTTTTCCTGAATATATTCAGGAAAAAACGCATACGCCCTTTTTGGCCAAGTGCATCATTGTCGACATTCTCCCTCTTTTCCTATGCTTTAAGTGCAATTCCAGCCTAACCCCTGAAATCTTTTCCTGAAATTCTGCCCCGCTTTCAACTCCTCTTCGAAGACTTACTTCAGTACATTTTTGGACGATAGCTGTCATTCATAACTCTGCAGGTTTGTGAATTACAGTGCCCCTGAGCTCCTTTCCTCAACACGCTTTCTTGTGATCTGGCCGCAAAACCCCAGGATTGCTTCAAGCCCTAATCTGTTTCCGGCAGGGCACGCTGAGCCGTTGTTTAATTCCTCTTCCTGGTGGGAAATGAGCGTTCCATTTGCCCGTGCAGACACCTACAGCTAGTCTCTCATTGGTTCTCCCTATTCCTGTACATCTTGCGCAGAAATTGCAAACTGTGCCAAACAGGAGGTTAAAGGCACTGACTCTCCAAGTGGGGAGAATGTTAGTAAAGCATCTGGAATGGTGAACCCGAATACCAGGGGACGAAAACTGAGATGCATTTGAAAACGTTTCCCAATCACACAGTGGACCATACTCTGGGTTTCCCATGCATGTTTTAGCTGAAGGAAGAATCCCTTAAACCTGGAGATTTAAGACCCTTGGAATGGGTACCAGGCAGTATGACTTCAAAGGGTCTGCGTTTGCTCACCGAACCTCACCAATGCTATCAGCTCTTAGTGTCCAGCCTCATGTCTCACACAGCTCTGCGTGTAGATGGGGTAAATCCAGGTTGCATCACAAGCCCTGAGTGAATTATTTAAGAATTGCTCTCTATTTCACTGTCATTGTGTTTTGTTTTCAATATTTATTTTGATAATGGGATTTATCGGATTTTCACTGCTGCGTTTAGGCCGCTGTACACACCCTTGATTTCCTTATGGAGACATATAAATCCATGGGTTTTAAGATTCTTACTTGTCAGGTATGTTCCCAGGCGTTGAATATGTGTTGTTGAGTCCATTTCGTTGAGCAAGGTGTAGGTCTTGTATATTATATATTTGGCTTATGGAATGGTATTTGTGCTAATTTCAATCTCTAGTTTTATGCAGCACCCCAACTCACCTTTCCCCATAAGCAAGCATAAGTTGGTGTTCTAAATTTGAGACCCTGTTCTGTTTTGTAATTCAATTCATGTGTAGCCAAGTTTACATTCCATGTATTAGTGATATCTTATGATGTTTCCTTTTCTGTGTGACTTATTTCTCGTAGAATCATCGTACTTGGATCCACTCATTATGCCGCTATGGTCCTGATGACGTAGATTTCATTGCTGAGTGATATTCCATTGTACGTGCGTACCACAACTTCTTTATCCATTTTTTGCTTCCTCGGATATTTAACTTGTCCCGTAGACGAGGTTCTTGTAAACTGAGCTGTCCCAAATTTTGGGGTGGCTGTGTGTTTTTGATTTTAATTTCCCTAAGCTATAGGACCATAAGTTGAAGTGCCATAGGCTGTGTTGCTTTGTTTCCTACGTGTTTCATGGAACACCATACACTTCTCCAGAGTGGCTGTTGGCAATTTACATCCCGCCCATCAGCATAACAAGGCTCCCTGTTCTCCATGACCTGTCCTGCCTTTCTGGATTTTACACCTTTTTCAGATAGCCCTTTTGACCGCTGGGCAGTGAGACTTCATTGTAGTGCAGATTTCCTTTACACGCCAGCCTGATTGGCCAAAAAGGGCGTATGCGTTTTTTCCTGAATATAATCAGGAAAACACGCATACGCCCTTTTTGGCCAAGTGCATCATTGTCGACATTCTTCCTCTTTTCCTATGCTTTAAGTGCAATTCCAGTCTACCCCCTGAAATCGTTTTCCTGAAATTCTGCCCCGCTTTCAAGTCCTCTTCGAAGACTTACTTCAGTACATTTTTGGACGAGAGCTGTCATTCATAACTCTGCATGTTTGTGAATTACAGTGCCCCTGAACTCATTTCTTCAACTCGCTTTCTTGTGAGCTGGCCGCAAAACCGCAGGATTGCTTCAGGCCCTAATCTGTTTCTGGCCGGGCACGCTGAGCCTTTGGTTAATTCCTCTTCCTGGTGGGAAATGAGCGTTAAATTTGCCCGTGCAGACACCAACAGCTAGTCTCTCTTTGGTTCTCCCTATGCCTGTTCATCTTGCGCAGAAATTGCAAACTGTGCCAAACAGGAGGTTAAAGGCACTGACTCTCCAAGTGGGGAGAGTGTTAGTAAAGCGTCTGGAATGGTGAACCCGAGTACCATGGGACGAAAACTGAGATGCATTTGAAAACGTTTCCCAATCACACAGTGGGCCATACTCTGGGATTCCCATGCATGTTTTAGCTGAAGGAATAATCCCTTAAACCTGGAGTGTTGGGACCCATGGGATGGGTACCATGCAGTATGACTTCAAAGGGTCTGCGTTTGCTCACCGAACCTCACCAATGCTATCAGCCCGAAGTGCCCAGCCTTATGTCTCACCCAGCTCTGGGTGTAGATGTGGTAAATCCAGGTGGCATCACAAGCCCTGAATGAATTATTTAAGAATTGCTCTCTATTTCACTGTCATTGTGTTTTGTTTTTGAAATTCATTTTGATAATGGGATTTATCGGATTTACACTGCTGCGTTTAGGCCGCTGTACACACGCTTGATTTCCTTATGGAGACATATAAATCCATGGGTTTTAAGATTCTTACTTGTCAGGTATCTTCCCAGGCGTTGAATATAGGGTGTTGAGTCCATTTCTTTCAGCAAGGAGTAGGTCTTGTCTATTATATATTTGGCTTATGGAAAGGTATCTGTGCTAATTTCAATCTCTGGTTTTATGCAGCACCCCAACTCACCTTTCCCCATAAGCAAGCATAAGTTGGTTTTCTAAATTTGAGACCCTGTTCTGTTTTGTAATTCAGTTTATGTGTAGCCAAGTTTACATTCCGTGTATTAGTGATATCTTATGATGTTTCTTTTTCTGTGTGACTTATTTCTCGTAGAATAATCGTACCTGAATCCACTCATTATGCTGCTACGGGCCTGATGACGTAGATTTCATTGCTGAGTGATATTCCATTGTACGTGCGTACCACAACTTCTTTATCCATTTTTTGCTTTTTCGGATATTTAACATGTACCGTAGACGAGGTTCTTGTAAACAGAGCCGTCCCAAACTTTGGGGTGGCTGTGTGTTTTTGATTTTAATTTCCCTAAGCTATAGGACCATAAGTGGAAGTGCCATAGGCTGTGTTGCTTTGTTTCCTTCGTGTTTCACGAAACACCATACACTTCTCCAGAGTGGCTGTTGGCAATTGATATCCTGCCCAGCAGCATAACAAGGCTCCCTGTTCTCCATGACCTGTCCTGCCTTTCTGGATTTTACACTTTTTTCAGATGGCCCTTTTGACCGGGGGGCTGTGAGACTCCATTGTAGTGCAGATTTCCTTTACACGCATGCTTGGTTGGCCAAAAAGGGCGTATGCGTTTTTTCCTGAATATATTCAGGAAAAAACGCATACGCCCTTTTTGGCCAAGTGCATTATTGTCGACATTCTGCCTCTTTTCCTATGCTTTAAGTGCAATTCCAGTCTACCCCCTGAAATCGTTTTCCTGAAATTCTGCCCCACTTTCAAGTCCTCGTAGAAGACTTACTTCAGTACATTTTTGGACGATAGCTGTCATTCATAACTCTGCAGGTTTGTGAATTACAGTGCCCCTGAGCTCCTTTCCTCAACGCGCTTTCTCGTGAGCTGGCTGCAAAACCGCAGGATTGCTTCAGGCCCTAATCTGTTTCCGGCAGGGCACGCTGAGCCTTTGGTTAATTCCTCTTCCTGGTGGGAAATGAGCATTCCATTTGCCCGTGCAGACACCTACAGGTAGTCTCTCATTGGTTCTCCCTATTCCTGTTCATCTTGCGCAGAAATTGCAAACTGTGCCAAACAGGAGGTTAAAGGCACTGACTCTCCAAGTGGGGAGAGTTTTAGTAAAGCGTCTGGAATGGTGAACCCGAGTACCAGGGTTCGAAACCTGAGATGCATTTGGAAACGTTTCCCAATCACACGGTGGACCATACTCTGGATTTCCCATGCATGTTTTAGCTGAAGGAAGAATCCCTTAAACCTGGAGAGTTGGGACCCATGGAATGAGTACCATGCAGTATGACTTCAAAGGGTCTGCGTTTGCTCACCGAACCTCACCAATGCTATCAGCCCGAAGTGCCCAGCCTTATGTCTCACCCAGCTCTGGGTGTAGATGTGGTAAATCCAGGTTGCATCACAAGCCCTGAATGAATTATTTAAGAATTGCTCTCTATTTCACTGTCATTGTGTTTTGTTTTTGAAATTTATTTTGATAATTGGATTTATTGGATTTTCACTGCTGCGTTTAGGCCGATGTACAGACATTTGATTTCCTTATGGAGACATATAAATCCATGGGTTTTAAGATTCTTACTTGTCAGGTATATTCCCAGGCGTTGAATATGGGGTGTTGAGTCTATTTTGCTGAGCAAGGAGTAGGTCTTGTCTATTATATATTTGGCTTATGGAACGGTATCTGTGCTAATTTCAATCTCTGTTTTTATGCAGCACCCCAACTCACCTTTCCCCATAAGCAAGCATAAGTTGGTTGTCTCAATTGGAGACCTTTTCTGTTTTGTAATTCAGTTCATGTGTAGCCAAGTTTACATTCCGTGTATTAGTCATATCTTATGATGTTTCTTTTTCTGTGTGACTTATTTCTCGTAGAATCATCATACCTGAATCCACTCATTATGGCGCTACGGGCCTGAAGACGTAGATTTCATTGCTGTGTGATGTTCCATTGTACGTACGTAGCACTACTTCTTTATCCATTTTTTGCTTTCTCAGATATTTAACTTGTACCATAGATGAGGTTCCTGTAAACGGAGCCGTCCCAAACTTTGGGGTGGCTGTGTGTTTTTGATTTTAATTTCCCTAAGCTATAGATCCATAAGTGGAAGTGCCATAGGCTGTGTTGTTTTGTTTCCTACGTGTTTCAGGAAACACCATACACTTCTCCAGAGTGGCTGTTGGCAATTTACCTCCTGCCCGTCAGCATAACAAGGCTCCCTGTTCTCCATGACCTTTCCTGCCTTTCTTGATTTTACACTTTTTTCAGATGGCCCTTTTGACCGGGGGGCAGTGAGACTTCATTGTAGTGCAGATTTCCTTTACATGCTTGCTTGGTTGACCAAAAAGTGCGTATGCGTTTTTTCCTGAATATATTCAGGAAAAAACACATACACACTTTTTGGCCAAGTGCATCATTGTCGACATTCTGCCTCATTTCCTATGCTTTAAGTGCAATTCCAGTCTACCCCCTGAAATCGGTTTCCAGAAATTCTGCCCCGCTTTCAAGTCCTCTTCGAAGACTTACTTCAATACATTTTTGGACGATAGCTGTCATTCATAACTCTGCAGGTTTGTGAATTTCAGTGGCCCTGAGCTCCTTTCTTCAACTCCCTTTCTTGTGAGCTGGCTGCAAAACCGCAGGATTGCTTCAGGCCCTAATCTGTTTCCGGCAGGGCACGCTGAGCCTTTGTTTAATTCGTCTTCCTGGTGGGACATGAGCGTTCCATTTTCCCGTGCAGACACCTACAGCTAGTCTCTCGTTGGTTCTCCCTATTCCTGTTCATCTTGCGCAGAAATTGCAAACTGTGCCAAACAGGAGTTTAAAGGCACTGACTCTCCAAGTGGGGAGAGTGTTAGTAAAGCGTCTGGAATGGTGAACCCGAGTACCAGCGTTCGAAAACTGAGATGCATTTGAAAACGTTTCCCAATCACACGGTGGACCATACTCTGGGTTTCCCATGCATGTTTTAGCTGAAGGAAGAACCCCTTAAATCTGGAGAGTTGGGACCCATGGAATGGGTACCATGCACTATGACTTCAAAGGGTCTGCGTTTGCTCACCGAACCTCACCAAAGCTATCAGCCCGAAGTGTCCAGCCTTATGTCTCACCCAGCTCTGCGTGTAGATGTGGTAATTCCAGGTTTCATCACAAGCCCTGAATGAATTATTGAAGAATTGCTCTCTATTTCACTGTCATTGTGTTTTGTTTTTGAAATTTATTTTGATAATGAGATTTATCGGATTTTCACTGCTGTGTTTATGCAGCTGTACACACGCTTGATTTCCTTGTGGAGACATATAAATCCATGGGTTTTAAGATTCTTACTTGTCAGGTATATTCCCAGGCATTGAATATGGAGTGTTGAGTCCATTTCGTTGAGCAAGGAGTAGGTCTTGTCTATTATATATTTGGCTTATGGAGAGGTATCTGTGCTAATTTCAATCTCTGGTTTTATGCAGCACCCCAACTCACCTATATATTCAGGAATATATATTCAGGTATATTCCCAGGCGTTGAATATGGGGTGTTGAGTCTATTTTGCTGAGTAAGGAGTAGGTCTTGTCTATTATATATTTGGCTTATGGAACGGTATCTGTGCTAATTTCAATCTCTGTTTTTATGCAGCACCCCAACTCACCTTTCCCCATAAGCAAGCATAAGTTGGTTTTCTAAATTTGAGACCCTGTTCTGTTTTGTAATTCAGTTCATGTGTAGCCAAGTTTACATTCCGTGTATTAGTGATATCTTATGATGTTTCTTTTTCTGTGTGACTTATTTCTCGTACAATCATCGTTCCTGAATCCACTCATTATGCCGCTATGGACCTGATGACGTAGATTTCATTGCTGAGTGATATTCCATTGTACGTGCATACCACAACTTCTTTATCCGTTTTTTGCTTTCTCGGATAGTTAACTTATACCGTAGACGAGGTTCTTGTTAACAGAGCCGTCCCAAACTTTGGGGTGGCTGTGTGTTTTTGATTTTAATTTCCCTAAGCCATAGGACCATAAGTGGAAGTGCCATAGGCTGTGTTGCTTTGTTTCCTACGTGTTTCAGGAAACACCATACACTTCTCCAGAGTGGCTTTTGGCAATTTATATCCCGCCCATTAGCATAACAAGGCTCCCTGTTCTCCATGACCTGTCCTGCCTTTCTGGATTTTACACTTTTTTCAGATGGCCCTTTTGACCGGTGGGCAGTGAGACTTCATTGTAGTGCCGATTTCCTTTACACGCTTGCTTGGTTGGCCAAAAAGGGCGTATGCGTTTTTTCCTGAATATATTCAGGAAATATATTCAGGAAAAAACGCATACGCCCTTTTTGGCCAAGTGCATCATTGTCGACATTCTGCCTCTTTTCCTATGCTTTAAGTGCAATTCCAGTCTACCCCCTGAAATCGTTTTCCTGAAATTCTGCCCCGCTTTCAAGTCCTCTTCGAAGACTTACTTCAAAACATTTTTGGACAATAGCTGTCATTCATTACTCTGCAGGTTTGTGAATTACAGTGTCCCTGAGCTCCTTTCTTCAACTCGCTTTCTTGTGAGCTGGCCGCAAACCCGCAGGATTGCTTCAGGCCCTAATCTGGTTCTGGCATGGCATGTTGAGCCTTTGGTTAATTCCTCTTCCTGGTGGGAAATGAGCGTTAAATTTGCACGTGCAGAACCTTCACATGAGTCGTCATGGTGCCTCTTTGCCCCGGTTATCTCTATGGAGGTTGGAGTTGGAGGGCCTCCTCACTCAAGATCAGTGTGCCCAGGGAGCCAACCCTGCAACTTCAGGGCATGGTTGGGGGTTAGGATCACCACGAGGGTTCCTTTTACCTTAGGAGGGAGGTGGCCTTTTGGGCTGCTGATTTCCAGGTTATCAGATACTGCCAGTATCTTGGGCAGATGTGGCGGTGGGCCAATCCCCTTGGTGACCGTAGTTTATCCTACCTGGATCGCATTCTTGCATTGTTCCATTTCAAGTGGTCCCAGGTTTTGCACTAATACTCCAATGGCGATTCACCGTTCACCAGGAATGTAAAGGTCAAAGGGTTTAGCTAAATTAGGGAGTTCCAGGGCAAGGGTCTGAACTGACTGCTCTTTCCATTCTTGAAAGGCCACTTCTGCATTCTATTCAAAAGGATCATCACCTTTTCCTTTCAGTGTTTCATATAGAGGCCGAGCTAGTAGACTGTAGTTAGGGATCCAGAAGCAGCAAACCCTGGCCTCCCCAGGAACCCCTAAGCTGTCTTCTAGTTTTAGAAATGGGTAAGGCTGTAAATTGTTTCTTCCCTTTCCTGGGATGGGCTTCTCCGACCTTCTGTGAGAATGAAGCCCAGGCAGGTCACCGTAGTCTGTGATATTTGAGCTTTTTCTTGGACAATTTGTATCCTTTATTGGCTTCGTAGTTCAGAGGTCTCCTTAGTAGGGCTGGCGATCAGAATGTCGTCTGCATATTGAAGGAGTGTTTCCTTTTCCAGAGGTAGAACTTTTAGGTCTTTAGCTGAGCTTTCCCCAAAGATGGTGTGGGAATTTTTGAACCCTTGGGGCAACACGGCCCGGAAGTATTGTTTTAGTTGTATGTTGAGTCCTGCCACTCACAAGCCAAAATTTCTTGTGACTCTGGGACTAATAGAATACAAAAGAAGGCATCATTGAAGACTAATACAGAATACCATGTCCTGGTGGTTGGTAGAATGACCAGCAGGGTGTAGGGTTTAGGAACTACTGGAGGTATATCCTCGGTGGCTTCACTGACTGTCCTGACATCCTTTACCAGGACTCCAGCAGCCCATGGGGCTCTCGAGGTCAGGCCAATCCCAGGATATGGAGCTCACCTGGGCAGGTACCCCACCCCAGCCCACGGGGCTCTCGTGTTCAGGACCCTCCCAGGATATGGGGTTCCCTGGGCAGGTCCCCCTGCAGCCCATGGGGCTCTCGTGGTCAGGCCCCTCCCAGGATACAGAGCTACCCTTGCAGGTACCATGGCAGGGCTGGGAACACAGGAACCGTGCATATCGCCCTCATTGCAGAGCACTCCCAGCTCACCTGTCACTCAGATCTGACACAGAGCACCTCAGAGCAGGACTTGAACTAACAAACAGCAGCTCCGACAGGTCTGTGACCCTGGGCATCACTCTGTGTGGCCTCCCTCCACCTGGTCTTCCAGAGACTTCCACTGCACCTGGGGCACCAGGCCTCTGTCTCCACCCACCAGCCACCCCTCCTCTCCCTGACTCCTGGGTTCCTCTCATTAGGAGAGGGTTTTCTTGAAGTTGTCTCCCACTCATGGGCCAGATAATATAATTAGAAAACAAGCCAGAGCTGCAGCCCCTTGTCTATCCTGACTCTCAGGAGCCCACACCTGTTCCTTGGACCTGGCCGATTCAGCAAGTTCCAGTTTCTGCAACTGTGAGCCCCTGAGGGGTGATTATTGGCTGGCCTGGGAAGCCTGACCGTGCCGGCCAGCCCTCCCCAGGTGTGCCTGGGTTCAGATCAATATAAACACTGCTCCAGGCAGCAAGAGCCCCTGCAGCTGTGCCTGACGCCATTTTCTCTGCCCTGTCAGCAGTCTTGGGGCTGGACTGGTGGGAGGGAGTGAGAGGCCACGGCTTTGTGGGTGGCCCAGTGTGAGTGGGGCTCTGCTGGACTTTCTGCAGCAGTTGCCAAGATGCCACCTGCTAAAGAAGAGGATGTGTCACCCATACCTGCTGCTGGAATTTCTCCCTGGGCAGAGGTGAGTGTGGAAGAAAGCAGTGGGGGCCGGGACAGCAGGGGTATCTCAGGCAGGGAAATGGAAAGCTTCCAGAAGAGCACCCAGGGCCAGGACCATCCTGGCTGGCCTGCAGGCACCATGTCGGCTGGCATGCTGTCACTCATGTGGCTCCATGGCCCTTCCTCTAGGCTTTCAAGTCCTTGTACATATTCAGGTGTTTTACCTGGGAAGGGTGGGAACATTTCAGCAGCAGCTGGCCTGGGGCTCAGCCCACGTTTACTCACAGATGCCTCGGCACGGTCCCCCAGCTTTGCAATGAGGACGCTTGTTGCGTGGGGCCTGCTGGCTGAATGGGAGATGATTCCCCACCACTGACCAACTTCAGAATTGTTTACAACTGGAGCAAGTGCCCTGATACGGTTTTCCTCTGTGTAGCTGGTGGGTTCTGTTTTTTTTTCTTTTTTTCTTTTTTGGTTCAAGGTAGATTTTATTCCTCTTTTTTGTATTTACAGATATAAGTATGGAAATAATTTATTCATATAAATACATGTATGTGAAGGGAAGAATATATTTTCTCTTTTACTTTTTGTAATTTGAATTTTATTTTTTTTTTATACAGCAGGTTCTTTTTGGTTATCTATTTTATACATATAAATGTATACATGCCAATCCCAATCTCTCAACTCCTCCCACCACCACCCCCCAACAGCTTTCCCCCCTTGGTGTCCATATGTTTGTTGTCTACATCTGTTGCTCTATTTCTGCCTTGCAAAACGGTTCATCTGTACAATTTGTCTAGGTTCCACATATAAGCATTAATAGACAAGATTTCTTTTTCTCTTTCTGACTTACTTCACTCTGTATGACAGTCTCTAGATCCATCAACGTCTCTACAAATGACCCAATTTCATTCCTTTTTTTGGCTTAGTAATATTCCATTTTATATATGTACCACTTCTTTATGCATTCGTCTGTCTGTGGGCATTTAGGTTGCTTCCATTACCTGGATATTGTAAATAGTGATGCAATGAACATTGCGGTGAATGTCTCTTTTTGATTTATGGTTTTGTCTGGGTATATGCCCAGTAGTGGGATTGCTGTATCATATGGTAATTCTATTCTTAGTTTTATAAGAAACTCCATAATGTTCTCCACAGTGACTGTATCAATTTACATTCCCAACAATAGTGGAAGAGGGTTCCTTATCTCCACACCCTTTCCAGCATTTGTTGTTTGTAGATTTTCTGATGATGCCCATTCTAACAGGTGTGAGGTGATACACCATGGATGAGTCTATTTCGTTGAGCAAAGAGTAGATCTTGTCTATTACATATTTGGCTTATGGAACGGTATGTGTGCTAATTTCAATCTCTGGTTTTATACAGCACCCCAACTCAACTTTCCCCTTAAGCAAGCATAAGTTTTATCTAAATGTGAGACTCTGTTCGGTTTTGGAATTCAGTTTATGTGTAGCCAAGTTTACACTCTCTCTATTAGTGATATCTTATGATAATTATCTTTGTGTGACCTATTTCTCTTAGAATCATCATACTTAAATCCACTCAATTTGCTGCTACAGGCCTGATGACATTGATTTCATTGCTGAGTGATATTCCGTTGTACGTAAGTAGCACAACTCATTTATCCATTTTTTTCTTTCTGGGATATTTAATTTGTACTGGACTCAAGGTTCTTGTAAACACAGCAGCCCTAAATTTTGTGTTGGCTGTGTCTTGTTGATTTTAATTTTCCTAAGCTATAGGGCCAAAAGTGGAAGTGCCCTAGGGTCTGTAGCTTTGTTTTTCAGATGTTTCAGGATACACCATAAACATCTCCAGAGTGTCTGTTGGCAATTTACATCCCGCCCATCAGCATAACAAGGCTCCCTGTTCTCCATGGCCTGTCCTGTGTTTCTGGTTTTTACACTTTTTTCAGATGGCCCTTTTGACGAATGGGAAATGAGACTTCATTGTAGTGCGGATTTCCATTGCTCGAGTGCTTGGTTGGTCAAAAAGGGCATATGTGTTTTTTCCTGAATATATTCAGGAAAAAATGTTTACGCACTTTTGTCCAAGTGCATCACTGTCAAAGATCTGCCGCTTTTCACATGCTTTAAATGCAATTCCAATCTACCTCCTGAAATATGATTCCTGCAATTCTGCCTCATTTTGAAATCCTCTTTGCAGACTTACTTCAGTATATTTTTGCCAATAGCTGTCAGTTATAACTCTGCAGGTTTGTGAATTACAGTGCCCGTGATTTCCTTTCTTAACTCGTTTCCTTGAAAGCTGGCCACAGAACCGCAGGTTTGCTTTAGGCCATAATCAGTGTCTGGAACGGCACTCTGAGCCTTTGGTTAATTCCTCTTCCTGGTGGGAAATTAGAGTTAAATGTGCCCCTCCGGACACCTGCCTCACTCCCAGCCCCTTGGTGATGTGTGTCCTGTGGTTTGAGGCCACATGTGCTGGGTTCCTCACCTTTGGCTGATGTGGCCCCACTGGTGTGAGGACACTCCTGCCTGGTTCCCATCCCCTTGGTGATGTGGGCCATCCGGTGAGAGTCTGATCCTGGTTGGGTTCCTCACACTTCTGTGAGGTGGGCCCTCTTCTCTGACGTCACTCCTGCCTGGCTGGCACACCCGGCCTTGGCGAAGTCGGCCCTCTGGTGGGATTTGGTGCCTGCTGTGTGTCTCCTGCCCTCGGTAAGGAGGGCCCTCTGCCGTCAGGCCCTAATTCCTGGGCTCCCAATATTTTCTGATATGCGCCCTGTGGTTCGAGTACACTCCTGCCACGTTCCCAACCCCATGGGAATGTGGGCCTTCTGCTCCAAGGTCCCAACGGCTGGGTTGCTCACAGTTTCATGATGAGGGCCCTCTGTTTTGAGTTCAGTCAGGCCTGGATCCCATAGCCTCGCTGCTCCTGGCCACCTGCGGGGAGGTTCCAACTGCGGGATTCCTCACCTTTTTTACACTATGGGCCCTCTGTTTGGAGGCTCCTCCTGCCTGCCTCACTCCCAGCCCCTTGGTGATGTGTGTCCTGTAGTTTGAGGCCACGTGTGCTGGGTCCGTCACATTTCGGTGATGTGGCCCCTCTGCTGTGAGGACACTCCTGCCTGGTTTCCATTCCCTTGGTGATGTGGGCCCTCTGGTGAGAGTCTGATCCTCTTTGGGTTCCTCACACTTTTGTGTGGTTGGCCCTCTGCTCTGAGGTCACTCCTGCCTGGCTGGCCCACCCCGCATTGGCGACGTCGGCCCTCTGGTAGCAGTTGGAGCTTGCTGGGAGCCTCCTCTCCTCAGTGATGAGGGCCCTCTGGCGTCCGGCCCTAACTGCTGGGCTCCCCACATTTTCTGTTGTGTGCCCACTGGTGCGATGACACTCCTGCTTGGTTCCCTTCCCCATGGGGATGTGGGCCTTGTGCTCTGAGGTCACAACGGCTGGGTTGCTTACAGTATCACGATTAGGGCCCTCTGTTGTGAGTTCATCACTGCCTGGATCCCATAGCCTCGGTGCTCTGGGCCGCCTGCTGGGGTGTTCCAACTGCTGGATTCCTCAGCTTTTTATACAATGGGCCATGTGTTTTGAGGTTAAACCTGCCTGCCTCGCTCTGAGACCCATGGTGATGTGGGTCTTCTGGTTTGAGGCCACATGTGCTGGGTACCTCAACTTTCGATGATGTGGCCCCACGGGTGTGAGGATACTCGTGCCTGATTCCCAGCCCCTTGCTTATGTGGGCACTCTGGTGAGAGTCTGATCATGACTGGGTTCCTTACCCTTCTGTGAGGTGGGCGCTCTGATGTGAGGTCACTCCTGCCTGGATGGCTCACTTCGCCTTGGAGACGTAGGCCCTCTGTTCGCCACTGAAGCATGCTGGGAGCCTCCTACCCTCTTTAATGAGGGCCCTGGAAGAAACGCATATGCCCTTTTTGACCAAGTGCATCATTGTCGAAGTTCTGCCTCTTCTCCTATACTTTCAGAGGACTTCCCGTCTACCTCCTGAAATCGTATTCCTGGAATTCTGCCCCGCGTTCAAGTCCTCTTTGCAGCCTTACTTCAATATATTTTTGGACGATAGCTGTCATTTATAACTCTGCAGGTTTGTGAATTACAGTGCCCCTGAGCTCCATTCTTCAACTCGCTTTCTTGTGAGCTGGCCGCAAAACCGCAGGATTGCTTCAGGCCCTAATCTGGTTCCGGCACGGCATGTTGAGCCTTTGGCTAATTCCTCTTCCTGATGCGAAATGAGCGTTAAATTTGCTCGTGCAGACACCTACAGCTAATCTCTCATTGGTTCTCCCTATTCCTGTTCATCTTTCGTAGAAATTCCTAACTGTGCGAAACAGGAGGTTAAAGGCACTGACTCTCCAAGTGGGGAAAGAGTTAGTAAAGCGTCTGGAATGGTAAAACCGAGTATGAGGGGACGAAAACTGAGATGCATTTAAAAAGGTTTCCCGGTCACACGGTGGACCATATTCTGGGTTTCCCATGCCTGTTTTAGCTGAAGGAAGAATCCCTTAAACCTGGAGAGTTGGGACCCATGGAATGAGTACCATGCAGTATGACTTCAAAGGGTCTGCATTTGCTCATCGAAGCTCACCAGTGCTATCAGCCCGAAGTGTCCAGCCTTATGTCTCACTCAGCTCTGGGTGTAGATGTGGTAAATCCAGGTTGCATCACATGCCCTGAATGAATTATTTAAGAATTGCTCTCTATTTCACTGTCATTGTGTTTGTTTTTGTAATTCATTTTGATAATGGATTTTATCGGATTTTCTCTGCTGCATTCATGCCACTGTACACACACTTGAGTCTCTTATGGAGACATATAAATCCATGGGTTTGAAGATTCTTACTAGTCATGTGTAATCCTAGGCGTTGAATATGGGGTGCTTCGTCCATTTCATTGAGCAAGGGCTAGGTCTTGACTATTATATATTTGGCTTATGGAAAGGTGTCTGTGCTAATTTCAATCTCTGGTTTTATGCAGCACCCCAACTCACCTTTCCCCATAAGCAAGCATAAGTTGGTTTTCTAAATTTGAGACCCTGTTCTGTTTTGTAATTCAGTTCATGTGTAGCCAAGTTGACATTCGGTGTATTAGTGATATCTTATGATGTTTCTTTTTCTGTGTGACTTATTTCTCGTAGAATCATCGTACCTGAATCCACTCATTATGCCGCTACGGGCCTGATGACGTAGATTTCATTGCTGAGTGATATTCCATTGTTCGTGCGTACCACAACTTCTTTATCCGTTTTTTGCTTTCTCGGATATTTAACTTGTACCGTAGACGAGGTTCTTGTACACAGAGCCGTCCCGAACTTTGGGGTGGCTGTGTCTTTTTGATTTTAATTTCCCTAACCTATAGTACCATAAGTGGAAGTGCCATAGGCTGTGTTGTTTTGTTTCCTACGTGTTTCAGGAAACACCATACACTTCTCCAGAGTGGCTGTTGGCAATTTATATGCCACCCATCAGCGTAAAAAGGCTCCCTGTTCTCCATGACCTGTCTTGCCTTTCTGGATTTTACACCTTTTTCAGATGGCACATTTGACCGGGGGGCAGAGAGACTTCATTGTAGTGCAGATTTCCTTTACACGCTTGCTTCGTTGGCCAAAAAGGGCGTATCCGTTTTTTCTTGAATATATTCAGGAAAAAATGCATACGCCCTTTTTGGCCAAGTGCATCATTGTCTACATTCTGCCTCTTTTCCTATGCTTTAAGTGCAATTCCAGTCTACGCTCTGAAATCGTTTTTCTGAAATTCTGCCCCGCTTTCAAGTCCTCTTCGAAGACTTACTTCAATACATTTTTGGACGATAGCTGTCATTCATAACTCTGCAGGTTTGTGAATTACAGTGCCCCTGAGCTCCTTTCTTCAACTCGCTTTCTTGTGAGCTGGCTGCAAAACCGCAGGATTGGTTCAGGCCCTAATCTGTTTCCGGCAGGGCATGATGGGCCTTTGGTTAATTCCTCTTCCTGGTGGGAAATGAGTGTTCCATTTGCCCATGCAGACACCTACAGCTAGTCTCTCATTGGTTCTCCCTATTCTTGTTCATCTTGCACAGAAATTGCAAACTGTGCCAGCAGGAGTTTAAAGGAACTGACTCTCCAAGTGGGGAGAGTGTTAGTAAAGCGTCTGGAATGGTGAACCCAAGTACCAGGGGCGAAAACTGAGATGCATTTGAAAACGTTTCCCAATCACACGGCGGACGATAGTCTGGGTTTCCCATGCATGTTTTAGCTGAAGGAAGAATCCCTTAAACCTGGAGAGTTGGGACCCATGGAATGGGTACCATGCAGTATGACTTCAAAGGGTCTGCGTCTGGTCACCGAACCTCACCAATGCTATCAGCCCGAAGTGTCCAGCCTTATGTCTCACCCAGCTCTGGGTGTAGATGTGGTAAATCCAGGTTGCATCACAAGCCCTGAATGAATTATTTAAGAATTGCTCTCTATTTCACTGTCATTGTGTTTTGTTTTTGAAATTCATTTTGATAATGGGATTTATCGGATGTTCACTGCTGCGTTTACGCCGCTGTACACACGCTTGATTTCCTTATGGAGACATATAAATCCATGGGTTTTAAGATTCTTACTTGTCAGGTATCTTCCCTGGCGTTGAATATGGGGTGTTGAGTCCATTTCGTTGAGTAAGGAGTAGGTCTTGTCTATTATATATTTGGCTTATGGAACGGTATCTGTGCTAATTTCAATCTCTGGTTTTATGCAGCACCGCAACTCAAATTTCCCCATAAGCAAGCATAAGTTGGTTTTCTAAATTTGAGGCCCTGTTTTGTTTTGTAATTCAGTTCATGTGTAGCCAAGGTTACATTCCGTGTATTAGTAATATCTTATGATGTTTCTTTTTCTGTGTGACTTATTTCTCGTAGAATTATCGTGCCTGAATCCACTCATTATGCCGATAGGGACCTGATGATGTAGATTTCATTGCTGAGTGATATTCCATTGTACGTGCGTACCACAACTTCTTTATCCATTTTTTGCTTTCTCGGATATTTAACTTGTACAGTAGACGAGGTTCTTGTAAACAGAGCCATCCCAAATTTTGGGGTGGCTGTGTGTTTTTGATTTTAACTTCCCTAAGCTATAGGACCATAAGTGGAAGTGCCATAGGCTGTGTTGCTTTGTTTCCTACGTTTTTCTGGAAACACCATACACTTCTCCAGAGTGGTTGTTGGCAATTTACATCCCGCCCATCAGCATAACAAGGCTCCCTGTTCTCCATGACCTGTCCTGCCTTTCTGGATTTTACACTTTTTTCAGATGGCCCTTTTGACCGGGGGGCAGTGAGACTTCATTGTAGTGCAGATTTCCTTTACACGCTTGCTTGGTTGGCCAAAAAGGGCGTATGCGTTTTTTCCTGAATATATTCAGGAAAAAACGCATACGCCCTTTTTGGCCAAGTGCATCATTGTCGACATTCTGCCTCTTTTCATATGCTTTAAGTGCAATTCCAGTCTACCCCCTGAAATCGTGTTCCTGAAATTCTGCCCCGCTTCAAGTCCTTTTCGAAGACTTACTTCAATACATTTTTGGACGATAGCTGTCATTCATAACTCTGCAGGTATGTGAATTGCAGTGCCCCTGAGCTCCTTTCTTCAACTGTCTTTCTTGTGAGCTGGCCGCAAAACCGCAGGATTGCTTCAGGCCATAATCTCTTTCCGGGGGGGAACGCTGAGCCTTTGTTTAATTCCTCTTCCTGGTCGGAAATGAGCGTTCCATTTGCCCGTGCAGGCACCTACAGCTAGTCTCTCATTGGTTCTCCCTATTCCTGTTCATCTTGCGCAGAAATTGCAAACTGTGCCAAACAGGAGGTTAAAG
Organism: Delphinapterus leucas; assembly: GCF_059928025.1. Classification (NCBI taxonomy): domain Eukaryota; kingdom Metazoa; phylum Chordata; class Mammalia; order Artiodactyla; family Monodontidae; genus Delphinapterus; species Delphinapterus leucas. Next base: position 1,555,110 of record NW_028322263.1, on the reverse strand, counting down.
GCACTGACTCTCCAAGTGGGGAGAGTGTTAGTAAAGCGTCTGGAATGGTGAACCCAAGTACCAGGGGAGGAAAACTGAGATGCATTTGAAAACGTTTCCCAATCACACGGCGGACGATAGTCTGGGTTTCCCATGCATGTTTTAGCTGAAGGAAGAATCCCTTAAACCTGGAGAGTTGGGACCCATGGAATGGGTACCATGCAGTATGACTTCAAAGGGTCTGCGTTTGCTCACCGAACCTCACCAATGCTATCAGCCCGAAGTGCCCAGCCTTATGTCTCACCCAGCTCTGGGTGTAGATGTGGTAAATCCAGGTTGCATCACAAGCCCTGAATGAATTATTTAAGAATTGCTCTCTATTTCACTGTCATTGTGTTTTGTTTTTAAAATTCATTTTGATAATGGGATTTATCGGATGTTCACTGCTGCGTTTAGGCCTCTGTACACAAGCTTGGTTTCCTTATGGAGACATATAAATCCATGGGTTTTAAGATTCTTACTTGTCAGGTATCTTCCCATGCGTTGAATATGTTGTGTTGAATCCATTTCGTTGAGCAAGGAGTAGGTCTTGTCTATTATATATTTGGCTTATGGAACGGTATCTGTGCTAATTTCAATCTCTGGTTTTATGCAGCACCCCAACTCACCTTTCCCCATAAGCAAGCATAAGTTGGTTTTCTAAATTTGAGACCCTGTTCTGTTTTGTAATTCAGTTCATGTGTAGCCAAGTTTACATTCCGTGTATTAGTGATATCTTATGATGTTTCTTTTTCTGTGTGACTTATTTCTCGTAGAATCATCGTACCTGAATCCACTCATTATGCCGCTACGGGCCTGATGACGTAGATTTCATTGCTGAGTGATATTCCATTGTACGTGCGTACCACAACTTCTTTATCCGTTTTTTGCTTTCTCGGATATTTAACTTGTACCGTAGACGAGGTTCTTGTACACAGAGCCGTCCTGAACTTTGGGGTGGCTGTGTCTTTTTGATTTTAATTTCCCTAACCTATAGTACCATAAGTTGAAGTGCCATAGGCTGTGTTGCTGTGTTTCCTACGTGTTTCAGGAAACACCATACACTTCTCCAGAGTGGCTGTTGGCAATTGACATCCTGCCCAGCAGCATAACAAGGCTCCCTGTTCTCCATGACCTGTCCTGCCTTTCTGGATTTTACACTTTTTTCAGATTGCCCTTTTGACCGGGGGGCAGTGAGACTCCATTGTAGTGCAGATTTCCTTTACACGCATGCTTGGTTGGCCAAAAAGGGCGTATGCGTTTTTTCCTGAATATATTCAGGAAAAAACGCATACGCCCTTTTTGGCCAAGTGCATCATTGTCGACATTCTGCCTCTTTTCCTATGCTTTAAGTGCAATTCCAGTCTACCCCCTGAAATCGTTTTCCTGAAATTCTTCCCCGCTTTCAAGTCCTCTTCGAAGACTTACTTCTATACATTTTTGGACGATAGCTGTCATTCATAACTCTGCAGGTTTGTGAATTACAGTGCCCCAGAACTCCTTTCCTCAACTCGCTTTCATGTGAACTGGCCGAAAAACCGCAGGATTGTTTCAGGCCCTAATCTGTTTCCGGCATGGCATGCTCAGCCTTTGGTTAATTCCTCTTCCTGGTGGGAAATGAGCATTCCATTTGCCCGTGCAGACACCTACAGGTAGTCTCTCATTGGTTCTCCCTATTCCTGTTCATCTTGCGCAGAAATTGCAAACTGTGCCAAACAGGAGGTTAAAGGCACTGACTCTCCAAGTGGGGAGAGTTTTAGTAAAGCGTCTGGAATGGTGAACCCGAGTACCAGGGTTCGAAAACTGAGATGCATTTGGAAACGTTTCCCAATCACACGGTGGACCATACACTGGGTTTCCCATGCATGTTTTAGCTGAAGGAAGAATCCCTTAAACCTGGAGAGTTGGGAACGATGGAATGAGTACCATGCAGTATGACTTCAAAGGGTCTGCGTTTGCTCACCGAACCTCACCAATGCTATCAGCCTGAAGTGCCCAACCTTATGTCTCACCCAGCTCTGAGTGTAGATATGGTAAATCTAGGTTGCATCACAAGCCCTGAATCAATTATTTAAGAATTGCTCTCTATTTCACTGTCATTGTGTTTTGTTTATGAAATTTATTTTGATAATGGGATTTATCGGATTTTCACTGTTGCGTTTAGGCCGATGTACAGACATTTGATTTCCTTATGGAGACATATAAATCCATGGGTTTTAAGATTCTTACTTGTCCGGTATATTCCCAGGCGTTGAATATGGGGTGTTGAGTCTATTTTGCTGAGCAAGGAGTAGGGCTTGTCTGTTATATATTTGGCTTATGGAACAGTATCTGTGCTAATTTCAATCTCTGTTTTTATGCAGCACCCCAACTCACCTTTCCCCATAAGCAAGCATAAGTTGGTTGTCTCAATTTGAGACCCTTTTCTGTTTTGTAATTCAGTTCATGTGTAGCCAAGTTTACATTCCATGTATTAGTGATATCTTATGATGTTTCTTTTTCTGTGTGACTTATTTCTCGTAGAATCATCGTACCTGAATCCACTCATTATGCCGATACGTGCCTGATGACGTAGATTTCATTGCTGTGTGATATTCCATTGTACGTACGTAGCACTACTTCTTTATCCATTTTTTGCTTTCTTGGATATTTAACTTGTACCGTAGACGAGGTTCCTGTAAACGGAGTCGTCCCAAACTTTGGGGTGGCTGTGTGTTTTTGATTTTAATTTCCCTAAGCTATAGATCCATAAGTGGAAGTGCCATAGGCTGTGCTGTTTTGTCTCGTACGTGTTTCAGGAAACACCATACACTTCTCCAGAGTGGCTGTTGGCAATTTACATCCTGCCCATCAGCATAACAAGGCTCCCTGTTCTCCATGACCTGTTCTGCCTTTCTGGATTTTACACTTTTTTCAGATGGCCCTTTTGACCGGGGGGCAGTGAGACTTAATTGTAGTGCAGATTTCCTTTACACACTTGCTTGGTTGACCAAAAAGTGCGTATGCGTTTTTTCTTGACTATATTCAGGAAAAAACACATACGCCCTTTTGGGCCAAGTGCATCATTGTCGACATTCTGCCTCATTTCCTATGTTTTAAGTGCAATTCCAGTCTACCCCCTGAAATCGTTTTCCAGAAATTCTGCCCCGCTTTCAAGTCCTCTTCGAAGACTTACTTCAATACAATTTTGGACGATAGCTGTCATTCACAACTCTGCAGGTTTGTGAATTTCAGTGACCCTGAGCTCCTTTCTTCAACTCACTTTCTTGTGAGCTGGCTGCAAAACCGCAGGATTGCTTCAGGCCCTAATCTGTTTCCGGCAGGGCACGCTGAGCCTTTGGTTACTTCGTCTTCCTGGTGGGAAATGAGCGTTCCATTTGCCCGTGCAGACACCTACAGCTAGTCTCTCATTGGTTCTCGCTATTCCTGTTCATCTTGCGCAGAAATTGCAAACTGTGCCAAACAGGAGGTGAAAGGCACTGACTCTCCAAGTGAGGAGAGTGTTAGTAAAGCGTCTGGAATGGTGAACCCGAGTACCAGGGGACGAAAACTGAGATGCATTTGAAAACGTTTCCCAATCACACGGTTGACCATACTCTGGGTTTCCCATGCATGTTTTAACTGAAGAAGAATCCCTTAAACCTGGAGAGTTGGGACCCATGGAATGGGTACCATGCAGTATGACTTTAAAGTGTCTGCGTTTGCTCAACAAACCTCACCAATGCTATCAGCCCGAAGTGTCCAGCCTTATGTCTCACCCAGCTCTGGGTGTAGATGTGGTAAATCCAGGTGGCATCACAAGCCCTGAATGAATTATTTAAGAATTGCTCTCTATTTCACTGTCATTGTGTTTTGTTTTTGAAATTCATTTTGATAATGGGATTTATCGGATGTTCACTGCTGCGTTTACGCCGCTGTACACACGCTTGATTTCCTTATGGAGACATATAAATCCATGGGTTTTAAGATTCTTACTTGTCAGGTATCTTCCCTGGCGTTGAATATGGGGTGTTGAGTCCATTTCGTTGAGTAAGGTGTAGGTCTTGTCTATTATATATTTGGCTTATGGAACGGTATCTGTGCTAATTTCAATCTCTGGTTTTATGCAGCACCCCAACTCAAATTTCCCCATAAGCAAGCATAAGTTGGTTTTCTAAATTTGAGACCCTGTTTTGTTTTGTAATTCAGTTCATGTGTAGCCAAGGTTACATTCCGTGTATTAGTGATATCTTATGATGTTTCTTTTTCTGTGTGACTTATTTCTCGTAGAATCATCGTACCTGAATCCACTCATTATGCCGCTAGGGACCTGATGACGTAGATTTCATTGCTGAGTGATATTCCATTGTACGTGCGTATCACAACTTCTTTATCCATTTTTTGCTTTCTCGGATATTTAACTTGAACCGTAGACAAGGTTCTTGTAAACCGAGCCGTCCCAAACTTTGGGGTGGCTGTGTGTTTGTGATTTTAATTTCCCTAAGCTATAGGACCATAAGTGGAAGTGCCATAGGCTGTGTTGCTTTGTTTCCTACGTGTTTCAGGAAACACCATACACTTTTCCAGAGTGGCTGTTGGCAATTTAAATCCGCCCATCAGCATAACAAGGCTCCCTGTTCTCCATGACCTGTCTTGCCTTTGTGGATTTTACACATATTTCAGATGGCCCTTTTCACCGGGGGGCAGTGAGACTTCTTTGTAGTGCAGATTTCCTTTACACGCTTGCTTGGTTGGTCAAAAAGGGCGTATGCGTTTTTTCCTGAACATATTCAGGAAAAAACGCATACGCCCTTTTTGGCCAAGTGCATCATTGTCAACATTCTGCCTCTTTTCCTATGCTTTAAGTGCAATTCCAGTCTACCCCCTGAAATCGTTTTCCTGAAATTCTGCCCCGCTTTCAAGTCCTCTTCGAAGACATACTTCTATACATTTTTGGACGATAGCTGTCATTCATAACTATGCAGGTTTGTGAATTACAGTGCCCCTGAGCTCCTTTCTTCAACTCGCTTTCTTGTGAGCTGGCCGCAAAACCGCAGGATTGCTTCAGGCCCTAATCTCTTTCCGGCAGGGCATGCTGAGCCTTTGGTTAATTCCTCTTCCTGGTGGGAAATGAGCGTTCCATTTGCCCGTGCAGACACCTACAGCTCGTCTCTCATTGCTTCTCCCTATTCCTGTTCATCTTGCGCAGAAATTGCAAAGTGTGCCAAACAGGAGGATAAAGGCACTGACTCTCCAAGTGAGGAGAGTGTTAGTAAAGCGTCTTGAATGGTGAACCCGAGTACCAGGTTTCGAGAACTGAGATGCATTTGAAAAAATTTCCCAATCACACGGTGGACCATACACTGGGTTTCCCATGCATGTTTTAGCTGAAGGAAGAATCCCTTAAACCTGGAGAGTTGGGACCCATGGAATGGGTACCATGCAGTATGACTTCAAAGGGTCTGCGTTTGCTCACCGAACCTCACCAATGCTATCAGCCTGAAGTGTGCAGCCTTATGTCTCACCCAGCTCTGCGTGTAGATGTGGTAAATCCAGGTTGCATCACAAGCCCTGAATGAATTATTTAAGAATTGCTCTCTATTTCACTGTCATTGTGTTTTGTTTTTGAAATTTATTTTGATAATTGGATTTATCGGATGTTCACTGTTGCGTTTAGGCCGCTGTACACACGCTTGATTTCCTTATGGAGACATATAAATCCATGGGTTTTAAGATTCTTACTTGTCAGGTATCTTCCCAGGCGTTAAATATGGGGTGTTGAGTCCATTTCGTTGAGCAAGGAGTAGGTCTTGTCTATTATATATTTGGCTTATGGAACGGTATATGTGCTAATTTCAATCTCCGGTTTTATGCAGCACCCCAACTCTCCTTTCCCCATAAGCAAGCATAAGTTTGTTTTCTCAATTTGAGACCCTGTTCTGTTTTGTAATTCAGTACATGTGTAGCCAAGTTTACATTCCGTGTATTAGGGATATCTTATGATGTTTCTTTTTCTGTGTGACTTATTTCTCGTAGAATCATCATACCTGAATCCACTCATTATGCCACTACGGGCGTGATGACGTAGATTTCATTGCTGAGTGATATTCCACTGTACGTGCATACCACAACTTCTTTATCCATTTTATGCTTTCTCGGATATTTAACTTCTACCGTAGATGAGGTTCTTGTAAACAGAGCCATCCCAAACTTTGCGGTGGCTGTGTGTTTTTGATTTTAATTTCCCTAAGCTATAGGACCATAAGTGGAAGTGCCATAGGCTGTGTTGCTTTGTTTCCTACGTGTTTCAGGAAACACCATACACTTTTCCAGAGTGGCTGTTGGCAATTTAAATCCGCCCATCACCATAACAAGGCTCCCTGTTCTCCATGACCTGTCCTGCCTTTCTGGATTTTACACTTTTTTCCGATGGCCCTTTTGACCGGGGGGCAGTGAGACTTCATTGTAGTGCAGATTTCCTTTACACGCTTGCTTGGTTGGCCAAAAAGGGCGTATGCGTTTTTTCCTGAATATATTCAGGAAAAAACGCATACGCCCTTTTTGGCCAAGTGCATCATTGTCAACATTCTGCCTCTTTTCCTATGCTTTAAGTGCAATTCCAGTCTACCCCCTGAAATCGTTTTCGTGAAATTCTGCCCCGCTTTCAAGTCCTCTTCGAAGACTTACTTCTATACATTTTTGGACGATAGCTGTCATTCATAACTCTGCATGTTTGTGAATTACAGTGCCCCTGAGCTCCTTTCTTCAACTCGCTTTCTTGTGAGCTGGCAAAACCGCAGGATTGCTTCAGGCCCTAATCCCTTTCCGGCAGGGCACGCTGAGCCTTTGGATAATTCCTCTTCCTGGTGGGAAATGAGCGTTCAATTGGCCCGTTGAAACACCTACAGCTAGTCTCTCATTGCTTCTCCGTATTCCTGCTCATCTTGCGCAGAAATTGCAAGGTGTGCCAAACAGGAGGTTAAATGCACTGACTCTCCAAGTGGGGAGAGTGTTAGTAAAGCCTCTGGAATGCTGAACCCGAGTACCAGGGGACGGTAACTGAGATGCATTTGAAAACGTTTCCCAATCACACGGCGGACGATAGTCTAGGTTTCCCATGCATGTTTTAGCTGAAGGAAGAATCCCTTAAACCTGGAGAGTTGGGTCCCATGGAATGGGTACCATGCAGTATGACTTCAAAGGGTCTGCGTCTGGTCACCGAACCTCACCAATGCTATCAGCCCGAAGTGTCCAGCCTTATGTCTCACCCAGCTCTGGGTGTAGATGTGGTAAATCCAGGTTGCATTACAAGCCCTGAATGAATTATTTAAGCATTGCTCTCTATTTCACTCTCAATGTGTTTTGTTTTTGAAATTCATTTTGATAATGGGATTTATCGGATTTTCACTGCTGCTTTTAGGCCACTGTACACACGCTTGATTTCCTTATGGAGACATATAAATCCATGGGTTTTAAGATTCTTACTTGTCAGGTAATTTCCCAGGCGTTGAATATAGGGTGTTGAGTCCATTTCGTTGAGCAAGGAGTAGTGCTTGTCTATTATATATTTGGCTTATGGAACGGTATCTGTGCTAATTTCAATCTCTGGTTTTATGCAGCACCCCAACTCACCTTTCCCCATAAGCAAGCATAAGTTGGTTTTCTAAATTTGAGACCCTGTTCTGTTTTGTAATTCATTTTATGTGTAGCCAAATTTACATTCCGTGTATTAGTGATATCTTATAATGTTTCTTTCTCTGTGTGACTTATTTCTCGTAGAATCATCGTACCTGAATCCACTCATTATGCCGCTACGGGCCTGATGACGTAGATTTCATTGCTGAGTGATATTCCATTGTACGTGCGTACCACAACTTCTTTATCCATTTTTTGCTTTCTCGCATATTTAACTTGAACCATAGACGAGGTTCTTGTAAACATAGCCATTCCAAACTTTCGGCTGGCTGTGTGTTTTTGATTTTAATTTCCCTAAGCTATAGGACCATAAGTGGAAGTGCCATAGGCTGTGTTGATTTGTTTCCTACGTGTTTCAGGATACACCATACACTTCTCCTGTGTGGCTGTGGGCAATTTACATCCCGCCCATCAGCATAACAAGGCTCCCTGTTCTCCATGACCTGTCCTGCCTTTCTGGATTTTACACTTTTTTCAGATGGCCCTTTTGACCGGGGAGCAATGAGACTTCATTGTAGTGCAGATTTCTTTACACGCTTGCTTGGTTGGCCAAAAAGTGCATATGCGTTTTATCCTGAATATATTCAAGAAAAAACGCATATGCCCTATTTGGCCAAGTGCCTCATTGTCGACATTCTGCCTCTTTTCCTATGCTTTAAGTGCAATTCCAGTCTACCCCCTGAAATCTTTTTCCTGAAATTTTGCACCGCTTTCAAGTCTTCTTCGACGACTTACTTCAATACATTTTTGGATGACAGTCTGTCATTCATAACTCTGCACGTTTGTGAATTACAGTGCCCCTGAGCTCCTTTCTTCAACACGCTTTCTTGTGAGCTGGCCGCAAAACCGCAGGATTGCTTCAGGCCCTAATATGTTTCCGGCAGGGCATGCTGAGCCTTTGGTTAATTCCTCTTCCTGGTGGGAAATGAGCGTTCCATTTGCCCTTGCAGACACCTACAGCTAGTCTCTCATTGGTTCTCCCAATTCCTGTTCATCTTGCGCAGAAATTGCAAACTGTGCCAAACAGGAGGTTAAGGGCACTGACTCTCCAAGTGGGGAGAGTGTTAGTAAAGCTTCTGGAATGGTGAACCCGAGTACCAGGGTTCGAAAACTGATATGCATTTGAAAACGTTTCCCAATCACATGGCGGACGATAGTCTGGGTTTCCCATGCATGTTTTAGCTGAAGGAAGAATCCCTTAAACCTGGAGAGTTGGGACCCATGGAATGGGTACCATGCATTATGACTTCCAAGGGTCTGCGTTTGCTCACCGAACCTCACCAATGCTATCAGCCCGAAGTGTCCAGCCTTATGTCTCACCCAGCTCTGGGTGTAGATGTGGTAAATCCAGGTTGCATCACAAGCCCTGAATGAATTATTTAAGAATTGCTCTCTATTTCACTGTCATTGTGTTTTCTTTTTGAAATTTATTTTGATAATGGGATTTATCGGATGTTCACTGCTGCGTTTAGGCCACTGTACACATGCTTGATTTCCTTATGGAGACATATAAATCCATGGGTTTTAAGATTCTTACTTGTCAAGTATCTTGCCAGGCGTTGAATATGCGGTGTTGAGTCCATTTCGTTGAGCAAGGAGTAGGTCTTGTCTATTATATATTTGGCTTATGGAATGGTATCTGTGCTAATTTCAATCTCTGGTTTTATGCAGCACCCCAACTCACCTTTCCCCATAAGCAAGCATAAGTTGGTTTTCTAAATTTGAGCCCCTGTTCTGTTTTGTAATTCAGTTCATGGGTAGCCAAGTTTACATTCCGTGTATTAGTGATATCTTATGATGTTTCTTTTTCTGTGTGACTTATTTCTCGTAGAGTCATCATACCTGAATCCACTCATTATGCCGCTACGGGCCTGATGACGTAGATTTCATTGCTGAGTGATATTCCATTGTACGTGCGTACCACAACTTCTTTATCCATTTTTTGCTTTCTCGCATATTGAACTTGAACCATAGACGAGGTTCTTGTAAACAGAGCCATCCCAAACTCTGGGATGGCTGTGTGTGTTTGATTTTAATTTCCCTAAGCTATAGGACCATAAGTGGAAGTGCCATAGGCTGTGTTGCTTTGTTTCCTACGTGTTTCTGGAAACACCATACCCTTCTCCAGAGTGGTTGTTGGCAATTTACATCCCGCCCATCTGCATGACAAGGCTCCCTGTTCTCCATGACCTGTCCTGCCTTTCTGGATTTTACACTTTTTTCAGATGGCCCTTTTGACCGGGGGGCAGTGAGACTTCATTGTAGTGCAGATTTCCTTTACACGCTTGCTTGGTTGGCCAAAAAGTGCGTATGCGTTTTTTCCTGAATATATTCAGGAAAAAACGCATACGCCCTTTTTGGCCAAGTGCATCATTGTCGACATTCTGCCTCTTTTCCTATGCTTTAAGTGCAATTCCAGTCTACCCCCTGAAATCGTTTTCCTGAAATTCTGCCCCGCTTTCAAGTCCTCTTTGAAGACTTACTTCAGTACATTTTTGGACGATAGCTGTCATTCATAACTCTGCAGGTTTGTGAATTACAGTGCCCCTGAGCTCCTTTCTTCAACTCCTTTTCTTGTGAGCTGGCCGCAAAACCGCAGGATTGCTTCAGGATCTAATATGTTTCCGGCCGGGCACGCTGAGCCTTTGGTTAATTCCTCTTCCTGGTGGGAAATGATCGTTCTATTTGCCCGTGCAGACACCAACAGCTAGTCTCTCATTGGTTCTCCCTATGCCTGTTCATCTTGCGCAGAAATTGCAAACTGTGCCAAACAGGAGGTTAAAGGCACTGACTCTCCAAGTGGGGAGAGTGTTAGTAAGCGCCTGGAATGGTGAACCCGAGTACCAGGGGACGAAAACTGAGATGCATTTGAAAACGTTTCCCAATCACATGGCGGACGATAGTCTGGGTTTCCCATGCATGTTTTAGCTGAAGGAAGAATCCCTTAAACCTGGAGAGTTGGGACCCATGGAATGGGTACCATGCAGTATGACTTCAAAGGGTCTGCGTTTGCTCACCGAACCTCACCAATGCTATCAGCCCGAAGTGTCCAGCCTTATGTCTCACCCAGCTCTGGGTGTAGATGTGGTAAATCCAGGTTGCATCACAAGCCCTTAATAAATTATTTAAGAATTGCTCTCTATTTCACTGTCATTGTGTTTTGTTTTTGAAATTTATTTTGATAATGGGATTTATCGGATTTTCACTGCTGCGTTTAGGCCGCTGTACACACGCTTGATTTCCTTATGGAGACATATAAATCCATGGGTTTTAAGATTCTTATTTGTGAGGTATCTTGCCAGGCGTTGAATATGGGGTGTTGAGTCCATTTCGTTGAGCAAGGGGTAGTGCTTGTCTATTATATATTTGGCTTATGGAACGGTATCTGTGCTAATTTCAATCTCTGGTTTTATGCAGCACCCCAACTCACCTTTCCCCATAAGCAAGCATAAGTTGGTATTCTCAATTTGAGACCCTGTTCTGTTTTGTAATTCAGTTCATGTGTAGTCAAGTTAACATTCCGTGTATTAGTGATATCTTATGATGTTTCTTATTCTGTGTGACTTATTTACCGCAGAATCATCGTACTTGGGTCCAGTCATTATGCCGCTACGGGCCTGATGACGGAGATTTCATTGCTGAGTGATATTCCATTGTACGTGCGTACCACAACTTCTTTATCCATTTTTTGCTTTCTCGGATATTTAACTTGTACCGTACATGAGGTTTTTGTAAACAGAGCCGTCCCAAACTTTGGGGTGGCTGTGTGTTTTTGATTTTAATTTCCCTAAGCTATAGGACCATAATTGGAAGTGCCATAGGCTGTGTTGCTTTGTTTCCTACGTGTTTCAGGAAACACCATACACTTCTCCAGAGTGGCTTTTGGCAATTTACATCCCGCCCATCAGCATAACAAGGCTCCCTGTTCTCCATGACCTGTCCTGCCTTTCTGGATTTTTCACTTTTTTCAGATGTCCCTTTTGACCGGGGGGCAGTGAGACTTCATTGTAGTGCAGATTTCCTTTACACGCTTGCTTGGTTGGTCAAAAAGGGCGTATGCGTTTTTTCCTGAATATATTCAGGAAAAAACGCGTACGCCCTTTTTGGCTAAGTGCATCATTGTCGACATTCTGCCTCTTTTCCTATGCTTTAAGTGCAATTCCAGTCTACCCCCTGAAATCGTTTTCCTGAAATTCTGCCCCGCTTTCAAGTCCTCTTCGAAGACTTACTTCAGTACATTTTTGGACGATAGCTGTCATTCATAACTCTGCAGGTTTGTGAATTACAGTGCACCTGAGCTCCTTTCTTCAACTCGCTTTCTTGTGAGCTGGCCGCAAAACCTCAGGATTGCTTCAGTCCCTAATCTGTTTCCGGCAGGGCACGCTGAGCCTTTGGTTAATTCCTCTTCCTGGTGGGAAATGAGCGTTCCATTTGCCAGTGCAGAAACCTACAGCTAGTCTCTTTGGTTCTCCCTATTCCTGTTCATCTTGCGCAGAAATTGCAAACTGTGCCAAACAGGAGGATAAAGGCACTGACTCTCCAAGTGGGGAGAGTGTTAGTAAAGCGTCTTGAATGGTGAACCCGAGTACCAGGTTTCGAGAACTGAGATGCATTTGAAAAAATTTCCCAATCACACGGTGGACCATACACTGGGTTTCCCATGCATGTTTTAGCTTAAGGAAGAATCCCTTAAACCTGGAGAGTTGGGACCCATGGAATGGGTACCATGCAGTATGACTTCAAAGGGTCTGCGTTTGCTCACCGAACCTCAGCAATGCTATCAGCCTGAAGTGTGCAGCCTTATGTCTCACCCAGCTCTGCGTGTAGATGTGGTAAATCCAGGTTGCATCACAAGCCCTGAATGAATTATTTAAGAATTGCTCTCTATTTCACTGTCATTGTGTTTTGTTTTTGAAATTTATTTTGATAATTGGATTTATCGGATGTTCACTGTTGCGTTTAGGCCGCTGTACACACGCTTGATTTCCTTATGGAGACATATAAATCCATGGGTTTTAAGATTCTTACTTGCCAGGTATCTTCCCAGGCGTTGAATATGGGGTGTTGAGTCCATTTCGTTGAGCAAGGAGTAGGTCTTGTCTATTATATATTTGGCTTATGGAACGGTATATGTGCTAATTTCAATCTCCGGTTTTATGCAGCACCCCAACTCACCTTTCCCCATAAGCAAGCATAAGTTGGTTTTCTAAACTTGAGACCCTGTTAGGTTTTGTAATTCAGTACATGTGTAGCCAAGTTTACATTCCGTGTATTAGGGATATCTTATGATGTTTCTTTTTCTGTGTGACTTATTTCTCGTAGAATCATCATACCTGAATCCACTCATTATGCCACTACGGGCCAGATGACGTAGATTTCATTGCTGAGTGATATTCCACTGTACGTGCATACCACAACTTCTTTATCCATTTTATGCTTTCTCGGATATTTAACTTCTACCGTAGATGAGGTTCTTGTAAACAGAGCCATCCCAAACTTTGCGGTGGCTGTGTGTTTTTGATTTTAATTTCCCTAAGCTATAGGACCATAAGTGGAAGTGCCATAGGCTGTGTTGCTTTGTTTCCTACGTGTTTCAGGAAACACCATACACTTTTCCAGAGTGGCTGTTGGCAATTTAAATCCGCCCATCACCATAACAAGGCTCCCTGTTCTCCATGACCTGTCCTGCCTTTCTGGATTTTACACTTTTTTCCGATGGCCCTTTTGACCGGGGGGCAGTGAGACTTCATTGTAGTGCAGATTTCCTTTACACGCTTGCTTGGTTGGCCAAAAAGGGCGTATGCGTTTTTTCCTGAATATATTCAGAAAAAAACGCATACGCCCTTTTTGGCCAAGTGCATCATTGTCAACATTCTGCCTCTTTTCCTATGCTTTAAGTGCAATTCCAGTCTACCCCCTGAAATCGTTTTCCTGAAATTCTGCCCCGCTTTCAAGTCCTCTTCGAAGACTTACTTCTATACATTTTTGGACGATAGCTGTCATTCATAACTCTGCATGTTTGTGAATTACAGTGCCCCTGAGCTCCTTTCTTCAACTCGCTTTCTTGTGAGCTGGCAAAACCGCAGGATTGCTTCAGGCCCTAATCCCTTTCCGGCAGGGCACGCTGAGCCTTTGGATAATTCCTCTTCCTGGTGGGAAATGAGCGTTCAATTGGCCCGTTGAAACACCTACAGCTAGTCTCTCATTGCTTCTCCGTATTCCTGCTCATCTTGCGCAGAAATTGCAAGGTGTGCCAAACAGGAGGTTAAATGCACTGACTCTCCAAGTGGGGAGAGTGTTAGTAAAGCCTCTGGAATGCTGAACCCGAGTACCAGGGGACGGAAACTGAGATGCATTTGAAAACGTTTCCCAATCACACGGCGGACGATAGTCTAGGTTTCCCATGCATGTTTTAGCTGAAGGAAGAATCCCTTAAACCTGGAGAGTTGGGTCCCATGGAATGGGTACCATGCAGTATGACTTCAAAGGGTCTGCGTCTGGTCACCGAACCTCACCAATGCTGTCAGCCCGAAGTGTCCAGCCTTATGTCTCACCCAGCTCTGGGTGTAGATGTGGTAAATCCAGGTTGCATTACAAGCCCTGAATGAATTATTTAAGCATTGCTCTCTATTTCACTCTCAATGTGTTTTGTTTTTGAAATTCATTTTGATAATGGGATTTATCGGATTTTCACTGCTGCTTTTAGGCCACTGTACACACGCTTGATTTCCTTATGGAGACATATAAATCCATGGGTTTTAAGATTCTTACTTGTCAGGTAATTTCCCAGGCGTTGAATATAGGGTGTTGAGTCCATTTCGTTGAGCAAGGAGTAGTGCTTGTCTATTATATATTTGGCTTATGGAACGGTATCTGTGCTAATTTCAATCTCTGGTTTTATGCAGCACCCCAACTCACCTTTCCCCATAAGCAAGCATAAGTTGGTTTTCTAAATTTGAGACCCTGTTCTGTTTTGTAATTCATTTTATGTGTAGCCAAATTTACATTCCGTGTATTAGTGATATCTTATAATGTTTCTTTCTCTGTGTGACTTATTTCTCGTAGAATCATCGTACCTGAATCCACTCATTATGCCGCTACGGGCCTGATGACGTAGATTTCATTGCTGAGTGATATTCCATTGTACGTGCGTACCACAACTTCTTTATCCATTTTTTGCTTTCTCGCATATTTAACTTGAACCATAGACGAGGTTCTTGTAAACATAGCCATTCCAAACTTTCGGCTGGCTGTGTGTTTTTGATTTTAATTTCCCTAAGCTATAGGACCATAAGTGGAAGTGCCATAGGCTGTGTTGATTTGTTTCCTACGTGTTTCAGGATACACCATACACTTCTCCTGTGTGGCTGTGGGCAATTTACATCCCGCCCATCAGCATAACAAGGCTCCCTGTTCTCCATGACCTGTCCTGCCTTTCTGGATTTTACACTTTTTTCAGATGGCCCTTTTGACCGGGGAGCAATGAGACTTCATTGTAGTGCAGATTTCTTTACACGCTTGCTTGGTTGGCCAAAAAGTGCATATGCGTTTTATCCTGAATATATTCAAGAAAAAACGCATATGTCCTATTTGGCCAAGTGCCTCATTGTCGACATTCTGCCTCTTTTCCTATGCTTTAAGTGCAATTCCAGTCTACCCCCTGAAATCTTTTTCCTGAAATTTTGCACCGCTTTCAAGTCTTCTTCGACGACTTACTTCAATACATTTTTGGATGACAGTCTGTCATTCATAACTCTGCACGTTTGTGAATTACAGTGCCCCTGAGCTCCTTTCTTCAACACGCTTTCTTGTGAGCTGGCCGCAAAACCGCAGGATTGCTTCAGGCCCTAATATGTTTCCGGCAGGGCATGCTGAGCTTTGGTTAATTCCTCTTCCTGGTGGGAAATGAGCGTTCCATTTGCCCTTGCAGACACCTACAGCTAGTCTCTCATTGGTTCTCCCAATTCCTGTTCATCTTGCGCAGAAATTGCAAACTGTGCCAAACAGGAGGTTAAGGGCACTGACTCTCCAAGTGGGGAGAGTGTTAGTAAAGCTTCTGGAATGGTGAACCCGAGTACCAGGGTTCGAAAACTGATATGCATTTGAAAACGTTTCCCAATCACATGGCGGACGATAGTCTGGGTTTCCCATGCATGTTTTAGCTGAAGGAAGAATCCCTTAAACCTGGAGAGTTGGGACCCATGGAATGGGTACCAGGCATTATGACTTCCAAGGGTCTGCGTTTGCTCACCGAACCTCACCAATGCTATCAGCCCGAAGTGTCCAGCCTTATGTCTCACCCAGCTCTGGGTGTAGATGTGGTAAATCCAGGTTGCATCACAAGCCCTGAATGAATTATTTAAGAATTGCTCTCTATTTCACTGTCATTGTGTTTTCTTTTTGAAATTTATTTTGATAATGGGATTTATCGGATGTTCACTGCTGCGTTTAGGCCACTGTACACATGCTTGATTTCCTTATGGAGACATATAAATCCATGGGTTTTAAGATTCTTACTTGTCAAGTATCTTGCCAGGCGTTGAATATGCGGTGTTGAGTCCATTTCGTTGAGCAAGGAGTAGGTCTTGTCTATTATATATTTGGCTTATGGAATGGTATCTGTGCTAATTTCAATCTCTGGTTTTATGCAGCACCCCAACTCACCTTTCCCCATAAGCAAGCATAAGTTGGTTTTCTAAATTTGAGCCCCTGTTCTGTTTTGTAATTCAGTTCATGGGTAGCCAAGTTTACATTCCGTGTATTAGTGATATCTTATGATGTTTCTTTTTCTGTGTGACTTATTTCTCGTAGAGTCATCATACCTGAATCCACTCATTATGCCGCTACGGGCCTGATGACGTAGATTTCATTGCTGAGTGATATTCCATTGTACGTGCGTACCACAACTTCTTTATCCATTTTTTGCTTTCTCGCATATTGAACTTGAACCATAGACGAGGTTCTTGTAAACAGAGCCATCCCAAACTCTGGGATGGCTGTGTGTGTTTGATTTTAATTTCCCTAAGCTATAGGACCATAAGTGGAAGTGCCATAGGCTGTGTTGCTTTGTTTCCTACGTGTTTCTGGAAACACCATACCCTTCTCCAGAGTGGTTGTTGGCAATTTACATCCCGCCCATCTGCATGACAAGGCTCCCTGTTCTCCATGACCTGTCCTGCCTTTCTGGATTTTACACTTTTTTCAGATGGCCCTTTTGACCGGGGGGCAGTGAGACTTCATTGTAGTGCAGATTTCCTTTACACGCTTGCTTGGTTGGCCAAAAAGTGCGTATGCGTTTTTTCCTGAATATATTCAGGAAAAAACGCATACGCCCTTTTTGGCCAAGTGCATCATTGTCGACATTCTGCCTCTTTTCCTATGCTTTAAGTGCAATTCCAGTCTACCCCCTGAAATCGTTTTCCTGAAATTCTGCCCCGCTTTCAAGTCCTCTTTGAAGACTTACTTCAGTACAATTTTGGACGATAGCTGTCATTCATAACTCTGCAGGTTTGTGAATTACAGTGCCCCTGAGCTCCTTTCTTCAACTCCTTTTCTTGTGAGCTGGCCGCAAAACCGCAGGATTGCTTCAGGATCTAATATGTTTCCGGCCGGGCACGCTGAGCCTTTGGTTAATTCCTCTTCCTGGTGGGAAATGATCGTTCTATTTGCCCGTGCAGACACCAACAGCTAGTCTCTCATTGGTTCTCCCTATGCCTGTTCATCTTGCGCAGAAATTGCAAACTGTGCCAAACAGGAGGTTAAAGGCACTGACTCTCCAAGTGGGGAGAGTGTTAGTAAGCGCCTGGAATGGTGAACCCGAGTACCAGGGGACGAAAACTGAGATGCATTTGAAAACGTTTCCCAATCACATGGCGGACGATAGTCTGGGTTTCCCATGCATGTTTTAGCTGAAGGAAGAATCCCTTAAACCTGGAGAGTTGGGACCCATGGAATGGGTACCATGCAGTATGACTTCAAAGGGTCTGCATTTGCTCACCGAACCTCACCAATGCTATCAGCCCGAAGTGTCCAGCCTTATGTCTCACCCAGCTCTGGGTGTAGATGTGGTAAATCCAGGTTGCATCACAAGCCCTTAATAAATTATTTAAGAATTGCTCTCTATTTCACTGTCATTGTGTTTTGTTTTTGAAATTTATTTTGATAATGGGATTTATCGGATTTTCACTGCTGCGTTTAGGCCGCTGTACACACGCTTGATTTCCTTATGGAGACATATAAATCCATGGGTTTTAAGATTCTTATTTGTGAGGTATCTTGCCAGGCGTTGAATATGGGGTGTTGAGTCCATTTCGTTGAGCAAGGGGTAGTGCTTGTCTATTATATATTTGGCTGATGGAACGGTATCTGTGCTAGTTTCAATCTCTGGTTTTATGCAGCACCCCAACTCACCTTTCCCCATAAGCAAGCATAAGTTGGTATTCTCAATTTGAGACCCTGTTCTGTTTTGTAATTCAGTTCATGTGTAGCCAACTTTACATTCCGTGTATTAGTGATATCTTATGATGTTTCTTTTTCTGTGTGACTTATTTCTCGTAGAATCATCGTACTTGGGTCCAGTCATTATGCCGCTACGGGCCTGATGACGGAGATTTCATTGCTGAGTGATATTCCATTGTACGTGCGTACCACAACTTCTTTATCCATTTTTTGCTTTCTCGGATATTTAACTTGTACCGTACATGAGGTTTTTGTAAACAGAGCCGTCCCAAACTTTGGGGTGGCTGTGTGTTTTTGATTTTAATTTCCCTAAGCTATAGGACCATAAGTGGAAGTGCAATAGGCTGTGTTGCTTTGTTTCCTACGTGTTTCAGGAAACACCATACACTTCTCCAGAGTGGCTGTTGGCAATTGACATCCTGCCCAGCAGCATAACAAGGCTCCCTGTTCTCCATGACCTGTCCTGCCGTTCTGGATTTTACACTTTTTTCCGATGGCCCTTTTGACCGGGGGGCAGTGAGACTCCATTGTAGTGCAGATTTCCTTTACACGCATGCTTGGTTGGCCAAAAAGGGCGTATGCGTTTTTTCCTGAATATATTCAGGAAAAAACGCATATACCCTTTTTGGCCAAGTGCATCATTGTCGACATTCTGCCTCTTTTCCTATGCTTTAAGTGCAATTCCAGTCTACCCCCTGAAATCGTTTTCCTGAAATTCTGCCCCGCTTTCAAGTCCTCTTCGAAGACTTACTTCAATACATTTTTGGACGATAGCTGTCATTCATAACTCTGCAGGTTTGTGAATTACAGTGCCCCAGAACTCCTTTCCTCAACTCGCTTTCATGTGAACTGGCCGCAAAACCGCAGGATTGTTTCAGGCCCTAATCTGTTTCCGGCATGGCACGCTGAGCCTTTGGTTAATTCCTCTTCCTGGTGGGTAATGTGCATTCCATTTTCCCGTGCAGACACCTACAGCTAGTCTCTCATTGGTTCTCCCTATTCCTGTTCATCTTGCGCAGAAATTGCAAACTGTGCCAAACAGGAGGTTAAAAGCACTGACTCTCCAAGTGGGGAGAGTTTTAGTAACGCGTCTGGAATGGTGAACCCGAGTACCAGGGTTCGAAAACTGAGATGCATTTGGAAACGTTTCCCAATCACACGGTGGACCATACTCTGGGTTTCCCATGCATGTTTTAGCTGAAGGAAGAATCCCTTAAACCTGGAGAGTTGGGACCCATGGAATGAGTACCATGCATCATGACTTCAAAGGGTCTGCGTTTGCTCACCGAAACTCACCAATGCTATCAGCCCGAAGTGCCCAGCCTTATGTCTCACCCAGCTCTGGGTGTAGATGTGGTAAATCCAGGTTGCATCACAAGCCCTGAATCAATTATTTAAGAATTGCTCTCTATTTCACTGTCATTGTGTTTTGTTTTTGAAATTTATTTTGATAATAGGATTTATCGGATTTTCACTGTTGCGTTTAGGCCGATTTACAGACATTTGATTTCCTTATGGAGACATATAAATCCATGAGTTTTAAGATTCTTACCTGTCAGGTATATTCCCAGGCGTTGAATATGGGGTGTTGAGTCTATTTTGCTGAGCAAGGAGTAGGTCTTGTCTATTATATATTTGGCTTATGTAATGGTATCTGTGCTAATTTCAATCTCTGGTTTTATACAGCACCCAAATTCACTTTCCCCATTAGCAAGCATAAGTTGGTTTTCTAAATTTGAGACCCTGTTCTGTTTTGTAATTCAGTTCATGTGTAGTCAGTTTACATTCCGTGTATTAGTGATACCTTATGATGTTTCTTATTCTGTGTGACTTATTTCCCATAGAATCATCGTACTTGGATCCACTCATTATGCCGCTACGGGCCTGATGACGGAGATTTCATTGCTGAATGATATTCCATTGTACGTGCGTACCACGACTTCTTTATCCATTTTTTGCTTTCTTGGATATTTAACTTGTACCGTAGATGAGGCTCTTGTAAACAGAGCCGTCCCAAACATTGGGGTAGCTGTGTGTTTTTGATTTTAATTTCCCTAAGCTATAGGACCATAAGTGGAAGTGCAATAGGCTGTGTTGCTTTGTTTCCTACGTGTTTCAGGAAACACCATACACTTCTCCAGAGTGGCTGTTGGCAATTGACATCCTGCCCAGCAGCATAACAAGGCTCCCTGTTCTCCATGACCTGTCCTGCCTTTCTGGATTTTACAATTTTTTCAGATGGCCCTTTTGACCGGGGGGCAGTGAAACTTCATTGTTGTGCAGATTTCCTTTACACACTTGCTTGGTTGACCAAAAAGTGCATATGCGTTTTTTCCTGACTATATTCAGGAAAAAACACATACGGCCTTTTTGGCCAAGTGCATCATTGTCGACATTCTGCCTCATTTCCTATGCTTTAAGTGCAATTCCAGTCTACCCCCTGAAATCGTTTTCTAGAAATTCTGCCCCGCTTTCAAGTCCTCTTCGAAGACTTACTTCAATACATTTTTGGACGATAGCTGTCATTCATAACTCTGCAGGTTTGTGAATTTCAGTGACCCTGGGCTCCTTTCTTCAACTCACTTTCTTGTGAGCTGACTGCAAAACCGCAGGATTGCTTCAGGCCCTAATCTGTTTCCGGCAGGGCACGCTGAGCCTTTGCTTAATTCGTCTTCCTGGTGGGAAATGAGCGTTCCATTTGCCCGTGCAGACACCTACAGCTAGTCTCTCATTGGTTCTCCCTATTCCTGTTCATCTTGCGCAGAAATTGCAAACTGTGCCAAAGAGGAGTTTAAAGGCACTGACTCTCCAAGTGGGGAGAGTGTTAGTAAAGCGTCTGGAATGGTGAACCCGAGTACCAGCGTTCGAAAACTGAGATGCATTTGAAAACGTTTCCCAATCACACGGTGGACCATACTCTGGGTTTCCCATGCATGTTTTAGCTGAAGGAAGATTCCCTTAAACCTGGAGAGTTGGGACCCATGGAATGGGTACCATGCATTATGACTTCAAAGGGTCTGCGTTTGCTCACCGAACCTCACCAAAGCTATCAGCCCGAAGTGTCCAGCCTTATGTCTCACCCAGCTCTGGGTGTAGATGTGGAAAATCCAGGTTTCATCACAAGCCCTGAATGAATTATTTAAGAATTGCTCTCTATTTCACTGTCATTGTGTTTTGTTTTTGAAATTTATTTTGATAATGGGATTTATCGGATTTTCACTGCTGCGTTTAGGCTGATGTACAGACATTTTATTTCCTTATGGAGACATATAAATCCATGGGTTTTAAGATTCTTACTTGTCAGGTATATTCCCAGGCGTTGAATATGGGGTGTTGGGTCTATTTCGCTGAGCAAGGAGTAGGTCTTCTCTATTATATATTTGGCTTATGGAATGGTATCTGTGCTAATTTCAATCTCTGTTTTTATGCAGCACCCCAACTCACCTTTCCCCATAAGCAAGCATAAGTTGGTTGTCTCAATTTGAGACCCTTTTCTGTTTTGTAATTCAGTTCATGTGTAGCCAAGTTTACATTCCGTGTATTAGTCATATCTTATGATGTTTCTTTTTCTGTGTGACTTATTTCTCGTAGAATCATCGTACCTGAACCCACTCATTATGCCTATACGGGCCTGATTACGTAGATTTCATTGCTGAGTGATATTCCATTGTACGTGCATACCACAAATTCTTTATCCATTTTTTGCTTTCTCGGATATTTAACTTGTACCGTAGACGAGGTTCTTGTAAACAGAGACGTTCCAAACGTTGGGGTGGCTGTGTGTTTTTGATTTTAAATTCCATAATCTATAGGACCATAAGTGGAAGTGCCATAGGCTGTGTTGCTTTGTTTCCTATGTGTTTCAGGAAACACTATACACTTCTCCAGAGTGGCTGTTGGCAATTTACATCCCGCCCATCAGCATAACAAGGCTCCCTGTTCTCCATGACCTGTCCAGCCTTTCTGGATTTTACACGTTTTTCAGATGGCCCTTTTGACCGGGGGGCAGTGAGACTTCATTGTAGTGCAGATTTCCTTTACAGGCCTGCTTGGTTGGCCAAAAAGGGCGTATGCGTTTTTTCCTGAATATATTCAGGAAAAATCGCATACGCCCTTTTTGGCCAAGTGCATCATTGTCGACATTCTGCCTCTTTTCCTATGCTTTAAGTGCAATTCCAGTCTACCCCCTGAAATCGTTTTCCTGAAATTCTGCCCCACTTTCAAGTCCTCTTCGAAGACTTACTTCAGTACATTTTTGGACGATAGCTGTCATTCATAACTCTGCAGGTTTGTGAATTACAGTGCCCCTGAGTTCCTTTCCTCAACTCGCTTTCTCGTGAGCTGGCTGAAAAACCGCAGGATTTCTTCAGGCCCTAATCTGTTTCCGGCAGGTCATGCTGAGCCTTTGGTTAATTCCTCTTCCTGGTGGGAAATGAGCTTTCCATTTGCCCGTGCAGACACCTACAGCTAGTCTCTCATTGGTTATCCCTATTCCTGTTCACCTTGCGCAGAAATTGCAAACTGTGCCAAACAGGAGGTTAAAGGCACTGACTCTCCAAGTGGGGAGAATGTTAATAAAGCGTCTGGAATGGTGAACCCGAGTACCAGGGTTCGAAACCTGAGATGCATTTGAAAACGTTTCCCAATCACACGGTGGACCATACTCTGGGTTTCCCATGCATGATTTAGCTGAAGGGAGAATCCCTTAAACCTGGAAAGTTGGGACCCATGGAATGGGTACCAGGCAGTATGACTTCAAAGGGTCTGCGTTTGCTCACCGAACCTCACCAATGCTAT